>NC_060149.1:955712960-956026710 GCF_021461385.2 Schistocerca piceifrons | reverse complement strand
AAATACAAAAGGCACAATGCCGACTTAAGTACAAGCAGATTAAATATTCTCATTGTTTGTGGTTTGCTATGAGCGTTTCCTGGGAGATCAGTTTTAGATTCCGATGCACTACTGCAGCTTTACTCTATCCCTTGTACCTTCTCATTGACGATGAAACACAGAAATTGCGTCGGGATTTAATAAAAAAGGCACAATGTCGTCCTATGTACAAGTGGAGTAAATCCTCTCATTGATTGCGGTCTGCTTTGAGCGTTTCCTGGGAGATCAGTATTAGATACCGATTCACTACTGCTGCTTTACCCTATCCCTTGGACCTTCACATTGACGACGAAACACAGATATTGCGTCGGGAATTAATACAAAAGGCACAATGCCAGCTTTAGTACAAGAGGAGTAAATCTTTTCATTGTTTGTGGTTTGCTTTGAGCGTTTCCTGCGAGATCAGTATTAGATTCCAATGCACTACTGCAGCTTTACTCCATAACGCGGACCTTCACATTGACGATGAAACACAGAAATTACGTTGGGATTGAATACAGTCGGCACAATGCCGATTTAACTACAAGAAGACTAAATCTTCTCATTGTTTGTGGTTTGCTTTGAGCGTTTCCTGGGAGATCAGTATTACATTCCGATGCACTACTGCAACTTTACTCTATCCCTTGGACCTTCACATTAACGATGAAACACGGAAATTACGTCGGAATTTTTATGCAAAAGGCACAATGCTCACTTAAGTACAACAAGAGTAAATCTTCTCATTTTTTGTGGTTTGCTTTGAGCGTCTCCTGGGAATCAGTATTAGATTCCCATGCACTACTGCAGTTTTACTCTATCCCTTGGACCATCACATACACGATGAAACCCAGAAATTGCGTCGGGATTTAATACAAAAAGGATAATGCCGACTTAAGTAAAAGCAGAGTAAATACTCTCATTGTTTGTGGTTTGCTAAGAGCGTTTCCTGGGAGATCAGTATTAGATTCCGACGCTCTACTGCAGTTTAAATCTATCCCTTGGACATTCGCATTGACGATGAAACACTGAAATTGCGTCAGGATTTAATACAAAATACCCAATGCCGACTTAAGTACAAGAAGAGTAAATCTTCTCATTGATTGTGGTATGCTTTGAGCGTTTCCTGGGAGGTCTGTATTAGATTCCGATGCACTACTGCAGCTTTTCTCTATCCCTTGGACCTTCACGTTGACGATGAAACATTGAAGTTGCGTCGGGATTCAATACAAAAGGCACAATGCCGACCTAAGTACAAGAGGAGCGAATCTTCTCATTGTCTGTGGTTTGCTTTGGGCGTTTCCTGGGAGATCAGTATTAGATTCCGATGCACTACTGTAGCTTCACTCTATCCATTGGACATTCACATTGAAGATGAAACACAGAAATTGCGTCGGGATTTAATACAAAAGGCACAATGCCGACTTGAGTGCCAGAAGAGAAAAACTCATCATAATTTGTGGTTTGCTTTGAGCGTTTCCTCGGAGATCAGTAATAGATTCCGATGCACTACCGCAGCCTCACTCTATCCCTTGGACATTCATATTGACGATGAAACACAGAAATTTCGCCGGTATTTAATACAAAAGGCACTATGCCGACTTAAGTACACGCACATTGAATAATCTCATTGTTTGTGGTTTACTATGACCGTTTCCTGGGAGATCAGTATTAGATTCCGATGCACTACTGCAGCTTTAATCTATTCCTTGGACCTTCACATTGACGATAAAACACAGATCTTGCGTCAGGATTTAATACAAAAGGCACAATGCCGACTTAGGTACAAGAAGAGTAAAACTTCTTATTGTTTGTTGTTCGCTTTGAGCGTTTCCTGGGAGATCAGTATTAGATTCCGATGCACTACAGCAGCTTAACTCTATCTCTTGGACCTCCACATTGACGATGAAACACGGAAATTACGTCGGAATTTTAATACAAAAGGCACAATTGCCGACTTAAGTACAAGAAGAGTAAATCTTCTCATTGTTTATGGTTTGCTTAGAGCATTTCCTCGGAGATCAGTAGTAGATTCCGTTGCACTACTGCAGCTTTATTCCATCCCTTGGATCTTCACATTGACGATGAAACCCAGAAATTGCTTCAGGATTTAATACAAAAGGCACAATGTCGACTTAGGTACAAGAAGAGTAAAACTTCTTATTGTTTGTTGTTCGCTTTGAGCGTTTCCTGGGAGATCAGTATTACATTCCGATGCACTACTGCAGCTTTACCCCATCCCTTGGACGTTCACATTGACGATGAAACACAGAAATTGCGCGGTATTTAATACAAAAAGCACTATACCGACTTTAGTACAAGCAGAGTATATATCCTAATTGTTTGTGGTTTGCTTTGAGCTTATCCTGGGAGATCAGTATTAGATCCTGTTGCACTTCTGCAGCTTTACTCTATCCCTTGGACCTTCACATTGACGATGAAACATAGAAGTTGCGTCGGGATTTAATACAAAAGTAACAATGCCGACCAAAGTACAAGAAGAGCGAATCTCTCCATTGTCTGTGGTTTGCATTGAGCATTTCCTGGGAGATCAGTATTATATTCCGATGCACTACTGTAGCTTCACTCTATCCATTAGACATTCACATTGAAGATGAAACACAGAAATTGGCCATTCACATTGAAGATGAAACACAGAAATTGCGTCGCGATTTAATACAAAAGGCACAATGTCGACTTGAGTGCAAGAAGAGTAAAACTCCTCATAGTTTGTGGTTTGCTTTGAGCGTTTCCTGGTAGATCAATATTAGATTCCGATGCACTACTGAATCTGTACTCTATCCCTTGGTACTTAACATGGACGAAGAACCACAGAATTTTCGTCGGGATTTAATACAAAAGGTACAATGCCGACTTAAGTACACGCAGATTGATTATTCTCATTGTTTGTGGGTTACTATGAGCGTTTCCTGGGAGTTCAGTATTAGATTCCGTTGCACTACTGCAGCATTACTCTACTCCTTGGACCTTCACATTGACGATGAAGCACAGAAATTGCGTCGGGATTTAACACAAAATGCACAATGCCGACTTAAGTACAAGAAGAGTAAAACTTCTCATTGTTTGTGGTATGCTCTGAGCGTTACCTGGGAGATCAGTATTAGATTCCGATGCACTAATGAAGCTTTACTCTATCCCTTGGACCATAACATTGACGACCAAACACAGAAATTGGGTCGGTATTTAATACAGAAGGCACAATGCCGACTCACGTTCAAGAAGAGTAAATCTTCTAATTGATTGTGGCATGTTTTGAGCGTTTCCTGGGAGATCAGTATTAGATTCCGATGCACTACTGCAGCCTTACTCTATCCCTTGGACCTTCACATTGACGACGAAACACAGAAATTGTGTCGGGATTTAACACAAAAGGCACAATGTCGACTTATGTACAAGTGGAGTAAATCTTCTCATTGTTTGCGTTTTGCTTTGAGCGTTTCGTGGGAGATCAGTATTAGATTCCGATTCACTACTGCAGCTTTACTTTATCCCTTGGACCCTCACATTGACTATGAAACACAG
Organism: Schistocerca piceifrons; assembly: GCF_021461385.2. NCBI lineage: Eukaryota > Metazoa > Arthropoda > Insecta > Orthoptera > Acrididae > Schistocerca > Schistocerca piceifrons. Next base: position 956,023,152 of record NC_060149.1, on the reverse strand, counting down.
ATATTGCGTCGGGAATTAATACAAAAGGCACAATGCCAGCTTAAGTACAAGAGGAGTAAATCTCCTCACTGTTTGTGGTTTGCTTTGAGCGTTTCCTGCGAGCTCAGTTTTAGATTCCAATGCACTACTGCAGCTTTACTCTACAACTTGGACCTTCATATTGACGATGAAACACAGAAATTGCGTCGGGATTGAATACAAACGGCACAATGTCGACTTAAGTACAAGAAGAGTAAATCTTCTAGTTGTTTGTGGCTTGGTTTGGGCGTTTCCTGGGAGATCAGTATTAGATTCCGATGCACTACTGCAGCTTTACTCTATCCCTTGGCCCGTCACATTGACGATGAAACACAGAAATTGCGTCAGGATTTAATAAAAAAATGCTCAATGCCGACTTAAGTACAAGAAGAATAAATCTCCTCATTGTTTGTGGTTTGCTTTGAGCGTTTGCTGGGAGATAAGTATTGGATTCCGATGCACTACTGCAGCTTTACTCTATCCCTTGGACCTTCACATTGACGATGAGACACGGAAATTACGTCGGAATTTTAATACAAAAGGCACAATGCCGACTTAAGTACAAGAAGAGCTTCTCATTGTTTATGGTTTGTTTAGAGCTTTTCCTCGGTAATCAGTATTAGATTCCATTGCACTACTACAGCTTAACACTATCCCTTGGATCTTCACATTGACGATGAAACACAGAAATTGCGTCGGTTCGTATACAAAAGGCACAATGCCGACTTTAGTACAAGCAGCGTATATATTCTAATTGTTTGTGGTTTTCTTTGAGCTTATCCTGGGGAATCAGTATTAGATTCCGTTGCACTACTGCATCTTTACTCTATCCCTTGGACCATCACATTGACGATGAAAAACGGAAATTGCGTCTGGATTTAATACAAAAGGCACAATGCCGACTTAAGTACAAGCAGAGTAAATATTCTCATTGTTTGTGGTTTGCATTGAGCGTTTCCAGTGAGATCAGTATTAGATTCCGATGCACTACTGCAGCTTTACTCTATCCCTTGGACCTTGACATTTACGATGAAACACTGAAATTGCGTCGGGATTTAATACAAAAGGCACAATGCCGACTTAAGTACAAGCAGAGTAAATATTCTCATTGTTTGTGGTTTGCTTTGAGCGTTTCCTGGGAGATCAGTATTAGATTCCAATGCACTACTGCAGCTTAACTCTATCCTTTGGACATTCGCATTGACGATGAAACCCAGAAAATGTGTTGGGATTTAATACTAAAGGCACAATGCCAACTAAGTACAAGCAGAGTAAATCTTCTCATTGTTTGTGGTTTGCTTTAAGCGTTTCCTGGGGGATCAGTATTAAATTCCGATGCACTACTGCACCTTTACTCTACCATTCGGATCCTCACATTGACGATGAAACAGAGAAATTGTGTCGGTATTTAATACAAAATGCTCAATGCCGACATAAGTACAAGAAAAGTAAATCTTCTCATTGTTCGTGGTTTGCTTTGAGCGTTTCCTGGAAGATCAGTAATAGATTCCGTTGCACTACTGCAGCTTTACTCTATTCCTTGTACCTGCACATTGCCAATGAAACACAAAAATTGCGTCGTTATTTAATACAAAAGGCACAATGCCGACTTCAGTACAGGAACAGTAAATCTTCTCATTGTTTGTGGTTCGCTTTGAGCGTTTCCTGGGAGATCAGTATTAGATTCCGATACATTACTGCAGCTCTACTCTGTCCCTTGGACCTTGACTTTGGCGATGAAACTCAGAAATTGCGTCGGGATTTAATAGCAAAAGCACAATGCCGACTTAAGTAGAAGAAGAGTAAATCTTCTCATTGTTTCTGGTTTGTTTTGAGCGTTTCCTGGGAGTTTAGTATTACATTCCGTTGCACAAGTGCAGCTTTGCTCTAACCCTTGGACCTTCACATTGACGATCAATATAGAAGTAGCAGGGGGATTTAATACAAAAGGCACAATGCCGACCTAAGTACAAAAAGAGCGAATCTTCTCATTGTTTGTGGTTTGCTTTGAGCGTTTCCTGGGAGATCAGTATTTGATTCCAATGCACTACTGCAGCCTCACTCTATCCCTTGGACTATCACATTGACGATGAAACACAGGAATTGCGTCGGGATTTAATACAAGGGACACAAAGCTGACTTAAGTACAAGAAGAGTAAATCTTCTCAAAGTTTGTGGTTTGCTTTGAGTGTTTCCTGGTAGATCAGTATTAGATTCCGATGCACTACTGAATCTGTACTCTATCCCTTGGTACTTCACATGGACAAAGAAACACAGAATTTTCGTCGGGATTTAATACAAAAGGCACAATGCCGACTTAAATACACGCAGATTGAATATTCTCATTGTTTGTGGGTTACTATGAGCGTTTCCTGGGAGTTCAGTATTAGATTCCGTTGCACTACTGCAGCATTACTCTATTCCTTGGACCTTCACATTGACGATGAAGCACAGAAATTGCGTCGGCATTTAACACAAAAGGCACAATGCCGACTTAAGTACAAGAAGAGTAAAACTTCTCATTGTTTGTGGTATGCTCTGAGCGTTTCCTGGGAGATCAGTATTAGATTCCGATGCACTAATGAAGCTTAACTCTATCCCTTGGACCTTAACATTGACGACCAAACACAGAAATTGGGTCGGTATTTAATACAGAAGGCACAATGCCGACTCACGTTCAAGAAGAGTAAATCTTCTAATTGATTGTGGCATGTTTTGAGCGTTTCCTGGGAGGTCAGTATTAGATTCCGATGCACTACTGCACCCTTACTCTATCCCTTGGACCTTCACATTGACGACGAAACACAGAAATTGCGTCGGGATTTAATAGAAAAGGCACAATGCCGTCTTAAGTACAAGCAGATTAAATATCCTCGTTGATTGTGGTTTGCTATGAGCGTTTCCTGGGAGATCAGTATTTTGTTCAGATGCACTTCTGCAGCTTTACTGTATCCCTTGGACCTTCACACTGACGATGAAACACAGAAAGTGTGTCGGGATTTAATACAAAAGGCACAATGCCAACTTATGTACAATAAGATTAAATCTTCTAGTTGTTTGTGGCTTGGTTTGGGCGTTTCCTGGGAGATCAGTATTAGATTCCGTTGCACTACTGCAGCTTTACTCTATCCCTTGGACCGTCACATTGACGATGAGACACGGAAATTACGTCGGAATTTTAATACAAAAGGCACAATGCCGACTTAAGTACAAGAAGAGCTGCTGATTGTTTATGGTTTGCTTAGAGCATTTCCTCGGTAATCAGCATTAGATTCCATTGCACTACTACAGCTTAACACTATCCCTTGGATCTTCACATTGACGATGAAACACAGAAATTGCGTCGGTTCTTAAACAAAAGGCACAATGCCGACTTTAGTACAAGCAGAGTATATATTCTAATTGTTTGTGGTTTTCTTTGAGCTTATCCTGGGGGATCAGTATTAGATTCCGTTGCACTACTGCATCTTTACTCTATCCCTTGGACCATCACATTGACGATGAAAAACGGAAATTGCGTCGGGATTTAATACAAAAGGCACAATGCCGACTTAAGTACGAGCTGAGTAAATATTCTCATTGTTTGTGGTTTGCATTGAGCGTTTCCAGTGAGATCAGTATTAGTTTCCGATGCACTACTGCAGCTTTACTCAATCCCTTGGACCTTGACATTTACGATGAAACACGGAAATTGCGTCGGGATTTAATACAAAAGGCACAATGCCGTCTTAAGTACAAGAAGTGTAAATCTTCTCATTGTGATTGGTTTGCTTTGAGCGTTTCCTGGGAGATCAGTATTAGATTCCGACGCAGTACTGCAGCTTAACTCTATCCTTTGGACATTCGCATTGACGATGAAACGCAGAAATTGCGTCAGCATTTAACACAAAATGCTCAATGCCGACTTAAGTACAAGAAGAGTAAATCTTCCCATTGTTTGTGGTATGCTTTGAGCGTTTCCTGGGAGATCAGAATTAGATTCCGATGCACTACTGATGCTTCACTCTATCCCTTGGACCTTCACATTGACGATGAAACATAGAAGTTGCGTCGGGGTTTAATACAAAAGGCACAATGCCAACCTAAGTACAAGAAGAGCGAATCTCCTCATTGGCTGTGGTTTCCTTTGAGCGTTTCCTGGGGGATCAGTATTAGATTCCGATGCACAACTATAGCTTCACTCTATCCATTGGACATTCACGTTGAAGATGAAACACAGAAATTGCGTCGCGATTTAATACAAAAGGCACAATGCCGACTTGAGTGCAAGAAGAGAAAAACTCCTCATAGTTTGTGGTTGGCTTTGAGCGTGTCCTGGGAAATCAGTATTAGATTCCGATGCACTACTGCAGCTTCACTCTGTCCTTTGCACTTTCACATTGACGATGAAACACAGAAATTGCGTCGAGATTTAATACAAAAGACACAAAGCTGACTTAAGTACAAGAAGAGTAAATCTTCTCAAAGTTTGTGGTTTGCTTTGAGCGTTTCCGGGGAGATCAGTATTAGATTCCGATGCACTACTGCAGCTTTAATCTATCCCTTGGACCCTCACATTGACGATGAAACACAGAATTTGCGTCGGGATTTAATACAAAAGACACAATGCCGACTTAAGTACACGCACATTGAATATTCTCATTGTTTGTGGTTTACTATGAGCGTTTCCTGGGAGATCAGTATTAGATTCCGATGCACTACTGCAGCTTTAATCTATCCCTTGGACCCTCACATTGAAGATGAACACAGAAATTGCGTCGGGATTTAATACAAAAGGCACGATGAAGACTTAAGTACAAGAAGATTAAATCTTCTCATTGTTTCAGGTTTGCTTTGAGCGTTTCCTGGGAGATCAGTATTAGATTCCGTTGCACTGCTGCGGCATTACTCTACCCCTTGGACCTTCTCATTGACGATGAAGCACAGAAATTGCGTCGGGATTTAATACAAAAGGCACAATGCCGACTTAAGTACAAGAAGACTAAAACTTCTCATTGCATGTGGTATGCTCTGAGCGTTTCCTTGGAGATCAGTATTAGATTCCGATGCACTACTGCAGCTTCACCTTATCCCTTGGACCTTCACATTGACGACGAAACACAGAAATTGCGTCGGGATTTAATACATAAGGCACAATGCCGTCTTACATTCAAGAAGAGTAAATCTTCTAATTGTTTGTGGTATGTTTTGAGCGTTTCCTGGGAGATCAGTATCAGATTCCGATGCACTACTGCAGCTTTTCTGTATCCTTTGGACCTTCACAATGACGATGAAACACAGAAATTGAGTCAGGATTTAATACAAAAGGCACAATGCCGACATAGGTACAAGAAGAGTAAAACTTCTCATTGTTTGTGGTTTGCTTTGAGCGTTTCCTAGGAGATCAGTATCAGATTCTGATGCACTACTGCAGCTGTACTCTATCCCTTGGACCTCATCATTGACGATGAAACACAGTAATTGCGTTTGGATTTAATACAATAGACACAAAGCCGACATAAGTACAAGAAGAGTACATCTTCTCATAGTTTGTGTTTTGCTTTGAACGTTTCCTGGAAGAACAGTATTAGATTCCGATGCACTACAGCAGCTTTACTCTATCCCTTGGACCTTCACATTGACGACAAAACACAGGAATTGCGTCGGGATATAATACAAAAGGCACAATGCCGACTTAAGTACAAGCAGATTATATATTCTCATTGATTGTGGTTTGCTATGAGCGTTTCCTGGAAGATCAGTATTTTATTCAGATGCACTTCTGCAGCTTTACTCAACCCCTTGGACCGTCACATTGACGATGAAACACAGAAATTGCGTCAGGATTTAATAAAAAAAGCTCAATGCCGACATAAGTACAAGAAGAATAAATCTTCTCATTTTTTGTGGTTTGCTTTGAGCATTTGCTGGGAGATAAGTATTGGATTCCGGTGCAATACTGCAGCTTTACTCTATCCCTTGGATCTTCGCATTGACGATGAAACCCAGAAATTGCGTTGGGATTTAATACTAAAGGCACAATGCCAACTAAGTACAAGAAGAGTAAATCTTCTCATTGTTTGTGGTTTGCTTTAAGCGTTTCCTGGGGGATCAGTATTTAATTCCGATGCACTACTGCACCTTTACTCTATGTTTCGAATCCTCACATTGACGATGAAACAGAGAAATTGTGTCGGTATTTAATACAAAATGCAAAATGCCGACATAAGTACAAGAAAAGTAAATCTTCTCATTGTTCGTGGTTTGCTTTGAGCGTTTCCTGGAAGATCAGTATTAGATTCCGATGCACTACTGCAGCTTTACTCTATTCCTTGTACCTTCACATTGCCAATGAAACACAGAAATTGCGTCGTTATTTAATACAAAAGGCACAATGCCGACTTCAGTACAAGAAAAGTAAATCTTCTCACTGTTTGTGGTTTGCTTTGAGCGTTTCCTGGGAGATCAGTATTAGATTCCGATACATTACTGCAGCTCTACTCTATCCCTTGGACTTTGACTTTATCGATGAAACTCAGAAATTGCGGCGGGATTTAATACAAAGGGCACAAAGCCGATCTAAGTACAAAAAGAGCGAATCTTCTCATTGTTTGTGGTTGGTTTTGAGCGTTTCCTGGGAGATAAGTATTAGATTCCGATGCACTACTGCAGCTTCACTCTATCCCTTGGACTTTCACATTGACGGTGAAACACAGTAATTGCGTCGGAATTTAATACAAAAGACACAAAGCTGGCTAAAGTACAAGAAGAGTAAATCTTCTCATTGTTTGTGGTTTGCTTTGAGCGTTTCCTGGGAGATAAGTATTAGATTCCGATGCACTACTGCAGCTTCACTCTATCCATTGGACATTCACATTGAAGATGAAACACAGAAATTCCGTCGGGATTTAATATAAAAGGCACAATGCCGACTCAAGTACAAGAAGAGTAAATCTTCTCATTGTCTGTGGTTTGTTTTGAGCGTTTCCTGGGAGATCAGTATTAGATTCCGATGCACTACTGCAGCTTTACTCTATCATTTGGACCTTCACATTGTCGATGAAATACAGAAATTGCGTCGGGATTTAATACAAAAGGCACAATGCCGACTTAGGTACAAGAAGAGTTAATCTGCTCATTGTTTGTGGTTTGCTTTGAGCGTTCCCTGGGAGATCAGTATTAAATTCCGATGTACTGCTGCAGCTTTACTCTATCCCTTGGACCTTCACATTGACGACGAAACACAGGAATTGCGTCGGGATTTAATACAAAAGGCACAATGTCGACTTAAGTACAAGCAGATTAAATATTCTCATTGATTGTGATTTGCAATGAGCGTTTCCTGGGAGATCAGTATTTTATTCAGATGCACTTCTGCAGCTTTACTGTACCCCTTGGACCGTCACATTGACGATGAAACACAGAAATTATGTCAGGATTTAATAAAAAAAGCTCAATGCCGACTTAAGTACAAGAAGAATAAATCTTCTCATTGTTTGTGGTTTGCTTTGAGCATTAGCTGGGAGATAAGTATTGGATTCCGATGCAATACTGCAGCTTTACTCTATACCTTGGACCTTCACATAGACGATGAAACACGGAAATTACGTCGAAATTTTAATACAAACGGCAGAATGCCGACTTAAATACAAGAAGAGTAAATCTTCTCATTGTTTATGGTATGCTTAGAGCATTTCGTCGGAGATCAGTATTAGATTCCGTTGCACGACTGCAGCTTTACTCTATCCCTTGGATCTTCGCATTGACGATGAAACCCAGAAATTGCGTTGGGATTTAATACTAAAGGCACAATGCCAACTAAGTACAAGAAGAGTAAATCCTTTCATTCTTTGTGGTTTGCTTTAAGCGTTTCCTGGGGGATCAGTATTCAATTCCGATGCACTACTGCACCTTTACTCTATCTTTCGGATCCTCACATTGACGATGAAACAGAGAAATTGTGTCGTTATTTAATACAAAATGCACAATGCCGACATAAGTACAAGAGTAAATCTTCTCATTGTTCGTGGTTTGCTTTGAGCGTTTCCTGGAAGATCAGTATTAGATTGCGACGCACTACTACAGCTTTACTCTATTCCTTGTACCTTCACATTGCCAATGAAACACAGAAATTGCGTCGTTATTTAATACAAAAGGCACAATGCCGACTTCAGTACAAGAAAAGTAAAACTTCTCATTGTTTGTGGTTTGCTTTGAGCGTTTCCTGGGAGATCAGTATTAGATTCCGATACATTACTGCAGCTTCACTCTATCCCTTGGACTTTCACATTGACGATGAAACACAGTAATTGCGTCGGAATTTAATACAAAAGACACAAAGCTGACTAAAGTACAAGAAGAGTAAATCTTCTCATTGTTTGTGGTTTGCTTTGAGCGTTTCCTGGGAGATAAGTATTAGATTCCGATGCACTACTGCAGCTTCACTCTATCCATTGGACATTCACATTGAAGATGAAACACAGAAATTGCGTCGGGATTTAATATAAAAGGCACAATGCCGACTCAAGTACAAGAAGAATAAATCTTCTCATTGTCTGTGGTTTGTTTTGAGCGTTTCCTGGGAGATCAGTATTAGATTCCGATGCACTACTGCAGCTTTACTCTATCCCTTGGACCATCACATTGTCGATGAAACACAGAAATTGCGTCGGGATTTAATACAAAAGCCACAATGCCAGCTTAAGTACAAGAGGAGTAAATCTTCTCATTGTTTGTGGTTTGCTTTGAGCGTTTCCTGCGAGATCAGTATTAGATTCCGGTGCACTACTGCAGCTTTACGCTATAACCTGGACCTTCACATTGACGATGAAACACAGAAATTGCGTCGGGATTGAATACAAACGGCACAATGCCGACTTAAGTACAAGAAGAGTAAATCTTCTCATTGTTTGTGGTTTGCGTTGAGCGTTTCCTGGGTGATGAGTAATAGATTCCGATGCACTACAGCAGCTTTACTCTATCCCTCGGACCTTCACATCGTCGATGAAACACAAATATTGCGTCAGGATTTAATAAAAAAATGCCCAATGCCGGCTTCAGTACAAGAAGAATAAATCTTCTTATTGTTTGTTGTTTGCTTTCAGCATTTCCTGGGAGATAAGTATTACATTCCGATGCACTACTTCTGCTTACTCTATCCCTTGGACCTTCACATTGACGATGAAACACAGAAATTACGTCGGATTTTTAATACAAAAGGCACAATGCCGACTTAAGTACAAGAAGAGTAAATCTTCTCATTGCTTATGGTTTGCTTAGAGCATTTCCTCGGAGATCAGTATTAGATTCCGTTGCACGACTGCAGCTTTACTCTATCCCTTGCATCTTCACATTGACGATGAAACCCAGAAATTGCGTTGGGATTTAATACTAAAGGCACAATGCCAACCAAGTACTAGAAGAGTAAATCTTCTCATTGTTTGAGGTTTGCTTTGAGCGCTTCCTGGGAGATCAGTATTAGATTCCGATGCACTACTGCAGCTTTACTCTATTCCTTGTACCTTCACATTACCAATGAAACACAGAAATTGCGTCGTTATTTAATACAAAAGGCACAATGCCGACTTCAGTACAAGAAAAGTAAATCTTCTCACTGTTTGTGGTTTGCTTTGAGCGTTTCCTGGGAGATCAGTATTAGATTCCGATACATTACTGCAGCTCTACTCTATCCCTTGGACCTTGACTTGTCGATGAAACTCAGAAATTGCGTCGGGATTTAATAGCAAAAGCACAATGCCGACTTAAGTACAAGAAGAGTAAGTCTTCTCATTGTTTCTGGTTTGTTTTGAGCATTTCCTGGGAGTTTAGTATTACATTCCGTTGCACAAGTGCAGCTTTGCTCTAACCCTTGGACCTTCACATTGACGACAAAACACAGGAATTGCGTCGTTATTTAATACAAAAGGCACAATGCCGACTTCAGTACAAGAAAAGTAAATCTTCTCATTGTTTGTGGTTTGCTTTAAGCGTTTCCTGGGAGATCAGTATTAGATTCCGATACATTACTGCAGCTCTACTCTATCCCTTGGACTTTTACTTTATCGATGAAACTCAGAAATTGCGGCGGGATTTAATACAAAGGGCACAAAGCCGATCTAAGTACAAAAAGAGCGAATCTTCTCATTGTTTGTGGTTGGTTTTGAGCGTTTCCTGGGAGATAAGTATTAGATTCCGATGCACTACTGCAGCTTCACTCTATCCCTTGGACTTTCACATTGACGGTGAAACACAGTAATTGCGTCGGAATTTAATACAAAAGACACAAAGCTGGCTAAAGTACAAGAAGAGTAAATCTTCTCATTGTTTGTGGTTTGCTTTGAGCGTTTCCTGGGAGATAAGTATTAGATTCCGATGCACTACTGCAGCTTCACTCTATCCATTGGACATTCACATTGAAGATGAAACACAGAAATTCCGTCGGTATTTAATATAAAAGGCACAATGCCGACTCAAGTACAAGAAGAGTAAATCTTCTCATTGTCTGTGGTTTGTTTTGAGCGTTTCCTGGGAGATCAGTATTAGATTCCGTTGCACTACTGCAGCTTTACTCTATCCCTTGGACCTTCACATTGTCGATGAAATTCAGAAATTGCGTCGGGATTTAATACAAAAGGCACAATGCCGACTTAGGTACAAGAAGAGTTAATCTGCTCATTGTTTGTGGTTTGCTTTGAGCGTTCCCTGGGAGATCAGTATTAAATTCCGATGTACTGCTGCAGCTTTACTCTATCCCTTGGACCTTCACATTGACGACGAAACACAGGAATTGCGTCGGGATTTAATACAAAAGACACAATGTCGACTTAAGTACAAGCAGATTAAATATTCTCATTGATTGTGATTTGCAATGAGCGTTTCCTGGGAGAACAGTATTTTATTCAGATGCACTTCTGCAGCTGTACTGTACCCCTTGGACCGTCAGATTGACGATGAAACACAGAAATTATGTCAGGATTTAATAAAAAAAGCTCAATGCCGACTTAAGTACAAGAAGAATAAATCTTCTCATTGTTTGTGGTTTGCTTTGAGCATTAGCTGGGAGATAAGTATTGGATTCCGATGCAATACTGCAGCTTTACTCTATACCTTGGACCTTCACATAGACGATGAAACACGGAAATTACGTCGAAATTTTAATACAAACGGCAGAATGCCGACTTAAATACAAGAAGAGTAAATCTTCTCATTGTTTATGGTATGCTTAGAGCATTTCGTCGGAGATCAGTATTAGATTCCGTTGCACGACTGCAGCTTTACTCTATCCCTTGGATCTTCGCATTGACGATGAAACCCAGAAATTGCGTTGGGATTTAATACTAAAGGCACAATGCCAACTAAGTACAAGAAGAGTAAATCCTTTCATTCTTTGTGGTTTGCTTTAAGCGTTTCCTGGGGGATCAGTATTAAATTCCGATGCACTACTGCACCTTTACTCTATCTTTCGGATCCTCACATTGACGATGAAACAGAGAAATTGTGTCGTTATTTAATACAAAATGCACAATGCCGACATAAGTACAAGAGTAAATCTTCTCATTGTTCGTGGTTTGCTTTGAGCGTTTCCTGGAAGATCAGTATTAGATTGCGACGCACTACTACAGCTTTACTCTATTCCTTGTACCTTCACATTGCCAATGAAACACAGAAATTGCGTCGTTATTTAATACAAAAGGCACAATGCCGACTCAAGTACAAGAAGAGTAAAACTTCTCATTGTTTGTGGTTTGCTTTGAGCGTTTCCTAGGAGATCAGTATCAGATTCTGATGCACTACTGCAGCTGTACTCTATCCCTTGGACCTCATCATTGACGATGAAACACAGTAATTGCGTTTGGATTTAATACAATAGACACAAAGCCGACATAAGTACAAGAAGAGTACATCTTCTCATAGTTTGTGTTTTGCTTTGAACGTTTCCTGGAAGAACAGTATTAGATTCCGATGCACTACAGCAGCTTTACTCTATCCCTTGGACCTTCACATTGACGACAAAACACAGGAATTGCGTCGGGATTTAATACAAAAGGCACAATGCCGACTTAAGTACAAGCAGATTATATATTCTCATTGATTGTGGTTTGCTATGAGCGTTTCCTGGAAGATCAGTATTTTATTCAGATGCACTTCTGCAGCTTTACTCAACCCCTTGGACCGTCACATTGACGATGAAACACAGAAATTGCGTCAGGATTTAATAAAAAAAGCTCAATGCCGACATAAGTACAAGAAGAATAAATCCTCTCATTTTTTGTGGTTTGCTTTGAGCATTTGCTGGGAGATAAGTATTGGATTCCGGTGCAATACTGCAGCTTTACTCTATCCCTTGGATCTTCGCATTGACGATGAAACCCAGAAATTGCGTTGGGATTTAATACTAAAGGCACAATGCCAACTAAGTACAAGAAGAGTAAATCTTCTCATTGTTTGTGGTTTGCTTTAAGCGTTTCCTGGGGGATCAGTATTTAATTCCGATGCACTACTGCACCTTTACTCTATGTTTCGAATCCTCACATTGACGATGAAACAGAGAAATTGTGTCGGTATTTAATACAAAATGCAAAATGCCGACATAAGTACAAGAAAAGTAAATCTTCTCATTGTTCGTGGTTTGCTTTGAGCGTTTCCTGGAAGATCAGTATTAGATTCCGATGCACTACTGCAGCTTTACTCTATTCCTTGTACCTTCACATTGCCAATGAAACACAGAAATTGCGTCGTTATTTAATACAAAAGGCACAATGCCGACTTCAGTACAAGAAAAGTAAATCTTCTCACTGTTTGTGGTTTGCTTTGAGCGTTTCCTGGGAGATCAGTATTAGATTCCGATACATTACTGCAGCTCTACTCTATCCCTTGGACTTTGACTTTATCGATGAAACTCAGAAATTGCGGCGGGATTTAATACAAAGGGCACAAAGCCGATCTAAGTACAAAAAGAGCGAATCTTCTCATTGTTTGTGGTTGGTTTTGAGCGTTTCCTGGGAGATAAGTATTAGATTCCGATGCACTACTGCAGCTTCACTCTATCCCTTGGACTTTCACATTGACGGTGAAACACAGTAATTGCGTCGGAATTTAATACAAAAGACACAAAGCTGGCTAAAGTACAAGAAGAGTAAATCTTCTCATTGTTTGTGGTTTGCTTTGAGCGTTTCCTGGGAGATAAGTATTAGATTCCGATGCACTACTGCAGCTTCACTCTATCCATTGGACATTCACATTGAAGATGAAACACAGAAATTCCGTCAGGATTTAATATAAAAGGCACAATGCCGACTCAAGTACAAGAAGAGTAAATCTTCTCATTGTCTGTGGTTTGTTTTGAGCGTTTCCTGGGAGATCAGTATTAGATTCCGATGCACTACTGCAGCTTTACTCTATCATTTGGACCTTCACATTGTCGATGAAATACAGAAATTGCGTCGGGATTTAATACAAAAGGCACAATGCCGACTTAGGTACAAGAAGAGTTAATCTGCTCATTGTTTGTGGTTTGCTTTGAGCGTTCCCTGGGAGATCAGTATTAAATTCCGATGTACTGCTGCAGCTTTACTCTATCCCTTGGACCTTCACATTGACGACGAAACACAGGAATTGCGTCGGGATTTAATACAAAAGGCACAATGTCGACTTAAGTACAAGCAGATTAAATATTCTCATTGATTGTGATTTGCAATGAGCGTTTCCTGGGAGATCAGTATTTTATTCAGATGCACTTCTGCAGCTTTACTGTACCCCTTGGACCGTCACATTGACGATGAAACACAGAAATTATGTCAGGATTTAATAAAAAAAGCTCAATGCCGACTTAAGTACAAGAAGAATAAATCTTCTCATTGTTTGTGGTTTGCTTTGAGCATTAGCTGGGAGATAAGTATTGGATTCCGATGCAATACTGCAGCTTTACTCTATACCTTGGACCTTCACATAGACGATGAAACACGGAAATTACGTCGAAATTTTAATACAAACGGCAGAATGCCGACTTAAATACAAGAAGAGTAAATCTTCTCATTGTTTATGGTATGCTTAGAGCATTTCGTCGGAGATCAGTATTAGATTCCGTTGCACGACTGCAGCTTTACTCTATCCCTTGGATCTTCGCATTGACGATGAAACCCAGAAATTGCGTTGGGATTTAATACTAAAGGCACAATGCCAACTAAGTACAAGAAGAGTAAATCCTTTCATTCTTTGTGGTTTGCTTTAAGCGTTTCCTGGGGGATCAGTATTCAATTCCGATGCACTACTGCACCTTTACTCTATCTTTCGGATCCTCACATTGACGATGAAACAGAGAAATTGTGTCGTTATTTAATACAAAATGCACAATGCCGACATAAGTACAAGAGTAAATCTTCTCATTGTTCGTGGTTTGCTTTGAGCGTTTCCTGGAAGATCAGTATTAGATTGCGACGCACTACTACAGCTTTACTCTATTCCTTGTACCTTCACATTGCCAATGAAACACAGAAATTGCGTCGTTATTTAATACAAAAGGCACAATGCCGACTTCAGTACAAGAAAAGTAAAACTTCTCATTGTTTGTGGTTTGCTTTGAGCGTTTCCTGGGAGATCAGTATTAGATTCCGATACATTACTGCAGCTTCACTCTATCCCTTGGACTTTCACATTGACGATGAAACACAGTAATTGCGTCGGAATTTAATACAAAAGACACAAAGCTGACTAAAGTACAAGAAGAGTAAATCTTCTCATTGTTTGTGGTTTGCTTTGAGCGTTTCCTGGGAGATAAGTATTAGATTCCGATGCACTACTGCAGCTTCACTCTATCCATTGGACATTCACATTGAAGATGAAACACAGAAATTGCGTCGGGATTTAATATAAAAGGCACAATGCCGACTCAAGTACAAGAAGAATAAATCTTCTCATTGTCTGTGGTTTGTTTTGAGCGTTTCCTGGGAGATCAGTATTAGATTCCGATGCACTACTGCAGCTTTACTCTATCCCTTGGACCATCACATTGTCGATGAAACACAGAAATTGCGTCGGGATTTAATACAAAAGCCACAATGCCAGCTTAAGTACAAGAGGAGTAAATCTTCTCATTGTTTGTGGTTTGCTTTGAGCGTTTCCTGCGAGATCAGTATTAGATTCCGGTGCACTACTGCAGCTTTACGCTATAACCTGGACCTTCACATTGACGATGAAACACAGAAATTGCGTCGGGATTGAATACAAACGGCACAATGCCGACTTAAGTACAAGAAGAGTAAATCTTCTCATTGTTTGTGGTTTGCGTTGAGCGTTTCCTGGGTGATGAGTAATAGATTCCGATGCACTACAGCAGCTTTACTCTATCCCTCGGACCTTCACATCGTCGATGAAACACAAATATTGCGTCAGGATTTAATAAAAAAATGCCCAATGCCGGCTTCAGTACAAGAAGAATAAATCTTCTTATTGTTTGTTGTTTGCTTTCAGCATTTCCTGGGAGATAAGTATTACATTCCGATGCACTACTTCTGCTTACTCTATCCCTTGGACCTTCACATTGACGATGAAACACAGAAATTACGTCGGATTTTTAATACAAAAGGCACAATGCCGACTTAAGTACAAGAAGAGTAAATCTTCTCATTGCTTATGGTTTGCTTAGAGCATTTCCTCGGAGATCAGTATTAGATTCCGTTGCACGACTGCAGCTTTACTCTATCCCTTGCATCTTCACATTGACGATGAAACCCAGAAATTGCGTTGGGATTTAATACTAAAGGCACAATGCCAACCAAGTACTAGAAGAGTAAATCTTCTCATTGTTTGAGGTTTGCTTTGAGCGCTTCCTGGGAGATCAGTATTAGATTCCGATGCACTACTGCAGCTTTACTCTATTCCTTGTACCTTCACATTGCCAATGAAACACAGAAATTGCGTCGTTATTTAATACAAAAGGCACAATGCCGACTTCAGTACAAGAAAAGTAAATCTTCTCACTGTTTGTGGTTTGCTTTGAGCGTTTCCTGGGAGATCAGTATTAGATTCCGATACATTACTGCAGCTCTACTCTATCCCTTGGACCTTGACTTGTCGATGAAACTCAGAAATTGCGTCGGGATTTAATAGCAAAAGCACAATGCCGACTTAAGTACAAGAAGAGTAAGTCTTCTCATTGTTTCTGGTTTGTTTTGAGCATTTCCTGGGAGTTTAGTATTACATTCCGTTGCACAAGTGCAGCTTTGCTCTAACCCTTGGACCTTCACATTGACGACAAAACACAGGAATTGCGTCGTTATTTAATACAAAAGGCACAATGCCGACTTCAGTACAAGAAAAGTAAATCTTCTCATTGTTTGTGGTTTGCTTTAAGCGTTTCCTGGGAGATCAGTATTAGATTCCGATACATTACTGCAGCTCTACTCTATCCCTTGGACTTTTACTTTATCGATGAAACTCAGAAATTGCGGCGGGATTTAATACAAAGGGCACAAAGCCGATCTAAGTACAAAAAGAGCGAATCTTCTCATTGTTTGTGGTTGGTTTTGAGCGTTTCCTGGGAGATAAGTATTAGATTCCGATGCACTACTGCAGCTTCACTCTATCCCTTGGACTTTCACATTGACGGTGAAACACAGTAATTGCGTCGGAATTTAATACAAAAGACACAAAGCTGGCTAAAGTACAAGAAGAGTAAATCTTCTCATTGTTTGTGGTTTGCTTTGAGCGTTTCCTGGGAGATAAGTATTAGATTCCGATGCACTACTGCAGCTTCACTCTATCCATTGGACATTCACATTGAAGATGAAACACAGAAATTCCGTCGGTATTTAATATAAAAGGCACAATGCCGACTCAAGTACAAGAAGAGTAAATCTTCTCATTGTCTGTGGTTTGTTTTGAGCGTTTCCTGGGAGATCAGTATTAGATTCCGTTGCACTACTGCAGCTTTACTCTATCCCTTGGACCTTCACATTGTCGATGAAATTCAGAAATTGCGTCGGGATTTAATACAAAAGGCACAATGCCGACTTAGGTACAAGAAGAGTTAATCTGCTCATTGTTTGTGGTTTGCTTTGAGCGTTCCCTGGGAGATCAGTATTAAATTCCGATGTACTGCTGCAGCTTTACTCTATCCCTTGGACCTTCACATTGACGACGAAACACAGGAATTGCGTCGGGATTTAATACAAAAGACACAATGTCGACTTAAGTACAAGCAGATTAAATATTCTCATTGATTGTGATTTGCAATGAGCGTTTCCTGGGAGAACAGTATTTTATTCAGATGCACTTCTGCAGCTGTACTGTACCCCTTGGACCGTCAGATTGACGATGAAACACAGAAATTATGTCAGGATTTAATAAAAAAAGCTCAATGCCGACTTAAGTACAAGAAGAATAAATCTTCTCATTGTTTGTGGTTTGCTTTGAGCATTAGCTGGGAGATAAGTATTGGATTCCGATGCAATACTGCAGCTTTACTCTATACCTTGGACCTTCACATAGACGATGAAACACGGAAATTACGTCGAAATTTTAATACAAACGGCAGAATGCCGACTTAAATACAAGAAGAGTAAATCTTCTCATTGTTTATGGTATGCTTAGAGCATTTCGTCGGAGATCAGTATTAGATTCCGTTGCACGACTGCAGCTTTACTCTATCCCTTGGATCTTCGCATTGACGATGAAACCCAGAAATTGCGTTGGGATTTAATACTAAAGGCACAATGCCAACTAAGTACAAGAAGAGTAAATCCTTTCATTCTTTGTGGTTTGCTTTAAGCGTTTCCTGGGGGATCAGTATTAAATTCCGATGCACTACTGCACCTTTACTCTATCTTTCGGATCCTCACATTGACGATGATACAGAGAAATTGTGTCGGTATTTAATACAAAATGCACAATGCCGACATAAGTACAAGAGTAAATCTTCTCATTGTTCGTGGTTTGCTTTGAGCGTTTCCTGGAAGATCAGTATTAGATTGCGACGCACTACTACAGCTTTACTCTATTCCTTGTACCTTCACATTGCCAATGAAACACAGAAATTGCGTCGTTATTTAATACAAAAGGCACAATGCCGACTTCAGTACAAGAAAAGTAAATCTTCTCATTGTTTGTGGTTTGCTTTAAGCGTTTCCTGGGAGATCAGTATTAGATTCCGATACATTACTGCAGCTTCACTCTATCCCTTGGACTTTCACATTGACGATGAAACACAGTAATTGCGTCGGAATTTAATACAAAAGACACAAAGCTGACTAAAGTACAAGAAGAGTAAATCTTCTCATTGTTTGTGTTTTGCTTTGAGCGTTTCCTGGGAGATAAGTATTAGATTCCGATGCACTACTGCAGCTTCACTCTATCCATTGGACATTCACATTGAAGATGAAACACAGAAATTGCGTCGGGATTTAATATAAAAGGCACAATGCCGACTCAAGTACAAGAAGAATAAATCTTCTCATTGTCTGTGGTTTGTTTTGAGCGTTTCCTGGGAGATCAGTATTAGATTCCGATGCACTACTGCAGCTTTACTCTATCCCTTGGACCTTCACATTGTCGATGAAACACAGAAATTGCGTCGGGATTTAATACAAAAGCCACAATGCCAGCTTAAGTACAAGAGGAGTAAATCTTCTCATTGTTTGTGGTTTGCTTTGAGCGTTTCCTGCGAGATCAGTATTAGATTCCGGTGCACTACTGCAGCTTTACGCTATAACCTGGACCTTCACATTGACGATGAAACACAGAAATTGCGTGGGGATTGAATACAAACGGCACAATGCCGACTTAAGTACAAGAAGAGTAAATCTTCTCATTGTTTGTGGTTTGCGTTGAGCGTTTCCTGGGTGATGAGTAATAGATTCTGATGCACTACAGCAGCTTTACTCTATCCCTCGGACCTTCACATCGTCGATGAAACACAAATATTGCGTCAGGATTTAATAAAAAAATGCCCAATGCCGGCTTCAGTACAAGAAGAATAAATCTTCTTATTGTTTGTTGTTTGCTTTCAGCATTTCCTGGGAGATAAGTATTACATTCCGATGCACTACTTCTGCTTACTCTATCCCTTGGACCTTCACATTGACGATGAAACACGGAAATAACGTCGGAATTTTAATACAAAAGGCACAATGCCGACTTAAGTACAAGAAGAGTAAATTTTCTCATTGCTTATGGTTTGCTTAGAGCATTTCCTCAGAGATCACTATTAGATTCCGTTGCACTACTGCAGCTTCACTCTTTCCCTTGCATCTTCACATTGACGATGAAACACAGAAATTGCGTCGGTATTTAATACAAAAGGCACTATGCCGACTTTAGTACAAGCAGAGTATATATCCTAATTGTTTGTGGTTTGCTTTGAGCTTATCCTGGGAGATCAGTATCAGATTCCGTTGCACTACTGCAGCTTTACTTTGTCCCTTGGACCTTCACATTGACGATGAAACATAGAAGTTGCGTCGGGATTTAATACAAAAGGCACAATGCCGTCCTAAGTACAAGAAGAGCGAATCTCCTCATTGTCTGTGGTTTGCTTTGAGCGTTTCCTGGGAGATCAGTATTATATTCCGATGCACTACTGTAGCTTCACTCTATCCATTGGCCATTCACATTGAAGACGAAACACAGAAATTGCGTCGCGATGTAATACAAAAGGCACAATGTAGACTTGAGTGCAAGAAGAGTAAAACTCCTCATAGTTTGTAGCTTGCTTTGAGCGTTTCGTGGGAGATCAGTATTAGATTCCGATGCACTACTGCAGCCTCACTCTATCCCTTGGACTTTCACATTGACGATGAAACACAGAAATTGCGTCGGGATTTAATACAAGAGACACAAAGCTGACTTATGTACAAGAATAGTAAATCTTCTCAAAGTTTGTGGTTTGCTTTGAGCGTTTCCTGGTAGATCAGTATTAGATTCCGATGCACTATTGAAGCTGTACTTTATCCCTTGGTACTTCACATGGACGAAGAAACACAGAATTTGCGTCGGGATTTAATACAAAAGGCACAATGCAGACTTATATGCAAGTGGAGTAAATCTTCTCATTGTTTGCGGTTTGCTTTGAGCGTTTCGTGGGAGATCAGTATTAGATTCCGATTCACTACTGCAGCTTTACTTTATCAATTGGACCCTCACATTGACGATGAAACACAGATAATGCGTCGGGAATTAATACAAAAGGCACAATGCCAGCTTAAGTACAAGAGGAGTAAATATCCTCACTGTTTGTGGTTTGCTTTGAGTGTTTCCTGCGAGATCTGTTTTAGATTCCGATGCACTACTGCAGGTTTACTCTACAACTTGGACCTTCATATTGACGATGAAACACAGAAATTGCGTCGGGATTGAATACAAACGGCACAATGCCGACTTAAGTACAAGCAGAGTAAATTTTCTCATTGTTAATGGTATGCTTTGAGCTTATCCTGGGAGATCAGTATTAGATTCCGATGCACTACTGCAGCTTCACTCTATCCATTGGACATTCACATTGAAGATGAAACACAGAAATTGCGTCGGGATTTAATATAAAAGGCACAATGCCGACTTAAGTACAAGAAGAGTAAATCTTCTCATTGTCTGTGGTTTGCTTTGAGCGTTTCCTGGGAGATCAGTATTTGATTCCGATGCACTACTGCAGCTTTACTCTATCCCTTGGACCTTGACATTTACGATGAAACACGGAAATTGCGTCGGGATTTAATACAAAAGGCACAATGCCAGCTTAAGTACAAGAGGAGTAAATCTTCTAATTGTTTGTGGTTTGCTTTGAGCGTTTCCTGCGAGATCAGTATTAGATTCCGGTGCACTACTGCAGCTTTACGCTTTAACCTGGACCTTCACATTGACGATAAAACACAGAAATTGCGTCGGGATTGAATACAAACTGCACAATGCCGACTTAAGTAGAAGAAGAGTAAAATATTCTCATTGTTTGTGGTTTGCTTTGAGCGTTTCCTGGGAGATCAGTATTAGATTCCGATGCACTACTGCAGCTTAACTCTATCCCTTGGACCATCACATTGACGAGGAAACACGGAAATTGCGTTGGGATTTTTACAGAAGGCACAATGCCGACTTAAGTACAAGCAGAGTAAATTTTCTCATTGTTTGTGGTTTGCATTGAGCGTTTCCTGGGAGATCAGTATTAGATTCCGATGCACTACTGCAGCTTCACTCTATCCATTGGACATTCACATTGAAGATGAAACACAGAAATTGCGTCGGGATTTAATATAAAAGGCACAATGCCGACTTAAGTACAAGAAGAGTAAATCTTCTCATTGTCTGTGGTTGGTTTTGAGCGTTTCCTGGGAGATCAGTATTAGATTCCGATGCACTACTGCAGCTTTACTCTATCCCTTGGACCTTGGCATTTACGATGAAACACGGAAATTGCGTCGGGATTTAATACAAAAGGCACAATGCCAGCTTAAGTACAAGAGGAGTAAATCTTCTAATTGTTTGTGGTTTGCTTTGAGCGTTTCCTGGGAGATAAGTATTAGATTCCGATGCACTACTGCAGCTTCACTCTATCCATTGGACATTCACATTGAAGATGAAACACAGAAATTCCGTCGGGATTTAATATAAAAGGCACAATGCCGACTCAAGTACAAGAAGAGTAAATCTTCTCATTGTCTGTGGTTTGTTTTGAGCGTTTCCTGGGAGATCAGTATTAGATTCCGTTGCACTACTGCAGCTTTACTCTATCCCTTGGTCCTTCACATTGTCGATGAAATTCAGAAATTGCGTCGGGATTTAATACAAAAGGCACAATGCCGACTTAGGTACAAGAAGAGTTAATCTGCTCATTGTTTGTGGTTTGCTTTGAGCGTTCCCTGGGAGATCAGTATTAAATTCCGATGTACTGCTGCAGCTTTACTCTATCCCTTGGACCTTCACATTGACGACGAAACACAGGAATTGCGTCGGGATTTAATACAAAAGACACAATGTCGACTTAAGTACAAGCAGATTAAATATTCTCATTGATTGTGATTTGCAATGAGCGTTTCCTGGGAGAACAGTATTTTATTCAGATGCACTTCTGCAGCTGTACTGTACCCCTTGGACCGTCAGATTGACGATGAAACACAGAAATTATGTCAGGATTTAATAAAAAAAGCTCAATGCCGACTTAAGTACAAGAAGAATAAATCTTCTCATTGTTTGTGGTTTGCTTTGAGCATTAGCTGGGAGATAAGTATTGGATTCCGATGCAATACTGCAGCTTTACTCTATACCTTGGACCTTCACATAGACGATGAAACACGGAAATTACGTCGAAATTTTAATACAAACGGCAGAATGCCGACTTAAATACAAGAAGAGTAAATCTTCTCATTGTTTATGGTATGCTTAGAGCATTTCGTCGGAGATCAGTATTAGATTCCGTTGCACGACTGCAGCTTTACTCTATCCCTTGGATCTTCGCATTGACGATGAAACCCAGAAATTGCGTTGGGATTTAATACTAAAGGCACAATGCCAACTAAGTACAAGAAGAGTAAATCCTTTCATTCTTTGTGGTTTGCTTTAAGCGTTTCCTGGGGGATCAGTATTAAATTCCGATGCACTACTGCACCTTTACTCTATCTTTCGGATCCTCACATTGACGATGAAACAGAGAAATTGTGTCGGTATTTAATACAAAATGCACAATGCCGACATAAGTACAAGAGTAAATCTTCTCATTGTTCGTGGTTTGCTTTGAGCGTTTCCTGGAAGATCAGTATTAGATTGCGACGCACTACTACAGCTTTACTCTATTCCTTGTACCTTCACATTGCCAATGAAACACAGAAATTGCGTCGTTATTTAATACAAAAGGCACAATGCCGACTTCAGTACAAGAAAAGTAAATCTTCTCATTGTTTGTGGTTTGCTTTAAGCGTTTCCTGGGAGATCAGTATTAGATTCCGATACATTACTGCAGCTTCACTCTATCCCTTGGACTTTCACATTGACGATGAAACACAGTAATTGCGTCGGACTTTAATACAAAAGACACAAAGCTGACTAAAGTACAAGAAGAGTAAATCTTCTCATTGTTTGTGTTTTGCTTTGAGCGTTTCCTGGGAGATAAGTATTAGATTCCGATGCACTACTGCAGCTTCACTCTATCCATTGGACATTCACATTGAAGATGAAACACAGAAATTGCGTCGGGATTTAATATAAAAGGCACAATGCCGACTCAAGTACAAGAAGAATAAATCTTCTCATTGTCTGTGGTTTGTTTTGAGCGTTTCCTGGGAGATCAGTATTAGATTCCGATGCACTACTGCAGCTTTACTCTATCCCTTGGACCTTCACATTGTCGATGAAACACAGAAATTGCGTCGGGATTTAATACAAAAGCCACAATGCCAGCTTAAGTACAAGAGGAGTAAATCTTCTCATTGTTTGTGGTTTGCTTTGAGCGTTTCCTGCGAGATCAGTATTAGATTCCGGTGCACTACTGCAGCTTTACGCTATAACCTGGACCTTCACATTGACGATGAAACACAGAAATTGCGTCGGGATTGAATACAAACGGCACAATGCCGACTTAAGTACAAGAAGAGTAAATCTTCTCATTGTTTGTGGTTTGCGTTGAGCGTTTCCTGGGTGATGAGTAATAGATTCCGATGCACTACAGCAGCTTTACTCTATCCCTCGGACCTTCACATCGTCGATGAAACACAAATATTGCGTCAGGATTTAATAAAAAAATGCCCAATGCCGGCTTCAGTACAAGAAGAATAAATCTTCTTATTGTTTGTTGTTTGCTTTCAGCATTTCCTGGGAGATAAGTATTACATTCCGATGCACTACTTCTGCTTACTCTATCCCTTGGACCTTCACATTGACGATGAAACACGGAAATAACGTCGGAATTTTAATACAAAAGGCACAATGCCGACTTAAGTACAAGAAGAGTAAATTTTCTCATTGCTTATGGTTTGCTTAGAGCATTTCCTCAGAGATCACTATTAGATTCCGTTGCACTACTGCAGCTTTACTCTTTCCCTTGCATCTTCACATTGACGATGAAACACAGAAATTGCGTCGGTATTTAATACAAAAGGCACTATGCCGACTTTAGTACAAGCAGAGTATATATCCTAATTGTTTGTGGTTTGCTTTGAGCTTATCCTGGGAGATCAGTATCAGATTCCGTTGCACTACTGCAGCTTTACTTTGTCCCTTGGACCTTCACATTGACGATGAAACATAGAAGTTGCGTCGGGATTTAATACAAAAGGCACAATGCCGTCCTAAGTACAAGAAGAGCGAATCTCCTCATTGTCTGTGGTTTGCTTTGAGCGTTTCCTGGGAGATCAGTATTATATTCCGATGCACTACTGTAGCTTCACTCTATCCATTGGCCATTCACATTGAAGACGAAACACAGAAATTGCGTCGCGATGTAATACAAAAGGCACAATGTAGACTTGAGTGCAAGAAGAGTAAAACTCCTCATAGTTTGTAGCTTGCTTTGAGCGTTTCGTGGGAGATCAGTATTAGATTCCGATGCACTACTGCAGCCTCACTCTATCCCTTGGACTTTCACATTGACGATGAAACACAGAAATTGCGTCGGGATTTAATACAAGAGACACAAAGCTGACTTATGTACAAGAATAGTAAATCTTCTCAAAGTTTGTGGTTTGCTTTGAGCGTTTCCTGGTAGATCAGTATTAGATTCCGATGCACTATTGAAGCTGTACTTTATCCCTTGGTACTTCACATGGACGAAGAAACACAGAATTTGCGTCGGGATTTAATACAAAAGGCACAATGCAGACTTATATGCAAGTGGAGTAAATCTTCTCATTGTTTGCGGTTTGCTTTGAGCGTTTCGTGGGAGATCAGTATTAGATTCCGATTCACTACTGCAGCTTTACTTTATCAATTGGACCCTCACATTGACGATGAAACACAGATAATGCGTCGGGAATTAATACAAAAGGCACAATGCCAGCTTAAGTACAAGAGGAGTAAATATCCTCACTGTTTGTGGTTTGCTTTGAGTGTTTCCTGCGAGATCTGTTTTAGATTCCGATGCACTACTGCAGGTTTACTCTACACCTTGGACCTTCATATTGACGATGAAACACAGAAATTGCGTCGGGATTGAATACAAACGGCACAATGCCGACTTAAGTACAAGCAGAGTAAATTTTCTCATTGTTAATGGTATGCTTTGAGCTTATCCTGGGAGATCAGTATTAGATTCCGATGCACTACTGCAGCTTCACTCTATCCATTGGACATTCACATTGAAGATGAAACACAGAAATTGCGTCGGGATTTAATATAAAAGGCACAATGCCGACTTAAGTACAAGAAGAGTAAATCTTCTCATTGTCTGTGGTTGGTTTTGAGCGTTTCCTGGGAGATCAGTATTAGATTCCGATGCACTACTGCAGCTTTACTCTATCCCTTGGACCTTGACATTTACGATGAAACACGGAAATTGCGTCGGGATTTAATACAAAAGGCACAATGCCAGCTTAAGTACAAGAGGAGTAAATCTTCTAATTGTTTGTGGTTTGCTTTGAGCGTTTCCTGCGAGATCAGTATTAGATTTCGGTGCACTACTGCAGCTTTACGCTTTAACCTGGACCTTCACATTGACGATGAAACACAGAAATTGCGTCGGGATTGAATACAAACTGCACAATGCCGACTTAAGTAGAAGAAGAGTAAAATATTCTCATTGTTTGTGGTTTGCTTTGAGCGTTTCCTGGGAGATCAGTATTAGATTCCGATGCACTACTGCAGCTTAACTCTATCCCTTGGACCATCTCATTGACGAGGAAACACGGAAATTGCGTTGGGATTTTTACAAAAGGCACAATGCCGACTTAAGTACAAGCAGAGTAAATTTTCTCATTGTTTGTGGTTTGCATTGAGCGTTTCCTGGGAGATCAGTATTAGATTCCGATGCACTACTGCAGCTTCACTCTATCCATTGGACATTCACATTGAAGATGAAACACAGAAATTGCGTCGGGATTTAATATAAAAGGCACAATGCCGACTTAAGTACAAGAAGAGTAAATCTTCTCATTGTCTGTGGTTGGTTTTGAGCGTTTCCTGGGAGATCAGTATTAGATTCCGATGCACTACTGCAGCTTTACTCTATCCCTTGGACCTTGACATTTACGATGAAACACGGAAATTGCGTCGGGATTTAATACAAAAGGCACAATGCCAGCTTAAGTACAAGAGGAGTAAATCTTCTAATTGTTTGTGGTTTGCTTTGAGCGTTTCCTGCGAGATCAGTATTAGATTTCGGTGCACTACTGCAGCTTTACGCTTTAACCTGGACCTTCACATTGACGATGAAACACAGAAATTGCGTCGGGATTGAATACAAACTGCACAATGCCGACTTAAGTAGAAGAAGAGTAAAATATTCTCATTGTTTGTGGTTTGCTTTGAGCGTTTCCTGGGAGATCAGTATTAGATTCCGATGCACTACTGCAGCTTAACTCTATCCTTTGGACATTCGCATTGACGATGAATTACAGAAATTGCGTCAGGATTTAATACAAAATGCTCAATGCCGACTTAAGTACAAGCAGAGTAAATCTTCCCATTGTTTGTGCTACGATTTGAGCGTTCCTGGGAGATCAGTATTAGATTCCGATGCACTACTGCTGCTTAACTCTATCCCTTGGACCGTCACATTGGCGATGAAAGATAGAAGTTGCGTCGGGATTTAATACAAAAGGCACAATGCCAACCTAAGTACAAGAAGAGCGAATCTCCTCATTGTCTGTGGTTTGCTTTGAGCGTTTCCTGGGAGATCAGTATTAGATTCTGATGCACTACTTTAGCTTCACTCTATCCATTGGACATTCACATTGACGATGAAACACAGAATTTGCGTCGGGATTTAATACAAAAAGCACAGTGCAGACTTATGTACAAGTGGAGTAAATCTTCTCATTGTTTGCGGTTTGCTTTGAGCGTTTCGTGGGAGATCAGTATTAGATTCCGATTCACTACTGCAGCTTTACTTTATCAATTGGACCCTCACATTGACGATGAAACACAGATATTGCGTCGGGAATTAATACAAAAGGCACAATGCCAGCTTAAGTACAAGAGGAGTAAATATCCTCACTGTTTGTGGTTTGCTTTGAGTGTTTCCTGCGAGATCTGTTTTAGATTCCGATGCACTACTGCAGGTTTACTCTACAACTTGGACCTTCATATTGACGATGAAACACAGAAATTGCGTCGGGATTGAATACAAACGGCACAATGCCGACTTAAGTACAAGCAGAGTAGATTTTCTCATTGTTAATGGTATGCTTTGAGCTTATCCTGGGAGATCAGTATTAGATTCCGATGCACTACTGCAGCTTCACTCTATCCATTGGACATTCACATTGAAGATGAAACACAGAAATTGCGTCGGGATTTAATATAAAAGGCACAATGCCGACATAAGTACAAGAAGAGTAAATCTTCTCATTGTCTGTGGTTTGTTTTGAGCGTTTTCCTGGAGATCAGTATTAGATTCCGATGCACTACTGCAGCTTTACTCTATCCCTTGGACCTTGATATTTACGATGAAACACGGAAATTGCGTCGGGATTTAATACAAAAGGCACAATGCCAGCTTAAGTACAAGAGGAGTAAATCTTCTAATTGTTTGTGGTTTGCTTTGAGCGTTTCCTGCGAGATCAGTATTAGATTCCGGTGCACTACTGCAGCTTTACGCTTTAACCTGGACCTTCACATTGACGATAAAACACAGAAATTGCGTCGGGATTGAATACAAACTGCACAATGCCGACTTAAGTAGAAGAAGAGTAAAATATTCTCATTGTTTGTGGTTTGCTTTGAGCGTTTCCTGGGAGATCAGTATTAGATTCCGATGCACTACTGCAGCTTAACTCTATACCTTGGACCATCACATTGACGAGGAAACACGGAAATTGCGTTGGGATTTTTACAAAAGGCACAATGCCGACTTAAGTACAAGCAGAGTAAATTTTCTCATTGTTTGTGGTTTGCATTGAGCGTTTCCTGGGAGATCAGTATTAGATTCCTATGCATTACTGCAGCTTTAATCTATCCCTTGGACCCTCACATTGACGATGAAACACTGAAATTGCGTCGGGATTTAATACAAAAGGCACGATGAAGACTTAAGTACAAGAAGAGTAAATCTTCTCATTGTTTCTGGTTTGCTTTGAGCGTTTCCTGGGAGATCAGTATTAGATTCCGTTACACTACTGCAGCATTACTCTACCCCTTGGACCTTCACATTGACGATGAAGCACAGAAATTGGGTCGGGATTTAATACAAAAGGCACAATGCCGACTTAAGTACAAGAAGGATAAAACTTCTCATTGTTTGTGGTATGCTCTGAGCGTTTCCTTGGAGATCAGTATTAGATTCCGATGCACTACTGCTGCTTTGCTCTATCCCTTGGACCTTCACATTGACGATGAAACACAGAAATTGCGTCGGGAATTAATACAAAAGGCACAGTGCCCACTTAGGTACAAGATTAGTAAATCTCATTATTTGTAGTTTGCTTTGGCTGTTTCCTGGGAGATAAGTATTAGATTCCGATGCACTACTGAAGCTCTACTCTATCTGTTGGACGTTCACATTGACGGTGAAACACAGACTTTGGGTCGGGATTTAATACAAAAGGCACAATGCCGACTTAAGTTATAGAAGAGTAAATCATCTAATTGTTTGTTGTTTGCTTTGAGCGTTTCCTGGGAGATCAGTATAAGATTCCGGTGTATTACTGCAGCTTTACGCTATCCCTTGGACCTTCTCATTAGAGATGAAACACAGAATTTGCGTCGGTATTTAATATAAAAAGGGACAATGCCGACATAAGAACAAGAAGAATAAATCCTCTCATTGTTTGTGGGTTGCTTTGAGCGTTTCCTGGAAAATAAGTATTAGATTCCGATGAACTACTGCAGCTTTACTCTATCCCTTGTACATTCACATTGACGATGAAACACAGAAATTGCGTCGTTACTTAATACAAAAGGCACAATGCCGACATAAGTACAACAAAAGTAAATCTTCTCATTGATTGTGGTTTGCTTTGAACGTTTCCTGGGAGATCAGTATTAGATTCCGTTGCACAACTGCAGCTTTACTCTATCCCTTGGACGTTCGCATTGACGATGGAACATAGAAGTTGCGTCGAGATCTAACACAAAAGGCACAATACAAGAAGAGGGAATCTACTCATTGTCTGTGGTTTGCTTTGAGCGTTTCCTGGGAGATCAGTATTATATTCCGATGCACTACTGCAGCTTCACTCTATCCATTGGACATTCACATTGAAGATGAAACACAGAAATTGCGTCGGGATTTAATTCAAAAGGCACAATGCCGACTTAAGTACACGCAGATTGAATATTCTCATTGATGGTTGTTTACTATGAGCGTTTCCTGCGAGATCAGTATTTGATTCCGATGCACTACTGCAGCTGTACTCTATCCCATGGAACTTCACATTGACGATGAAACACAGAAATTGCATCGGGATTTAATACAAAAGGCACAATGCCGACTTAAGTACACGCAGATTGAACATTCTCATTGTTTGTGGTTTACTATGAGCGTTTCCTGGGAGATCAGTATTAGATTCCAATGCACTACTGCAGCTGTACTCTATCCCATGTAACTTCACATTGACGAAGAAACACAGAAATTGCGTTGGGATTAAATACAAAAGGCACAATGCCGACTTAAGTACTAGCAGATTAAATATTCTCATTGTTTGTGGTTTGCTATGAGCGTTTCCTGGGAGATCAGTATTAGATTCCGATGCACTACTGCAGCTTTACTCTATCCCTTGTACCTTCACATTGACGATGAAACACAGAAATTGACTCGGGATTTAATACAAAAGGCACAATGTCGACCTACGTACAAGTGGAGTAAATCCTCTCATTGTTTGCGGTCTGCTTTGAGCGTTTCCTTGGAGATCAGTATTAGATTCCGATTCACTACTGCTGCTTTACCCTATCGCTTGGACCTTCACATTGACGATGAAACACAGATATTGCGTCGGGAATTAATACAAAAGGCACAATGCCAGCTTTAGTACAAGAGGAGTAAATCTTCTCATTGTTTGTGGTTTGCTTTGAGCGTTTCCTGCGAGATCAGTGTTAGATTCCAATGCACTACTGCAGCTTTACTCTATAACGCGGACCTTTACATTGACGATGAAACGCAGAAATTGCGTCGGGATTGAATACAGACGGCACAATGCCGATGTATTTACAAGAAGAGTAAATCTTCTCATTGTTTGTGGTTTGCTTTGAGCGTTTCCTGGGAGATCGGTATTACATTCCGATGCACTACTGCAGCTTTACTCTATCCCTTGTACCTTCACATTGACGATGAAACACAGAAATTGCGTCAAGAATTAATAAAAAATGGTCAATGCCGACTTGAGTACAAGAAGAATAAATTTTCTCATTGTTTGTGGTTTGCTTTGAGCAGTTCCTGGGAGATAAGTATTAGATTCCGATGCGCTACTGCAGCTTTACTCTATCCCTTGGGTCCTCACATAGACGATGAAACACAGAAATTGCGTTTTGATTTAATACTAAAGGCAGAATGCCAACTAAGTACAACAAGAGTAAATCTTCTCATTTTTTGTGCTTTGCTTTGAGCGTCTCCTGGGAATCAGTATTAGATTCCGATGCACTACTGCAGCTTTACTCTATCCCTTGGACCTTCACATTGACGATGAAACACAGAAATTGCGTCGGTATTTAATACAAAAGGCACAATGCCGACTTTAGTACAAGCAGAGTATATATTCTAATTGATTGTGGTTTGCTTTGAGCTTATCCTGGGAGATCAGTTTTAGATTCCGTTGCAGTACTGCAGCTTTACTCTATCCTTAGGATCTTCTCATTGTCGATGAAACACAGAAACTGCGCCGGGACAATGCCGACTTAAGTACAAGCAGAGTAAATATTCTCATTGTTTGTGGTTTGCTAAGAGCGTTCCATGGGAGATCAGTATTACATTCCGATGCACTACTGTAGCTGTACTCTATCCCTTGGACCTTCACATGGACGAAGAAACACAGAATTTTCGTCGGGATTTAATACAAAATGCACAATGATGACTTAAGTACACGCAGATTGAATAAACTCATGGTTTGTGGGTTACTATGAGCGTTTCCTGGGAGTTCAGTATTAGATTCCGTTGCACTACTGCAGCATTACTCTACACCTTGGACCTTCACATTGACGATGAAGCACAGAAATCGCGTCGGGCACAATGTCGACCTATGTACAAGTGGAGTAAATCCTCTCATTTTTTGCGGTCTGCTTTGAGCGTTTCCTGGGAGATCAGTATTAGATTCCGATTCACTACTGCTGCTTTACCCTATCCCTTGGAGCTTAACAATGACGACCAAACACAGAAATTGGGTCGGTATTTAATACAGAAGGCACAATGCCGACTCACGTTCAAGAAGAGTAAATCTTCTAATTGTTTGTGGCATGTTTTGAGCGTTTCCTGGGAGATCAGTATTAGATTCCGATGCACTACTGCAGCCTTACTCTATCCCTTGGACCTTCACATTGACGACGAAACACAGAAATTGCGTCGGGATTTAATAGAAAAGGCACAATGCCGATTTAAGTACAAACAGATTAAATATTCTCGTTGATTGTGGTTTGCTATGAGCGTTTCCTGGGAGATCAGTATTTTATTCATATGCACTTCTGCAGCTTTACTCTATCGCTTGGACCTTCACACTGACGATGAAACACAGAAATTGTGTCGGGATTTAATACAAAAGGCACAATGCCGACTTATGTACAAGTGGAGTAAATCTTCTCATTGTTTGCGGTTTGCTTTGAGCGTTTCGTGGGAGATCAGTATTAGATTCCGATTCACTACTGCAGCTTTACTTTATCCCTTGAACCCTCACATTGACGATGAAACACAGATATTGCGTCGGGAATTAATACAAAAGGCACAATGCCAGCATAAGTACAAGAGGAATAAATCTCCTCACTGTTTTTGGTTTGCTTTGAGCGTTTCCTGCGAGCTCAGTTTTAGATTCCAATGCACTACTGCAGCTTTACTTTACAACTTAGACCTTCATATTGACGATGAAACACAGAAATTGCGTCGGGATTGAATACAAACGGCACATGTCGACTTAAGTACAAGAAGAGTAAATCTTCTAATTGTTTGTGGCTTGGTTTGGGCGTTTCCTGGGAGATCAGTATTAGATTCCGATGCACTACTGCAGCTTTACTCTATCCCTAGGACCATCACATTGACGATGAAACACAGTAATTGCGACAGGATTTAATAAAAAAATGCTCAATGCTGACTTAAGTACAAGAAGAATAAATCTTCTCATTTTTTGTGCTTTGCTTTGAGCGTCTCCTGGGAATCAGTATTAGATTCCGATTCACTACTGCAGCTTTACTCTATCCCTTGGACCTTCACATTGACGATGAAACACAGAAATTGCGTCGGTATTTAATACAAAAGGCACAATGCCGACTTTAGTACAAGCAGAGTATATATTCTAATTGATTGTGGTTTGCTTTGAGCTTATTCTGGGAGATCAGTTTTAGATTCCGTTGCAGTACTGCAGCTTTACTCTATCCTTAGGATCTTCTCATTGTCGATGAAACACAGAAATTGCGCCGGGATTTAATACAAAAAGGACAATGCCGACTTAAGTACAAGCAGAGTAAATATTCTCATTGTTTGTGGTTTGCTAAGAGCGTTTCATGGGAGATCAGTATTACATTCCGCTGCACTACTGTAGCTGTACTCTATCCCTTGGACACAATGCCGACTTAAGTACAAGAAGAGCTTCTCATTGTTTATGGTTTGCTTAGAGCATTTCCTCGGTAATCAGCATTAGATTCCATTGCACCACTACAGCTTTACACTATCCCTTGGATCTTCACATTGACGATGAAACACAGAAATTGCGTCGGTTCTTATACAAAAGGCACAATGCCGACTTTAGTACAAGCAGAGTATATATTCTAATTGTTTTGTGGTTTGCTTTGAGCTTATCCTGGGAGATCAGTATTAGATTCCGTTGCACTACTGCATCTTTACTCTATCCCTTGGACCATCACATTGACGATGAAAAACGGATATTGCGTCGGGATTTAATACAAAAGGCACAATGCCGACTTAAGTACAAGCAGAGTAAATATTCTCATTGTTTGTGGTTTGCATTGAGCGTTTCCAGGGATACCAGTATTAGATTCCGATGCACTACTGCAGCTTTACTCTATCCCTTGGACCTTGACATTTACGATGAAACACGGAAATTGCGTCGGGATTTATTACAAAAGGCACAATGCCGTGTAAAGTACAAGAAGTGTAAATCTTCTCATTGTGATTGGTTTGCTTTGAGCGTTTCCTAGGAGATCAGTATTAGATTCCGATGCACTACTGCAGCTTAACTCTATCCTTTGAACATTCGCATTGACGATGAAACACAGAATTTGCGTCAGGATTTAATACAAAATGCTCATTGCCGACTTAAGTACAAGAAGAGTAAATCTTCCCATTGTTTGTGGTATGCTTTGAACGTTTCCTGGGAGATTAGTATTAGATTCCGATGCACCACTGCTGCTTTACTCTATCCATTGGACCTTCACATTGACGATGAAACATAGAAGTTGCGTCGGGATTTAATACAAAAGGCACAATGCCAACCTAAATACAAGAAGAGGGAATCTCCTCATTGTCTGTGGTTTGCTTTGAGCGTTGCCTGGGAGATCAGTATTAGATCCCGATGCACAACTGTAGCTTCACTCTATCCATTGGACATTCACGTTGAAGATGAAACACAGAAATTGCGTCGCGATTTAATACAAAAGGCACAATGCCGACTTGAGTGCAAGAAGAGAAAAACTCCTCATAGTTTGTGGTTTGCTTTGAGCGTTTCCGGGGTGATCAGTATTAGATTCCGATGCACTACTGCAGCTATAATCTATCCCTTGGACCCTCACATTGACGATGAAACACAGAAATTGCGTCGGGATTTAATACAAAAGGCACCATGAAGACTTAAGTACAAGAAGATTAAATCTTCTCATTGATTCAGGTTTGCTTTGAGCGTTTCCTGGGAGATCAGTATTAGATTCCGTTGCACTACTGCAGCATTACTCTACCCCTTGGACCTTCACATTGACGATAAAACACGGAAATTACGTCGGAATTTTAATACAAAAGGCACAATGCCGACTTAAGTACAAGAAGAGTAAATCATCTCATTTTTTATGGTTTGCTTAGAGCATTTCCTCGGAGATCAGTATTAGATTCCGTTGCACAACTGCAGCTTTACTCTATCCCTTGGATCTTCGCATTGGCGATGAAAACCAGATATTGCGTTGGGATTTAATACAAAAGGCACAATGCCAACTAAGTACAAGAAGAGTAAATCTTCTCATTGTTTGTGGTTTGCTTTAAGCGTTTCTTGGGAGATCAGTATTAAATTCCGATGCACTACTGCAGCTTTACTCTATCCCACGGATCTTCACATTGACGATGAAACAGAGAAATTGTGTCGGTATTTAATACAAAACGCACAATGCCGACATAAGTACAAGAAGTGTAAATCTTCTCCTTGTTTGTGGTTTGCTTTGAGCGTTTCCTGGGAGATCAGTAGTAGATTCCGATACATTACTGCAGCTCTACTCTATCCCTTGGACCTTGACTTTGTCGATGAAACACAGAAATTGCGTCGGGATTTAATAGAAAAGGCACCATGCCGACTTAAGTACAAGAAGAGTAAATCTTCTCATTGTTTTTGGTTTGCTTTGAGCGTTTCCTGGGAGATCGGTATTAGATTCCGATGCACTACTGCTGCTTCACTCCATCCCTTGGACTTTCGCATTGACGATGAAACACAGTAATTGCGTCGGGATTTAATATAAAAGGCACAATGCCGTCTTAAGTACAAGAAGAGTAAATCTTCTCATTATTTGTGGTTTGCTTTGAGCGATTCCTGAGAGATCAGTATTAGGTTCCGTTGCACTTCTGCAGCTTTACTCTAGCCCATTTTCCCTCACATTTACGACGAAACACAGAAATTGCGTCGTGATTTAATACAAAAGGTACAATGCCTATTTACATTCAAGAAGAGTAAATCTTGTAATTGTCTGTGGTATGATTTGAGCGTTTCCTGGGGGATCAGTATTAAATTCCGATGTAGTACTGCAGCTTTACTCTATCCCTTGGACTTTCACATTGACGATGAAACTCAGAAATTGTGCCGGAAATTAATACAAAAGGCACAATGCCGACTTAAGTACAAGAAGAGTAAATCTTCTCAATGTTTGTGGTTTGCTTTGAGCGTTACCTGGGAGAACAGTATCAGGTTCCGAAGCACTACTGCTGCTTTACTCTATCCCTTGGACGTCCACATTGACGATGGAACACAGAAATTTCGTAGGGATTTAGTACAAAAGGCACAACGCCCACATATGTACAAGAAGAGTCAATCTTCTCATTGCTTGTGGTTTGCTTTGAGCGTCTCCTGGGAGATCACTATTAGATTCCGATGTACTACCGCAGCATTACTCCATCCCTTGGTTCTTCACATTGTCGATGAAAGACAGAAATTGCTTTGAGATTTAATACAAAAGCAGAATGACGACTTAAGTACTAGAAGAAAAAATCTTCTCATTGTTTCTGGTTTGCATTGACCGTTTACTGGGAGTTAAGTATTTGATTCCTATGCACTTCTGCAGCTTTACTCTATCCCTTGGACGTTGACCTTGACGATGAAACACAGAAATAGCTTCGGGATTTATTACAAAATTCAAAATGCCGAGTTAAGTACAAGAAGAGTTAATCTTCTCATTGTTTGTAGTTTGCTTTGGCTGTTTCCTGGGAGATCAGTATTAGATTCCGATGCACTACTGCAGCTCTCCTGTATCTGTTGGTCCTTCACATCGACGATGAAACACAGACATTGGGTCGGGATTTAATACAAGAGGCACAATGAGGACTGAAGTACAAGGAGAGTAAATCTTCTCGTTGTATGGGGTTTGCTTTGAGCGTTTCCTGGGAAATCAGTATGATATTCCGATGCACTACTGCAGCTTTACTCTATCCCTTCGACATTCTCATTGATGATGGAACACAGACATTGGGTCGGGATTTAATACAAAAAGCACAAAGACGACTAACTACAAGAAGAGTACGTGTTCACATTGTTTGTGGTTTGCTTTGAGAATTTGCTGGTAGATAAGTATTGGATTGCGATGCACTACTGCAGCTGTACACTATCCCTTGGACCTTCACATTGACGATGAAACACGGAAATTACGTCGGAATTGTAATACAAAAGGCACAATGCCGACTTAAGTACAAGAAGAGTAAATCATCTCATTTTTTATGGTTTGCTTAGAGCATTTCCTCGGAGATCAGTATTAGATTCCGTTGCACTAGTGCAGCTTTACTCTATCCCTTGGATCTTCGCATTGACGATGAAACCCAGATATTGCGTTGGGATTTAATACAAAAGGCACAATGCCAACTAAGTACAAGAAGAGTAAATCTTCTCATTGTTTGTAGTTTGCTTTAAGCGTTTCCTGGGATATCAGTATTAAATTCCGATGCACTACTGCAGCTTTACTCTATCCCATGGATCTTCACATTGACGATGAAACAGAGAAATTGTGTCGGTATTTAATACAAAATGCACAATGCCGACATAAGTACAAGAAGAGTAAATCTTCTCATTGTTCGTGGTTTGCTTTGAGCGTTTCCTTTAAGATCAGTATTAGATTCCGATGCACTATTGCAGATTTACTCTATCCATTGTACCTTCACATTGCCAATGAAACACAGAAATTGCGTCATTATTTAATAGAAAAGGGAGATTAATATTAGAATCCGATGCACTACTGCAGCTCTAGTCCATCTGTTGGACTTCACATTGACGATGAAACACAGAAATTGCGTCGGGTTTCAATACAAAAGGCACAATGCCGCCCTAACTACAAGAAGAGTAAATCTTCATATGTTAGTGGTTTGCTTTGAGCGTTTCCTGGGAGATCAGTATTCGATTCCGATGCACTACTGCAGCTTTACTCTTTCCCTTGGACCTCCACATTGACGACTAATTTCAGATATTGCTTCGGGATTTAATACAAAAGGCACAATGCCGAAATAAGTGCAAGAAGAGTAAATCTTCCCATTGATTGTGGCTTGTTTTGAGCGTTTCCTGGG
Source organism: Schistocerca piceifrons (assembly GCF_021461385.2). Taxonomy (NCBI): domain Eukaryota; kingdom Metazoa; phylum Arthropoda; class Insecta; order Orthoptera; family Acrididae; genus Schistocerca; species Schistocerca piceifrons. The sequence goes on along the minus strand of NC_060149.1, from coordinate 955,985,915 downwards.
AGATCAGTATTAGATTCCGATGCACTACTGCAGCTTTACTCTATCCATTGGACCTTCACATTGACGAAGAAACAAGGAAATTGCGTCGGAATTTAATACAAAAGGCACAATGCCGACTTAAGTACCTGAAGAGTCAATCTCCTCATAGTTTGTGGTTTGCTTTGAGCGTTTCCCGGGAGATCAGTATTAGATTCCGATGCAATACAGCAGATATACTATATGTCTTGGACCTTTACATTGACGATGAAACGCAGGAATAGCGACGGGATTTAATACAAAAGGCATAATGCCGACATAAGTACAGGAAGAGTAAATCTTCTCATTGTTGGTGGTTTGCCTTGAGCGTTTCCTGGGAGATCAGCATTAGATTCCGATGCACTACTGCAGCTTTACTTTATCCCTTGGACGTTCACATTGACGATGAAAGAAAGTAACTGCGTCGGGATTTAACACAAAAGGCGCAATGTCGACTTAACTACAAGAAGAGAAAATCTTCTCATTATTTGTGGTTTGCTTTAAGAGTTTCCTGGGAGATCAGTACTAGTTTCCGATGAACTTCTGCAGTTTTACTTAATCGCTTGGACCTACACATTGACGATGAAACACAGAAATTGTGTTGGGATTTAATACAAAAGGCACCATGCTGACTTAAGTACAAGAGGAGTAAATCATCTCATTGTTTCTAGTTTGCTATGAGCGTTTCCTGGGAGATCAGTATTAGATTCCGATGCACTACTGCAGCTTTACCCTATCCTTTGGACCTTCACATTGACGATTAAACACAGAACTTGCGTCGGGATTTAATGCAAAAAGCAGAATGCCGACTTAAGTAGAAGAAGAGTAAATCTTCCCATTGTTTGTGATTTGCTTTGAGCGTTTCCTGGGAGATCAATATTAGATTCAGATGCACTACTTCAGCATCAGTCTATCCCTTGGTCCTTCCCATTGATAAAGAAACACACAATTTGCGTCGGGATTTAATACAAAAGGCACAATGCCGACTTAAGTACAAGAAGAGTAAATCTTCTCATTGTTTGTGGTTTGCTTCGAGCGCTTCCTGGGATATCAGTATTAGATTCCGATGCACTACTGCAGCTTTACTTTATCCATTGGACCTTCACATTGACGACCAAACTCAGAAATTGCGTCAGGATTTAATATAAAAGGCACAGTGCCGACATAAGCACAAGAAAAGTAAATCATCTCATTGATTGTGGTTTGCTTTGAGCGTATGCTGGGAGATAAGTATTGGATTCCGATGCACTACTGCAGCTTTACTCAATCCCTTGCACCTTCACATTGACGATGAGACACGGAAATTACGTCGGAATTTTAATACAAAAGACACAATGCCGACTTAAGTACAAGAAGAGCTTCTCATTGTTTATGGTTTGCTTAGAGCATTTCCTCGGTAATCAGTATTAGATTCCATTGCACTACTACAGCTTTACACTATCCCTTGGATCTTCACATTGACGATGAAACACAGAAATTGCGTCAAGAATTAATAAAAAATGGTCAATGCCGGCTTGAGTACAAGAAGAATAAATTTTCTCATTGTTTGTGGTTTGCTTTGAGCATTTCCTGGGAGATAAGTATTAGATTCCGATGCGCTACTGCAGCTTTACTCTATCCCTTGGGTCCTCACATAGACGATGAAACACAGAAATTGCGTTTTGATTTAATACTAAATGCACAATGCCAACTAAGTACAACAAGAGTAAATCTTCTCATTTTTTTGTGCTTTGCTTTGAGTGTCTCCTGGGAATCAGTATTAGATTCCGTTGCACTACTGCAGCATTACTCTACCCCTTGGACCTTCACATTGACGATGAAGCTCAGAAATCGCGTCGGGATTTAATACAAAAGGCACAATGCCGACTTAAGAACAAGAAGAGTAAAACATCTCATTGTTTGTGCTATGCTCTGAGCGTTTCCTGGGAGATCAGTATTAGATTCCGATGCACTACTGCAGCTGTATTCTATCCCATGGAACTTCACATTGATGATGAAACACAGAAATTGCGTTGGGATTAAATACAAAAGGCACAATGCCGACATAAGTACAAGCAGATTAAATATTCTCATTGTTTGTGGTTTTTTCTATGAGCGTTTCCTGGGAGATCAGTATTAGATTCCGATGCACTACTGCAGCTTTACTCTATCCCTTGTACTTTCACATTGACGAAGAAACACAGAACTTGCGTCGGGATTTATTACAAAAGGCACAATGTCGACCTATGTACAAGTGGAGTAAATCCTCTCATTGTTTGCGGTCTGCTTTGAGCGTTTCCTGGGAGATCAGTATTAGATTCCGATTCACTACTGCTGCTTTACCCTATCCCTTGGACCTTAACAATGACGACCAAAGACAGAAATTGGGTCGGTATTTAATACAGAAGGCACAATGCCGACTCACGTTCAAGAAGAGTAAATCTTCTAATTGTTTGTGGCATGTTTTGAGCGTTTCCTGGGAGATCAGTATTAGATTCCGATGCACTACTGCAGCCTTACTCTATCCCTTGGACCTTCACATTGACGACGAAACACAGAAATTGCGTCGGGATTTAATAGAAAAGGCACAATGCCGATTTAAGTACAAGCATATTAAATATTCTCGTTGATTGTGGTTTGCTATGAGCGTTTCCTGGGAGATCAGTATTTTATTCATATGCACTTTTGCAGCTTTACTCTATCCCTTGGACCTTCACACTGACGATGAAACACAGATATTGTGTCGGGATTTAATACAAAAGGCACAATGCCGACTTATGTACAAGTGGAGTAAATCTTCTCATTGTTTGCGGTTTGCTTTGAGCGTTTCGTGGGAGATCAGTATTAGATTCCGATTCACTACTGCAGCTTTACTTTATCCCTTGAACCCTCACATTGACGATGAAACACAGATATTGCGTCGGGAATTAATACAAAAGGCACAATGCCAGCATAAGTACAAGAGGAATAAATCTCCTCACTGTTTTTGGTTTGCTTTGAGCGTTTCCTGCGAGCTCAGTTTTAGATTACAATGCACTACTGCAGCTTTACTTTACAACTTAGACCTTCATATTGACGATGAAACACAGAAATTGCGTCGGGATTGAATACAAACGGCACATGTCGACTTAAGTACAAGAAGAGTAAATCTTCTAATTGTTTGTGGCTTGGTTTGGGCGTTTCCTGGGAGATCAGTATTAGATTCCGATGCACTACTGCAGCTTTACTCTATCCCTAGGACCATCACATTGACGATGAAACACAGAAATTGCGACAGGATTTAATAAAAAAATGCTCAATGCTGACTTAAGTACAAGAAGAATAAATCTTCTCATTTTTTGTGCTTTGCTTTGAGCGTCTCCTGGGAATCAGTATTAGATTCCGATGCACTAGTGCAGCTTTACTCTATCCCTTGGACCTTCACATTGACGATGAAAGACAGAAATTGCGTCGGTATTTAATACAAAAGGCACAATGCCGACTTTAGTACAAGCAGAGTATATATTCTAATTGATTGTGGTTTGCTTTGAGCTTATTCTGGGAGATCAGTTTTAGATTCCGTTGCAGTACTGCAGCTTTACTCTATCCTTAGGATCTTCTCATTGTCGATGAAACACAGAAATTGCGCCGGGATATAATACAAAAAGGACAATGCCGACTTAAGTACAAGCAGAGTAAATATTCTCATTGTTTGTGGTTTGCTAAGAGCGTTTCATGGGAGATCAGTATTACATTCCGCTGCACTACTGTAGCTGTACTCTATCCCTTGGACACAATGCCGACTTAAGTACAAGAAGAGCTTTTCATTGTTTATGGTTTGCTTAGAGCATTTCCTCGGTAATCAGTATTAGATTCCATTGCACTACTACAGCTTTACACTATCCCTTGGATCTTCACATTGACGATGAAACACAGAAATTGCGTCGGTTCTTATACAAAAGGCACAATGCCGACTTTAGTACAAGCAGAGTATATATTCTAATTGTTTTGTGGTTTGCTTTGAGATTATCCTGGGAGATCAGTATTAGATTCCGTTGCACTACTGCATCTTTACTCTATCCCTTGGACCATCACATTGACGATGAAAAACGGATATTGCGTCGGGATTTAATACAAAAGGCACAATGCCGACTTAAGTACAAGCAGAGTAAATATTCTCATTGTTTGTGGTTTGCATTGAGCGTTTCCAGGGATACCAGTATTAGATTCCGATGCACTACTGCAGCTTTACTCTATCCCTTGGACCTTGACATTTACGATAAAACACGGAAATTGCGTCGGGATTTATTACAAAAGGCACAATGCCGTCTAAAGTACAAGAAGTGTAAATCTTCTCATTGTGATTGGTTTGCTTTGAGCGTATCCTGGGAGATCAGTATTAGATTCCGATGCACTACTGCAGCTTTACTCTATCCCTTGGAACTTCACATTGTTGATGAAACACAGAAATTGCGTCGGGAATTAATACAAAAGGCACAATGCCGACTTAAGTACAATCTGAGTAAATATTCTCATTGTTTGTGGATTTCTTTGAGCGTTTCCTAGGAGATCAGTATTAGATTCCGATGCACTACTGCGGCTTAACTCTATCCTTTGGACATTCGCATTGACGATGAAACACAGAATTTGCGTCAGGATTTAATACAAAATGCTCATTGCCGACTTAAGTACAAGAAGAGTAAATCTTCCCATTATTTGTGGTATGCTTTGAATGTTTCCTGGGAGATTAGTATTAGATTCCGATGCACTACTGCTGCTTTACTCTATCCATTGGACCTTCACATTGACGATGAAACATAGAAGTTGCGTCGGGATTTAATACAAAAGGCACAATGCCAACCTAAATACAAGAAGAGGGAATCTCCTCATTGTCTGTGGTTTGCTTTGAGCGTTTCCTGGGAGATCAGTATTAGATCCCGATGCACAACTGTAGCTTCACTCTATCCATTGGACATTCACGTTGAAGATGAAACACAGAAATTGCGTCGCGATTTAATACAAAAGGCACAATGCCGACTTGAGTGCAAGAAGAGAAAAACTCCTCATAGTTTGTGGTTTGCTTTGAGCGTTTCCGGGGTGATCAGTATTAGATTCCGATGCACTACTGCAGCTATAATCTATCCCTTGGACCCTCACATTGACGATGAAACACAGAAATTGCGTCGGGATTTAATACAAAAGGCACCATGAAGACTTAAGTACAAGAAGATTAAATTTTCTCATTGATTCAGGTTTGCTTTGAGCGTTTCCTGGGAGATCAGTATTACATTCCGTTGCACTACTGCAGCATTACTCTACCCCTTGGACCTTCACATTGACGATAAAACACGGAAATTACGTCGGAATTTTAATACAAAAGGCACAATGCCGACTTAAGTACAAGAAGAGTAAATCATCTCATTTTTTATGGTTTGCTTAGAGCATTTCCTCGGAGATCAGTATTAGATTCCGTTGCACAACTGCAGCTTTACTCTATCCCTTGGATCTTCGCATTGGCGATGAAAACCAGATATTGCGTTGGGATTTAATACAAAAGGCACAATGCCAACTAAGTACAAGAAGAGTAAATCTTCTCATTGTTTGTGGTTTGCTTTAAGCGTTTCTTGGGAGATCAGTATTAAATTCCGATGCACTACTGCAGCTTTACTCTATCCCACGGATCTTCACATTGACGATGAAACAGAGAAATTGTGTCGGTATTTAATACACAACGCACAATGCCGACATAAGTACAAGAAGAGTAAATCTTCTCATTGTTTGTGGTTTGCTTTGAGCGTTTCCTGGGAGATCAGTAGTAGATTCCGATACATTACTGCAGCTCTACTCTATCCCTTGGACCTTGACTTTGTCGATGAAACACAGAAATTGCGTCGGGATTTAATAGAAAAGGCACCATGCCGACTTAAGGACAAGAAGAGTAAATCTTCTCATTGTTTTTGGTTTGCTTTGAGCGTTTCCTGGGAGATCGGTATTAGATTCCGATGCACTACTGCTGCTTCACTCCATCCCTTGGACTTTCGCATTGACGATGAAACACAGTAATTGCGTCGGGATTTAATATAAAAGGCACAATGCCGTCTTAAGTACAAGAAGAGTAAATCTTCTCATTATTTGTGGTTTGCTTTGAGCGTTTCCTGAGAGATCAGTATTAGGTTCCGTTGCACTTCTGCAGCTTTACTCTACCCCATTTTCCCTCACATTTACGACGAAACACAGAAATTGCGTCGTGATTTAATACAAAAGGTACAATGCCTATTTACATTCAAGAAGAGTAAATCTTGTAATTGTCTGTGGTATGATTTGAGCGTTTCCTGGGGGATCAGTATGAAATTCCGATGTAGTACTGCAGCTTTACTCTATCCCTTGGACTTTCACATTGACGATGAAACTCAGAAATTGTGCCGGAAATTAATACAAAAGGCACAATGCCGACTTAAGTACAAGAAGAGTAAATCTTCTCAATGTTTGTGGTTTGCTTTGAGCGTTACCTGGGAGAACAGTATCAGGTTCCGAAGCACTACTGCTGCTTTACTCTATCCCTTGGACGTCCACATTGACGATGGAACACAGAAATTTCGTAGGGATTTAGTACAAAAGGCACAACGCCCACATATGTACAAGAAGAGTCAATCGTCTCATTGTTTGTGGTTTGCTTTGAGCGTCTCCTGGGAGATCAGTATTAGATTCCGATGCACTACTGCAGCTCTCCTCTATCTGTTGGTCCTTCACATCGACGATGAAACACAGACATTGGGTCGGGATTTAATACAAGAGGCACAATGAGGACGGAAGTACAAGGAGAGTAAATCTTCTCGTTGTATGGGGTTTGCTTTGAGCGTTTCCTGGGAAATCAGTATGATATTCCGATGCACTACTGCAGCTCTACTCTATCCCTTCGACATTCTCATTGAAGATGGAACACAGACATTGGGTCGGGATTTAATACAAAAAGCACAAAGACGACTAACTACAAGAAGAGTAAGTGTTCACATTGTTTGTGGTTTGCTTTGAGCATTTGCTGGTAGATAAGTATTGGATTGCGATGCACTACTGCAGCTGTACACTATCCCTTGGACCTTCACATTGACGATGAAACACGGAAATTACGTCGGAATTGTAATACAAAAGGCACAATGCCGACTTAAGTACAAGAAGAGTAAATCATCTCATTTTTTATGGTTTGCTTAGAGCATTTCCTCGGAGATCAGTATTAGATTCCGTTGCACTAGTGCAGCTTTACTCTATCCCTTGGATCTTCGCATTGACGATGAAACCCAGATATTGCGTTGGGATTTAATACAAAAGGCACAATGCCAACTAAGTACAAGAAGAGTAAATCTTCTCATTGTTTGTAGTTTGCTTTAAGCGTTTCCTGGGATATCAGTATTAAATTCCGATGCACTACTGCAGCTTTACTCTATCCCATGGATCTTCACATTGACGATGAAACAGAGAAATTGTGTCGGTATTTAATACAAAATGCACAATGCCGACATAAGTACAAGAAGAGTAAATCTTCTCATTGTTCGTGGTTTGCTTTGAGCGTTTCCTTTAAGATCAGTATTAGATTCCGATGCACTATTGCAGATTTACTCTATCCGTTGTACCTTCACATTGCCAATGAAACACAGAAATTGCGTCATTATTTAATAGAAAAGGGAGATTAATATTAGAATCCGATGCACTACTGCAGCTCTAGTCCATCTGTTGGACTTCACATTGACGATGAAACACAGAAATTGCGTCGGGATTCAATACAAAAGGCACAATGCCGCCCTAACTACAAGAAGAGTAAATCTTCATATGTTAGTGGTTTGCTTTGAGCGTTTCCTGGGAGATCAGTATTCGATTCCGATGCACTACTGCAGCTTTACTCTTTCCCTTGGACCTCCACATTGACGACTAATTTCAGATATTGCTTCGGGATTTAATACAAAAGGCACAATGCCGAAATAAGTGCAAGAAGAGTAAATCTTCCCATTGATTGTGGCTTGTTTTGAGCGTTTCCTGGGAGATCAGTATTAGATTCCGATGCACTACTGCAGCTTTACTCTATCCATTGGACCTTCACATTGACGAAGAAACAAGGAAATTGCGTCGGGATTTAATACAAAAGGCACAATGCCGACTTAAGTACCTGAAGGGTCAATCTCCTCATAGTTTGTGGTTTGCTTTGAGCGTTTCCCGGGAGATCAGTATTAGATTCCGATGCAATACAGCAGATATACTATATGTCTTGGACCTTTACATTGACGATGAAACGCAGGAATAGCGACGGGATTTAATACAAAAGGCATAATGCCGACATAAGTACAGGAAGAGTAAATCTTCTCATCGTTGGTGGTTTGCCTTGAGCGTTTCCTGGGAGATCAGCATTAGATTCCGATGCACTACTGCAGCTTTACCCTATCCTTTGGACCTTCACATTGACGATTAAACACAGAACTTGCGTCGGGAATTAATACAAAAAGCAGAATGCCGACTTAAGTACAAGAAGAGTAATTCTTCCCATTGTTTGTGATTTGCTTTGAGCGTTTCCTGGGAGATCAATATTAGATTCAGATGCACTACTTCAGCATCAGTCTATCCCTTGGTCCTTCCCATTGATGAAGAAACACACAATTTGCGTCGGGATTTAATACAAAAGGCACAATGCCGTCTTAAGTACAAGAAGAGTAAATCTTCTCATTGTTTGTGGTTTGCTTCGAGCGCTTCCTGGGATATCAGTATTAGATTCCGATGCACTACTGCAGCTTTACTGTATCCATTGGACCTTCACATTGACGACCAAACTCAGAAATTGCGTCAGGATTTAATATAAAAGGCACAGTGCCGACATAAGCACAAGAAGAGTAAATCATCTCATTGATTGTGGTTTGCTTTGAGCGTTTCCTGGGAGATCAGTATTAGATTCCGATGCACTACTGCAGCTTTACCCTATCCTTTGGACCTTCACATTGACGATGAAACACAGATATTGCGTCAGGATTTAAATATAAAAAGCACAATGCACACTTACGTACAAGAAGAGCAAACCTTCTCATTGTTTTTGGTTTGCTTTGAGCGGTTCCTGCGAAATCAGTATTAGATTCCGATGCACTATTGCAGCTTTACTCAATAACCTGGACCTTCACATTGACGATGAAACATAGAAATTGCGTCGGGATTTAATACATAAGGCACAATGCCGACTTAAATACAAGAAGAGTAAATCTTCTTATTGTCTGTGGTTTGCTTTGAGCTTTTCCTGGGAGATCAGTATTAGATTCCGATGCCCTACAGCAGCTTTACTCTATCCCTTGGACCTTCACATTGGCTATGAAAAACAGTAATTGCTTCGGGATTTAATACAAAAGCACAATGCCGACTTACGTACAAGAAGAGTAAATCTTCTCAATCTTAGTGATTTGTTTTGAGCGTTTCCTGGGAGATCAGTATTATATTCCGATGCACTACTGCAGCTTTACTCTATGTCTGGGACCTTGACATCAACGAAGAAACACAGAAATTGGGTCGGTATTAAATACAAAATCCACAATGCCGACTTAAGTACAAGAAAAGTAATTCTTATCACTGTCTTTGGTTTGCTTTGAGCGTTTCATGGAACATCAGTATTAAATTCCGATGCACTACTGTAGCTTTACTCTATCCCTTGAACTTTGACATTGACGCTGAAACACAGAAATTGCGTCGGGATATAATGCAAAAGGCCCAATGCCGACTTAAGTACAAGAAGAGTAAATCTCCTCATTGTTTGTGGTTTGCTTTGAACGTTTCCTGGGAGATCTGTATTATATTCCGATGCACTACTGCAGCCTTACACTATCCCTTGGACATTCACATTGACGATGACACACAGAAATTGCGTCGAGATATATTACAAAAGGCACAATGCCGACTTAAGTACAAGAAGAGTAAATCACCTCATTGTTTGTGGTTTGCTTTGAGGGTTTCCTGGGAGATCAGTATTAGATTCAAATGCACTACTGCAGCTTTACTTTATCCCTTGGAGCTACAATTTCACGATGAAACACAGAATTTGCGTCGGGATTTAATACAAAAGGCACAATGCTGACTTAAGTACAAGAAGAGTAAATCTTCCCATTATTTGTGCCTTGCTTTGAGCGTTTCCCATCAGATCAGTATTAGATTCCGATGCAACTACTGCAGCCTTACTCTATCTCTTGGACCTTCACATTTACGATGAAACACAGAATTTGTGTCGGGATTTATTACAAAAGGCACAATGCCGACTTAAGTACAATAAGACTAAATCTTCTCATTATTTGTCGTTTGCCTTGAGCGTTTTTTGGGAGATCAGTATTAGATACCGATGCACGACTACAGCTTTTCTCTATCCCTTGGACCTTCACATTGACGATGAGACACAGAAATTGCGTCAGGATTTAATATAAAATGCACAATGACGACTTAAGTACAAGAAGAGTAAATCTTCTCATTGTTTGTTTTTTGCTATGAGCGGTTCGTGCGAAATCAGTATTAGATTCCCATGCACTATTGCAGCTTTACTCTATAACCTGAACCTTCACATTGACAATGAAACACAGAAATTGCGTCAGGATTGAATATAAAATGCACAATGCCGACTTAAGTACAAGAAGAGTAAATCTTCTCACAGTTTGTGGTTTGTTTCGAATGTTTCCTGCGATGTCAGTATTAGATTCCGATGCACTACTGCAAATTTACTCTATCCCTTGGATCTTCGCATTGACGATGAAACACAGATAATGCGTAGACAATTAATGCAAAAGGCACAATGCTGACTTAAGTCTAAGAAGAGTAAATCCTCTCATTTTCTGTGGTTTGTTTGAGCGTTTCCTGGGAGTTCGCTATTAGATTCCGATGCACTACTGCAGCCTTACACTATCCCTTGGACCTTCACATTTACGATGAAACACAGAAATTGCGTCGGGATTTAATACAAAAGGCAGAATGCCGACTTATGTACAAGATGAGTAAATTATCTCAATGTTTGTGGTTTTCTTTGAGCGTTTCCCTGGAGATCAGTACTAGATTCCGAAGCACTACTGTAGCTCTACTCTATGCCTTGGACCTTCACATTGACGATGAAACATAGAAATTGCGTCGGGATTTAATAGAGAAGGCACAATTCCGACTTAAGTACAAGAAGAGTAAATCATCTCATTGTTTGGGGTTTGCTTTGAGCGTTTCCTGGGAGATCAGTATTAGATTCAGATGCACTAATGCAGCTTTACTCTATCCCTTGGTCCTTCACACTGACGATGAATCACGGAAATAGCGTCGGGATTTAATGCAAAGGGCACACTGCTGACTTAAGTCTAAGAAGAGTAAATCTTCTCAATGTTTGTGGTTTGCTTTGAGCGTTTCCTTGCGAGATCAGTATTAGATCCCTCTGCACTACTGCGGTTTTACTCTATCCCTTGGGCCTTCATATTGACGATGAATCACAGAAATTGCGTCAGGATTTATTACAAAAGGCACAATGCCGGCTTAAGTACAAGAAGAGTAAATCTACTCAATGTTTGTGGTTCGCTTTGAGCGTTACCTGGCAGATCAATATTAGATTCCCATTCACTACTGCAGCTTCACTCTATTCCTTGGAACTTCATATTACGATGAAACACAGAAATTGCGTCGGGATTTAATACGAAAGGCACAATTCGATATAAGTACAAGAAGAGTACATTTTCTCATTGTTTGTGGATTGCCTTGTGCGTTACCTTGGAGATAAGTATTATATTGCGATGCACTACTTCAGATTTACTCTATCCCTTGGACCTTCACATGGACGATGAAACACAGAAATTGCGTCGGGATTTAATACAAAATGAACAATGCCGACTTAAATACACCAAGAATAACACTTCTCATTGTTTGTGGTTTGCTTTGAGCGTTTCCTGGGAGATAAGTATTACATTCCGATGCACAACTGCAGGTTTACTCTATCCCTTGGAACTTCACATTGACGATTAAACACAGAAATTGCTTCGGGATGTAATACAAAGGGCACAATGCCGACTCAAGTACAACAAGAGTGAATCTTCACATTGTTTGTGGTTTGCTTTAAGCGTTTCCTTGGAGATCAGTATTAGATTCCGATGCAGTACTGCAGCCTTACTCTATCCCTTTGACATTCACATTGACGAGGAAACTAAGAAATTGCGTCTGGGTTTAATAAATAATGCACATTGCCTACTTAAGGACAGGAAGAGAGAATCTTCCCATTGTTTGTGGTTTGCTTGAGTGTTTCCTGGGAGATCGGTATTAGATTACGATGCATTATGGCAGCTTTACTCTATCCCTTGGACCTTCACATTGACGGTGAAACGCAGAAATTGCGTCGGGATTTAATACAAAAGGCACAATGCCGACTTAAGTACAAGAAGAGTAAACCTACTCATTGTTTGTGCTTTTGCTTTGAGCGATTCCTGGGAGATGAGTATTAGATTCCGATGCACTACTGCAGCTTTACTCTATCCCTTTGACCTCCGCATTGACGATGAAACTCAGAATTTGCGTCGGGATGTAATACGAAAGGCTCAATGCCGACTTATGTACAAGAAGATAAAATCTTCTCATTGATTGTGGTTTGCTATGCGCGTATCCTGGGAGATCATTATGGGAATCCGATGCACTATTTCCGTTTTATTCTATACCTTGGACCTTAACACTGAGGGTGAAACACAATAATTGCGTCGGTATTTAATACAAAAGGCACAATGCCGACCTAAGTACAAGAAGAGTAAATCTTCTCATTGTTTGTGGTTTGCTTTGAGCGTTCCCTGGGAGATCAGTATTAGATTCCGATGCACTACTGCCTATTTACTCTATACCTTGGACTTTCACATTGACGATGAAACACAGCTATTGCGTCGGGATTTAATACAAAAGGCATAACGCTGACTTAAGTACAAGAAGAGTAAATTTTCTCATTGTTTGTGGTTTGTTTTGAGCATTTCCTGCGAGATCAGTATCAGATTCCGATGCACTACTGCAGTTTTACTCTATCCCTTGGAACGTGACATTGACGATGAAACACAGAAATTGCTTCGGGATTTAATACAAAATGCACGATGCCGACTTATGAACAAGAAGCATAAATCTTCTCATTGATTGAGGTTTGCTTTGAGCGTTTCCTGGGAGATCATTATTAGATTCCGATGCACTACTGCCTATTTACTCTATACCTTGGACTTTCACATTGACGATGAAACACAGCTATTGCGTCGGGATTTAATACAAAACGCTCAATGACGACCTAAATACAAGAAGAGTCAATCTTCTCGTTGTTTGTGGTTTGCTTTGAGCGTTTCCTTGGATATCAGTATTAGATTCCGGTGCACTACTACAGCTTTACTCTATCCCTTGGACCCTCACATTGACGATGAATCACTGATATAGCGTCGGGATTAAATACAAAAGGCAGAACGCCAACTTGAGTGTTAATCTTCTCATTGTTTGTGGATTGCTTTGAGCGTTTCCTGGGAGATCAGTATTCGATTCCGATGCACTACTGCTGGTTTACTCTATCCCTTGGAACTTCACATTGACGATGAAACACAGAAATTGTGTCGGGATTTAATACGAAAATCCCAAGAGGAGTAAATCCTCTCATTGTTTGTGGTTTGCTTTGTGCATTTCCTGTGAGATCAGTATTAGATTCCGACGCACTACTGCAGCTTTACTCCATCCCTTTGACCTTCGCATTGACGATGAAACTCAGAAGTTGCGTCGGGATTTAATACAAAAGGCAGAATGCCGACTTAAATACAAGAAGAGTAAATCTTCGCATTGTTTGTGGTTTGCTTTGAGAGTTTCCTGGGAGATCAGTATTAGATTCTGATGCACTACTGCAGCTTTACTCTATCTGTTGGACCTTCACATTGACGATGAAACACAGAAATTGCGTTGGGATTTAATAAAAAATGCAGAAGGCCGACTTAAGTACAAGAAGAGTAAAGTTTCTCATTGTTTTTGGTTTGATTTGATCGTTTCTTGTGAGATCAGTATTAGATTCCGATCCACTACTGCAGATTTACTCTATTCCTTGGACCTTCACATTGGCGATCAAACACAGAAATTGCTTCGGAATATAATACGAAGGGCACAATGCTGACTTTAGTACAAGAGGAGTAATTCTTCTCATTGTTTGTGGTTTGCTTTCAGCGTTTCCTGGGTGATCAGTATTATATTCCGATGCACTACTGCAGCTTTACTCTATCCCTTTGGCGTTCACATTGACGATGAAACACAGAAATTGCGTCAGGTTTCAATACAAAAGACACATTGCCGACTTGAGTACAAGAAGAGTCATTCTCCTAATTGTTTGTGGTTTGCTCTGAGCGTTTCCTGGGAGTTTAGTATCAGATTCCGATGCACTACTGCAGCTGTACTCCATCCCTTTGACCTTCGCATTGACGATGATACTCCGAAGTTGCGTCGGGATTTAATAAAAAGGCACAATGCAGCCTTAAGTACAAGAAGAGTAAATCCTCTCATTGTCTGCGGTTTGCTTTGAGCGTTTCCTGGCAGATCAGTATTAGATTCCGATGCACTACTGCAGCTTTACTCTATCTGTTGGACCTTCGCATTTAGGATGAAACACAGAAATTCCATCGGGCTTTAATACAAAAGGCCCAATGCCGACTTAACTACAAGAAAAGTAAATCTTCTCATTGTTTGTGGTTTGATTTGAGCGTTACCTGGGAGATCAGTATTAGATTCCGATTCACTACCGCAGTTTTAGTCTATCCCTTGGACCTTCACATTGATGATGAAACACAGAAATTTCGTAGGGATTAAACAAAATATGTTAAATGCCGACTTAAGTACAAGTAGAGTGAATCTTCTCATTGTTTGTGGTTTGCTTTGAACGTTTCCTGGGAAATCAGTATTAGATTCCGATGCACTACTGCAGCTTTACTGTAACCCTTGGACCATCACATTGACGATGAAATACAGAAATAGCGTCGGGATTTAAGACAAAAGGCACAATGCCGACTTCAGTACAAGAGGAGTAAAACTTCACATTGTTTGTGGTTTGCTTTGAGCGTTTCCTGGGTGATCAGTATTAGATTCCGATTCACTAATGCCGCGTTACTCTATCCCTTGGATCTTCACTTCGACGATGAAACACAGAAATTGCGTCGGGACTTAATACAAAAGGCATAATGACGACTTAAGTACAAGAAGAGTAAATCTCCTCATTGTTTGTGGTTTGCTTTGAGCGTTTCCTGAGAGGTCAGTACTAGATTCCGATGTACTACTGCAGCATTACTCTATCCCTTGGACCTTCACATTGACGATGAAACACAGAAATTGCGTCCGGATTTAATACAAAAGGCACAATGCCGACTTAGGTACAAGATGAGTAAATCTTCGCATTGTTTGTGGTTTGCTTTGAGAGTTTCCTGGTAGATCAGTATTAGATTCCGATGCACTAATGCAGCTTTACTCTATCCCTTGGACCTTCCCTTTGACGATGAAACACAGAAATTGCGTCGGGATTTAATACAAAAGTCATAATGCCGACTTAAATACAAGAAGAGTAAATTTTCGCATTGTTTGTGGTTTGCTTTGAGAGTTTCCTGGGAGATCAGTATTAGATTCTGATGCACTACTGCAGCTTTACTCTGTCTGTTGGACCCTCACATTGACGATGTAACACAGAATTTGCGTCGGGATTTAATAAAAAAGGCACAATGCCTACTTATGTACAAGAAGGGTCAATCTTCTCATAGTTTGTGGTTTGCTTTGAGTGTTTACTGGAAGATCGGTATTAGATTCCGATGCACAACTGCAGCTTTACTCTATCCCCTGGACCTTCACATTGGCGATCAAACACAGAAATTGCGTCGGAATGTAATACAAAAGGCACAATACCGACTTCAGTACAGGAAGATAAAATCCTCTCATTGATAGTGGTTTGCTATGAGCGTTTGCTGTTTGATCAGTATTTGATTCCGTTGCACTACTGCAGCTTTACTCTATCTGTTCAACCTTCGCATTTACGATGAAACACAGAAATACCAT
Organism: Schistocerca piceifrons; assembly: GCF_021461385.2. Classification (NCBI taxonomy): domain Eukaryota; kingdom Metazoa; phylum Arthropoda; class Insecta; order Orthoptera; family Acrididae; genus Schistocerca; species Schistocerca piceifrons. The sequence continues at coordinate 955,969,886 of NC_060149.1, read as the reverse complement.
CGGGGTTTAATACAAAAGGCCCAATGCCGACTTGAGTACAAGAAAAGTAAATCTTCTCATTATTTGTGGTTTGATTTGAGCGTTACCTGGGAGATCAGTATTAGATTCCGATGCACTACCGCAGTTATAGTCTAACCCTTGGACCTTCACATTGACGATGAAAAACAGAAATGTCGTAGGGATTAAATAAAATATGCTAAATGCCGACTTAAGTACAAGTAGAGTGAATCTTCTCATTGTTTGTGGTTTGCTTTGAACGTTTCCTGGGAAATCAGTATTACATTCCGATGAACTACTGCAGCTTTACTCTATCACTTGGACCTTCACATTGTCGATTAAACACATAAATTGAGTCGGGATTTAACACAAACGGTACAATGCCGAGTTAAGTACAAGAGGAGTAAATATTCTCATTGTTTGTGGTTTGCTTTGAGCGTTTCCTGAGAGATCAGTACTAGATTCCGATGTACTACTGCAGCTTTACTCTATTCCTTGGACCTTCACATTGACGATGATACACAGAAATTGCGTCCGGATTTAATACAAAACGCACAATTCCGACTTAGGTACAAGATGAGTAAATCTTCGCATTGTTTGTGGTTTGCTTTGAGAGTGTCCTGGAAGATCAGTATTAGATTCCGATGCACTACTGCATCTTTACTCTATCTGTTGGAGCTTCACATTGACGATGAAACACAGAAATTGTGTCGGTAATTAATAGAAAATGTACAATGCAGACATAGGTACAAGATGAGTAAATATTCTTATTGTTAATGGTTTGCTTTGAGAGTTTCCTGCGAGATCAGTATTAGATTCTGATGCACTAATGCAGCTTTACTCTATCCCTTGGACCCGCACATTGACGATGAATCACAGATATTGCGGCGGGATTTAATAAAAAAGGCATAATGCGTCTAAAGTACAAGAGGTGTAGATCTCCTCATTGTTTGTGGTTTGCTTTGAGCGTTTCCTGGGAGATCAGTATTAGATTCCAATGCACTACTGCAGCATTACTCTATCTGTTGGACCTTCACATTTACGATGAAACATAGAATTTGCATCGGGGCTTAATACAAAACGCACAATGCCGACTTAAGTACAAGAAAAGTAACTCTTCTCATTGTTTCAGGGTTGATTTGAGCGTTACCTGGGAGATCAGTATTAGATTCCGATGCACTACAGCTGCTTTACTCTACCTCTTGGACCTTCACATTGACGATGAAATATAGAAATTGCGTCTAGATTTAATACAAAAGGCACAATGCAGACTTAGGTACAAGAGAGTTAATTCTTCACATTGTTTGTGGTTTTCTGTGAGCGTTTCCTGAGTGATCAGTATTAGATTCCGATCCACTAACTCAGCTTTACTCTATCCCTTGGACCTTCACATTCACGATGAAACACAGAAATTCCGTCAGGTTTTAATACAAAAGGCGCAATGCCGACCTAAGTACAAGGAGAGTAAATCTTCCCAATGTTTGTGGTTTGCTTTGAGCGTTTCTTGGGAGATCAGTATTAGTGTCCGATGCACTACAGCCGTTTTGCTCTATCTCTTGGACCTTCACATTGACGATGAAACACAGAAATTGAGTCGGGATTTAATAAAAAAGGCATAATGCCGACTTAAGTACAAGAAGAGTTAATCTTCTCATTGTTTGTGGTCTGCTTTGAGCGTTTGCTGGGTGATCAGTATTACATTCCGATGCACTACTGCAGCTCCACTCTATCCCTTGGCCCTTCACATTGACGATGAAAAACAGAAATTGCGTCGGGATTTTATACAAAAGGCACAATGCCGACTTCAGTACAACAGGAGTAAATCCTCTCATTGTTTTTGATTTGCTTTGAGCGTTCCTTGGAGATCAGTATTAGATTCCGATGCACTACTGCAGCTTTACTCTATCCCTTTGACTTTCACATTGACAATGAAACACAGAAATTTCGTCGGGATTTAATACAAAACGCACCATACCGACTTAAGTACAAGGAGAGTAATTGTTCACTTTGTTTCTGGTTTGCTTTGAGCGTTTCCTGGGAGATCAGTATTAGATTCTGATGCACTACTGCACCTTTACTCTATCGCTAGGAACTTGACATTGACGATGAAACACAGAAATTGCGTCGAGATTTAATGCAGTATGCACAATGCCGACTTAAGTACAAGTGGAGTAAATCTTCCCATTGTTTTTGGTTTGTTTTGAGCGCTTCCTGGGAGAGCAATATTAGATTCCGATGCGCTACTGCAGCTTTACCCTATACCTTGGACCTTAGCATTGAGAATGAAACACAGAAATTACGTCGGGATTTAATTCAAAAGGCACAATGCCGACTTAAGTACAAGAAGAGTAAATCTTCTCGTTGTTTGTGGTTTGCTTTGAGCGTTTCCTGGGATATCAGTATTACATTCCGATGCACTACTGCAGCTTTACTCTATCCCTTGGACCTTCACACTGACGAAGAAACACAGAAATTGCGTCGGGATTTAATACAAAATGCACAATGCCGACTTAAGTACAAGAGAGGTAGATCTGCTTATTGTTTGTGGTTTGCTTTCACCGTTTCCTCGGAGATCATATTAGATTCCGATGCACTACTGCAGCTTTACTCTATCCCTTTGACGTTCGCATTGACGATGAAATACAGAAATTGCGTCGGGATTAAATCAAATGGCACAATGACGACTTAAGTACAAGAAGAGTAAATCTTCTCGTTGTTTGTGGTTTGCTTTGAGCGTTTCCTGGGAGATCAGTAGTAGATTCCGTTGCACTACTGCAGCTGTACTGTATCCGTTGGACCTTCACATTGAAGATGAAATACAGATTTTGCGTCTAGATTTAATATAAAAGGCACAATGCCAACTTAAGTACAAGAGGAGTAAATCCACCCATTGAATTTGGTTTGCATTGAGCGTTCCTGGGAGGTCAGTATTAGATTCCGATGCACTACTGCATCTTTACCCAATCCCTTTGACGTTCACATTGAGGTTGGAAAACAGAAATTACGTCGGGATTTAATACAAAATGCACAATGCCGACTTAAGTACAAGAAGAGGATTTGTGCACATTGTTTCTGGTTTGCTTTGAGCGTTTCCTGGGAGATCAGTATTAGATTCCGATGCTGTACTGCAGCTTTACTCTATTCCTTGGAACTTGACATTGACGATGAAACACAGAAATTGCGTCGGGATTTAATACAGTAGGCACAATGCCGACTTAAGTACAAGTAGTGTAAATCTTCCCTTTGTTTGTGGTTTGCTTTGAGCGCTTCCTGGGATAGCAATATTAGATTACAATGCAAAACTGCAGCTTTACCCTATACCTAGGACCTTAGCATTGACGATAAAACACAGAAATTGAGTCGGGATTTAATTCAAAAGGCACAATAGCGACTTTAGTACAAGAAGAGTAAATCGTCTCATTGTTTGTGTTGTGTTTATGGGCGTTACCTGGGAGATCAGCATAAGATTCCGATGCACTACTGCAGCTTTACCCTATCCCTTGGACCTTCACATTGACGATGAAACACAGATATTGCGTCGGGATTAAATCAAAAGTCACAATGCCGACATAAGTACAAGAAGAGTAAATATTCTCATTGTTTGTTGTTTGCTTTGAGCGTTTCCTGGAAGATCAGTATTAGATTCCGATGCACTACTGAAGCTCTACTCTATCATTTGGACCTTCACATTGACGATGAAACACAGAAATTGCGTCGGAAATTAATACAAAAGGCACAATGCCGACTTAAGTGCAAGAAGAGTAATTCTTCTCATTGTTTGTGGTTTGCTTTCAGCGTTTCCTGGGAGACCAGTATTAGATTCCGATGCACTACTGCAGCTTTACTCTATCCCTTGGACCTTCACATTGACGATGAAACACAGATATTGCGTCGGGATTTAATACGAAAGGCACAATGCCTACTTAAGTCCAAGAACAGTAAATCTTCTAATAGTTTGTGGCTTGCTTTGTGCGTTTACTGGGAGATGAGTATTAGATTCCGATGCACTACTGCAGCTTTACTCTAACCCTTTGACCTTCACATTGACGGCGAAACACAGAAATTGTGTCGGGATTTAATAAAAAAGGCATAATGCGTCTAAAGTACAAGAAGTGTAGATCTCCTCATTGTTTGTGGTTTGCCTTGAGCGTTTCCTGGGAGATCAGTATTAGATTCCAATGCACTACTGCAGCTTTACTCTATCTGTTGGACCTTCACATTTACGATGAAACACAGAATTTGCATCGGGGTTTAATACAAAACGCACAATGCCGACTTAAGTACAAGAGAAGTAACTCTTCTCATTGTTTCAGGTTTGATTTGAGCGTTACCTGGGAGATCAGTATTAGATTCCGATGCACTACAGCTGCTTTACTCTACCTCTTGGACCTTCACATTGACGATGAAATACAGAAATTGCGTCTAGATTTAATACAAAAGGCACAATGCAGACGTCAGTACAAGAGGAGTAATTCTTCACATTGTTTGTGGTTTTCTGTGAGCGTTTCCTGAGTGATCAGTATTAGATTCCCATCCACTAACTCAGCTTTACTCTATCACTTGGACCTTCACATTCACGATGAAACACAGAAATTCCGTCAGGTTTTAATACAAAAGGCGCAATGCCGACCTAAGTACAAGGAGAGTAAATCTTCCCAATGTTTGTGGTTTGCTTTGAGCGTTTCTTGGGAGATCAGTATTATTGTCCGATGCACTACTGCAGCTTTACTCTATCCCTTAGACCTTCACATTGACGATGCAACACAGATATTGCGTCGTGATTTAATACAAAGGGCACAATGCCGACATAAGTACAAGAAGAGCAAATCTTCTCATTGTTGTGGTTTGCTTTGTGCGTTTGCTGGGAGATCTGTATTAGATTCCGATGCACTACTGCAGCTTTACCCATCCCTTGCACCTTCACATTGACGATGAAACACAGAAATTGCGTCGGGATTTTATACAAAAGGCACAATGCCGAATAAAGTACAAGAAGAGTAAGTCTTCTCATTGTTTGTGGTTTGCTTTGAGCATTTCCTGGGAGATCAGTATTAGATTCCGACGCACTACCGCAGCTCTACCCTATCCCTTGGACCTTCACATTGACGATGAAACACAGAAATTGCGTCGGGAATTAATGCAAAATGCACAATGCCGACTTAAGTTCAAGAAGAGTGAATATTCTCACTGTTTGTGGTTTGTTTTGAGCGATTCCTGGGAGATCAGTATTTGATTCGGATGCACTACTGCTTCTTTACTCTATCCCTTAGACCTTCACATTGACGATGAAACACTGAATTTGCGTCCAGATTTAATACAAAAGGAACAATACCGACTTAAGTACAAGAAGAGAAAGTCTTCTCATTGTTTGTGGTTTGCTATGAGCGTTTCCTGGGGGATCAGTATTAGATTCCAATGCACTACTGCAGCATTATCCGTTTGACCTTCACATAGGCGATAAATCACAGAAATTGCGTCGGGATTTAATAGAAAATTCACAATGCCGACTTTAATACAACAGGAGGAAATTTTCACATTGTTTGTGGTTTGCTATGAGCGTTTCCTGGGTGATCAGTATATGATTCCGATGCACTACTGCAGCTTTACTCTATCCCTTGGTCCTTCACATTGACGATGAAACAAAGAAATTGCGTCGGGATTTAATACAAAAGGCACAATGCCAACTAAAGTAAAAGAGGAGTAAATGTACTCATTGTTTCTGGTTTGCTTTCGGCGTTTCCTAGGCGATCAGTATTAGATTCAGATGCACTACTACAGCTTTAATCCATCTCTTTGCCGTTCGCATTGACGATGAAACACAGAAATTTCGTCGGGTTTTAATACAAAAGGCACAATGCCGACTTCAGTACAAGAAGAGTAAATCTTCTCAGTGTTTCTAGTTTGCTTTGAGCGATTCCTGTTAGATCAGTATTAGATTCCGATGCACTACTGCAGCTTTACTCTATCCCTTGCACCTTCACATTGAGAATGAAACACGGAAATTTCGTCGGGATTAAATCAAAAGGCACAATGGCGGATTAAGTACAAGAAGAGTAAATCTTCTCATTGTTTGTGGTCTGCTTTGAGCGTTTCCTGGGAGATCAGTATTAGATTGCGATGTACTACTGCAGCTTTACTCAATCCCTTGGGCCTTCACATTGACGATGAAACATTGATATTGCGACAGGATTAAATAGAAAAGGCACAATGCCGACTTAAGTACAAGAAGAGTAGATCTTCTCATTGATTGTGGTTTGCTTTGAGCGATTCCTGGGGGATCAGTATTAGATTCCGATGCATCACTGCAGCTTTACTCCATCCCTTGGACTTTCAGATTGAGAATGAAACACGGAAATTTCTTCGGGATTAAATCAAAAGGCACAATGGCGAATTAAGTACAAGAAGAGTAAATCTTCCCATTGTTTGTGGTTTGCATTGAGCGTTTCCTCGGAGATCAGTATTAGATTGCGATACACTACTGCAGCTTTACTCAATCCCTTGGGCCTTCACATTGACGATATAACACTGATATTGCGTCGGCATTTAATACAAAAGGCACAATGCCGGTTTAAGTACAAGAAGAGTGGATCTTCTCATTGTTTGTGATTTGCTTTGAGCGATTCCTGGGGGATCAGTATTACAATCCGATACACTACTGCAGCTTTACTCTATCCCTTGGCCCTTCACATTGATGATGAAATACAGAAATTGCGTCGAGTCTAAATACAAAAGGCTCAATGCTGACTTAAGTACAAGAAGAATAAACCATCTCATTGTTTGTGGTTTGATTTGACCGTTTCCTGGGTGATCAGTATAAGACTCCGATGCACTACTGCAGCTTTACTCTATCCCTTAGACCTTCACATTGACGATGGAACACAGATATTGCGTCGTGATTTAATACAAAGGGCACAATGCCGACTTAAGTACAAGAAGAGCAAATCTTCTCATTGTTGTGGTTTGCTTTGTGCGTTTGCTGGGAGATCTGTATTAGAATCCGATGCACTACTGCAGCTTTACCCATCCCTTGCACCTTCACATTGACGATGAAACACAGAAATTGCGTCGGGATTATATACAAAAGGCACAATGCCGAATAAGGTACAAGAAGAGTAAGTCTTCTCATTGTTTGTGGTTTGCTTTGAGCATTTCCTGGGAGATCAGTATTAGATTCCGATGCACTACTGCAGCTTTACTCTAACCCTTAGACCTTCACATTGACGGCGAAACACAGAAATTGTGTCGGGATTTAATAAAAAAGGCATAATGCGTCTAAAGTACAAGAAGTGTAGATCTCCTCATTGTTTGTGGTTTGCTTTGAGCGTTTCCTGGGAGATCAGTATTAGATTCCAATGCACTACTGCAGCTTTACTCTATCTGTTGGACCTTCACATTTACGATGAAACACAGAATTTGCATCGGGGTTTAATACAAAACGCACAATGCCGACTTAAGTACAAGAGAAGTAACTCTTCTCATTGTTTCAGGTTTGATTTGAGCGTTACCTGGGAGATCAGTATTAGATTCCGATGCACTACAGCTGCTTTACTCTACCTCTTGGACCTTCACATTGACGATGAAATACAGAAATTGCGTCTAGATTTAATACAAAAGGCACAATGCAGACGTCAGTACAAGAGGAGTAATTCTTCACATTGTTTGTGGTTTTCTGTGAGCGTTTCCTGAGTGATCAGTATTAGATTCCCATCCACTAACTCAGCTTTACTCTATCACTTGGACCTTCACATTCACGATGAAACACAGAAATTCCGTCAGGTTTTAATACAAAAGGCGCAATGCCGACCTAAGTACAAGGAGAGTAAATCTTCCCAATGTTTGTGGTTTGCTTTGAGCGTTTCTTGGGAGATCAGTATTATTGTCCGATGCACTACTGCAGCTTTACTCTATCCCTTAGACCTTCACATTGACGATGCAACACAGATATTGCGTCGTGATTTAATACAAAGGGCACAATGCCGACTTAAGTACAAGAAGAGCAAATCTTCTCATTGTTGTGGTTTGCTTTGTGCGTTTGCTGGGAGATCTGTATTAGAATCCGATGCACTACTGCAGCTTTACCCATCCCTTGCACCTTCACATTGACGATGAAACACAGAAATTGCGTCGGGATTATATACAAAAGGCACAATGCCGAATAAGGTACAAGAAGAGTAAGTCTTCTCATTGTTTGTGGTTTGCTTTGAGCATTTCCTGGGAGATCAGTATTAGATTCCGACGCACTACCGCAGCTCTACCCTATCCCTTGGACCTTCACATTGACGATGAAACACAGAAATTGCGTCGGGAATTAATGCAAAATGCACAATGCCGACTTAAGTTCAAGAAGAGTGAATATTCTCAATGTTTGTGGTTTGTTTTGAGCGATTCCTGGGAGATCAGTATTTGATTCGGATGCACTACTGCTTCTTTACTCTAGCCCTTAGACCTTCACATTGACGATGAAACACTGAATTTGCGTCCAGATTTAATACAAAAGGAACAATACCGACTTAAGTACAAGAAGAGAAAGTCTTCTCATTGTTTGTGGTTTGCTATGAGCGTTTCCTGGGGGATCAGTATTAGATTCCAATGCACTACTGCAGCATTATCCGTTTGACTTTCACATAGGCGATAAATCACAGAAATTGCGTCGGGACTTAATAGAAAATTCACAATGCCGACTTTAATACAACAGGAGGAAATTTTCACATTGTTTGTGGTTTGCTATGAGCGTTTCCTGGGTGATCAGTATATGATTCCGATGCACTACTGCAGCTTTACTCTATCCCTTGGTCCTTCACATTGACGATGAAACAAAGAAATTGCGTCGGGATTTAATACAAAAGGCACAATGCCAACTTAAGTAAAAGAGGAGTAAATGTACTCATTGTTTCTGGTTTGCTTTCGGCGTTTCCTAGGCGATCAGTATTAGATTCAGATGCACTACTACAGCTTTAATCCATCTCTTTGACGTTCGCATTGACGATGAAACACAGAAATTTCGTCGGGTTTTAATACAAAAGGCACAATGCCGACTTCAGTACAGGAAGAGTAAATCTTCTCAGTGTTTCTAGTTTGCTTTGAGCGATTCCTGGGAGATCAGTATTAAATTCCAATGCACTACTGCAGCTTTACACTATCCCTTGCACCTTCACATTGAGAATGAAACACGGAAATTTCGTCGGGATTAAATCAAAAGGCACAATGGCGGATTAAGTACAAGAAGAGTAAATCTTCTCATTGTTTGTGGTCTGCTTTGAGCGTTTCCTGGGAGATCAGTATTAGATTGCGATGTACTACTGCAGTTTTACTCAATCCCTTGGGCCTTCTCATTGGCGATGAGACATTGATATTGCGACAGGATTAAATAGAAAAGGCACTATGCCGACTTAAGTACAAGAAGAGTAGACCTTCTCATTGATTGTGGTTTGCTTTGAGCGATTCCTGGGAGATCAGTATTAGATTCCGATGCATCACTGCAGCTTTACTCTATCCCTTGGACTTTCACATTGAGAATGAAACACGGAAATTTCGTCGGGATTAAATCAAAAGGCACAATGGCGAATTAAGTACAAGAAGAGTAAATCTTCCCATTGTTTGTGGTTTGCATTGAGCGTTTCCTCGGAGATCAGTATTAGATTGCGATACACTACTGCAGGTTTACTCAATCCCTTGGGCCTTCACATTGACAATGAAACATTGATATTGAGTCGGGATTTAATACAGAAGGCACAATGGCGGTTTAAGTACAAGAAGAGTGGATCTTCTCATTGTTTGTGGTTTGCTTTGAGCGATTCCTGGGGGATCAGTATTAGAATCCGACGCACTACTGCAGCTTTACTCTATCAATTGGACTTTCATATTGACGATGAAACACAGAAATTGCGTCGGGATTTAATACAAAAGGCACAATGCTAACTTAAGTAAAAGAGGAATAAATGTACTCATTGTTTCTGGTTTGCTTTCGGCGTTTCCTAGGCGATCAGTATTAGATTCAGATGCACTACTACAGCTTTAATCCATCTCTTTGACGTTCGCATTGACGATGAAACACAGAAGTTTCGTCGGGTTTTAATACAAAAGGCACAATGCCGACTTCAGTACAAGAAGAGTAAATCTTCTCAGTGTTTCTAGTTTGTTTTGAGCGATTCCTGGGAGATCAGTATTAGATTCCGATGCACTACTGCAGCTTTACTCTAACCCTTAGACCTTCACATTGACGGCGAAACGCAGAAATTGTGTCGGGATTTAATAAAAAAGGCATAATGCGTCTAAAGTACAAGAAGTGTAGATCTCCTCATTGTTTGTGGTTTGCTTTGAGCGTTTCGTGGGAGATCAGTATTAGATTCCAATGCACTACTGCAGCTTTACTCTATCTGTTGGACCTTCACATTTACGATGAAACACAGAATTTGCATCGGGGTTTAATACAAAACGCACAATGCCGACTTAAGTACAAGAGAAGTAACTCTTCTCATTGTTTCAGGTTTGATTTGAGCGTTACCTGGGAGATCAGTATTAGATTCCGATGCACTACAGCTGCTTTACTCTAGCCCTTAGACCTTCACATTGACGATGAAACACTGAATTTGCGTCCAGATTTAATACAAAAGGAACAATACCGACTTAAGTACAAGAAGAGAAAGTCTTCTCATTGTTTGTGGTTTGATATGAGCGTTTCCTGGGGGATCAGTATTAGATTCCAATGCACTACTGCAGCATTATCCGTTTGACCTTCACATAGGCGATAAATCACAGAAATTGCGCCGGGACTTAATAGAAAATTCACAATGCCGACTTTAATACAACAGGAGGAAATTTTCACATTGTTTGTGGTTTGCTATGAGCGTTTCCTGGGTGATCAGTATATGATTCCGATGCACTACTGCAGCTTTACTCTATCCCTTGGTCCTTCACATTGACGATGAAACAAAGAAATTGCGTCGGGATTTAATACAAAAGGCACAATGCCAACTTAAGTAAAAGAGGAGTAAATGTAGTCATTGTTTCTGGTTTGCTTTCGGCGTTTCCTAGGCGATCAGTATTAGATTCAGATGCACTACTACAGCTTTAATCCATGTCTTTGACGTTCGCATTGACGATGAAACACAGAAATTTCGTCGGGTTTTAATACAAAAGGCACAATGCCGACTTCAGTACAAGAAGAGTAAATCTTCTCAGTGTTTCTAGTTTGCTTTGAGCGATTCCTGGGAGATCAGTATTAAATTCCAATGCACTACTGCAGCTTTACACTATCCCTTGCACCTTCACATTGAGAATGATACACGGAAATTTCGTCGGGATTAAATCAAAAGGCACAATGGCGGATTAAGTACAAGAAGAGTAAATCTTCTCATTGTTTGTGGTCTGCTTTGAGCGTTTCCTGGGAGATCAGTATTAGATTGCGATGTATTACTGCAGTTTTACTCAATCCCTTGGGCCTTCTCATTGGCGATGAGACATTGATATTGCGAAAGGATTAAATAGAAAAGGCACTATGCCGACTTAAGTACAAGAAGAGTAGACCTTCTCATTGATTGTGGTTTGCTTTGAGCGATTCCTGGGGGATCAGTATTAGATTCCGATGCATCACTGCAGCTTTACTCTATCCCTTGCACTTTCACATTGAGAATGAAACACGGAAATTTCGTCGGGATTAAATCAAAAGGCACAATGGCGAATTAAGTACAAGAAGAGTAAATCTTCCCATTGTTTGTGGTTTGCTTTGAGCGATTCCTGGGGGATCAGTATTAGAATGCGACGCACTACTGCAGCTTTACTCTATCAATTGGACTTTCATATTGACGATGAAACACAGAAATTGCGTCGGGATTTAATACAAAAGGCACAATGCTAACTTAAGTAAAAGAGGAATAAATGTACTCATTGTTTCTGGTTTGCTTTCGGCGTTTCCTAGGCGATCAGTATTAGATTCAGATGCACTACTACAGCTTTAATCCATCTCTTTGACGTTCGCATTGACGATGAAACACAGAAGTTTCGTCGGGTTTTAATACAAAAGGCACAATGCCGACTTCAGTACAAGAAGAGTAAATCTTCTCAGTGTTTCTAGTTTGTTTTGAGCGATTCCTGGGAGATCAGTATTAGATTCCGATGCACTACTGCAGCTTTACTCTAACCCTTAGACCTTCACATTGACGGCGAAACACAGAAATTGTGTCGGGATTTAATAAAAAAGGCATAATGCGTCTAAAGTACAAGAAGTGTAGATCTCCTCATTGTTTGTGGTTTGCTTTGAGCGTTTCCTGGGAGATCAGTATTAGATTCCAATGCACTACTGCAGCTTTACTCTATCTGTTGGACCTTCACATTTACGATGAAACACAGAATTTGCATCGGGGTTTAATACGAAACGCACAATGCCGACTTAAGTACAAGAGAAGTAACTCTTCTCATTGTTTCAGGTTTGATTTGAGCGTTACCTGGGAGATCAGTATTAGATTCCGATGCACTACAGCTGCTTTACTCTACCTCTTGGACCTTCACATTGACGATGAAATACAGAAATTGCGTCTAGATTTAATACAAAAGGCACAATGCAGACGACAGTACAAGAGGAGTAATTCTTCACATTGTTTGTGGTTTTCTGTGAGCGTTTCCTGAGTGATCAGTATTAGATTCCCATCCACTAACTCAGCTTTACTCTATCACTTGGACCTTCACATTCACGATGAAATACAGAAATTCCGTCAGGTTTTAATACAAAAGGCGCAATGCCGACCTAAGTACAAGGAGAGTAAATCTTCCCAATGTTTGTGGTTTGCTTTGAGCGTTTCTTGGGAGATCAGTATTATTGTCCGATGCACTACTGCAGCTTTACTCTATCCCTTAGACCTTCACATTGACGATGCAACACAGATATTGCGTCGTGATTTAATACAAAGGGCACAATGCCGACTTAAGTACAAGAAGAGCAAATCTTCTCATTGTTGTGGTTTGCTTTGTGCGTTTGCTGGGAGATCTGTATTAGAATCCGATGCACTACTGCAGCTTTACCCATCCCTTGCACCTTCACATTGACGATGAAACACAGAAATTGCGTCGGGATTATATACAAAAGGCACAATGCCGAATAAGGTACAAGAAGAGTAAGTCTTCTCATTGTTTGTGGTTTGCTTCGAGCATTTCCTGGGAGATCAGTATTAGATTGCGACGCACTACCGCAGCTCTACCCTATCCCTTGGACCTTCACATTGACGATGAAACACAGAAATTGCGTCGGGAATTAATGCAAAATGCACAATGCCGACTTAAGTTCAAGAAGAGTGAATATTCTCAATGTTTGTGGTTTGTTTTGAGCGATTCCTGGGAGATCAGTATTTGATTCGGATGCACTACTGCTTCTTTACTCTAGCCCTTAGACTTTCACATTGACGATGAAACACTGAATTTGCGTCCAGATTTAATACAAAAGGAACAATACCGACTTAAGTACAAGAAGAGAAAGTCTTCTCATTGTTTGTGGTTTGCTATGAGCGTTTCCTGGGGGATCAGTATTAGATTCCAATGCACTACTGCAGCATTATCCGTTTGACCTTCACATAGGCGATAAATCACAGAAATTGCGTCGGGACTTAATAGAAAATTCACAATGCCGACTTTAATACAACAGGAGGAAATTTTCACATTGTTTGTGGTTTGCTATGAGCGTTTCCTGGGTGATCAGTATATGATTCCGATGCACTACTGCAGCTTTACTCTATCCCTTGGTCCTTCACATTGACGATGAAACAAAGAAATTGCGTCGGGATTTAATACAAAAGGCACAATGCCAACTTAAGTAAAAGAGGAGTAAATGTAGTCATTTTTTCTGGTTTGCTTTCGGCGTTTCCTAGGCGATCAGTATTAGATTCAGATGCACTACTACAGCTTTAATCCATCTCTTTGACGTTCGCATTGAGGATGAAACACAGAAATTTCGTCGGGTTTTAATACAAAAGGCACAATGCCGACTTCAGTACAAGAAGAGTAAATCTTCTCAGCGTTTCTAGTTTGCTTTGAGCGATTCCTGGGAGATCAGTATTAAATTCCAATGCACTACTGCAGCTTTACACTATCCCTTGCACCTTCACATTGAGAATGAAACACGGAAATTTCGTCGGGATTAAATCAAAAGGCACAATGGCGGATTAAGTACAAGAAGAGTAAATCTTCTCATTGTTTGTGGTCTGCTTTGAGCGTTTCCTGGGAGATCAGTATTAGATTGCGATGTACTACTGCAGTTTTACTCAATCCCTTGGGCCTTCTCATTGGCGATGAGACATTGATATTGCGACAGGATTAAATAGAAAAGGCACTATGCCGACTTAAGTACAAGAAGAGTAGACCTTCTCATTGATTGTGGTTTGCTTTGAGCGATTCCTGGGGGATCAGTATTAGATTCCGATGCATCACTGCAGCTTTACTCTATCCCTTGGACTTTCACAATGAGAATGAAACACGGAAATTTCGTCGGGATTAAATCGAAAGGCACAATGGCGAATTAAGTACAAGAAGAGTAAATCTTCCCATTGTTTGTGGTTTGCATTGAGCGTTTCCTCGGAGATCAGTATTAGATTGCGATACACTACTGCAGGTTTACTCAATCCCTTGGGCCTTCACATTGACAATGAAACATTGATATTGAGTCGGGATTTAATACAGAAGGCACAATGGCGGTTTAAGTACAAGAAGAGTGGATCTTCTCATTGTTTGTGGTTTGCTTTGAGCGATTCCTGGGGGATCAGTATTAGAATCCGACGCACTACTGCAGCTTTACTCTATCAATTGGACTTTCATATTGACGATGAAACACAGAAATTGCGTCGGGATTTAATACAAAAGGCACAATGCTAACTTAAGTAAAAGAGGAATAAATGTACTCATTGTTTTTGGTTTGCTTTCGGCGTTTCCTAGGCGATCAGTATTAGATTCAGATGCACTACTACAGCTTTAATCCATCTCTTTGACGTTCGCATTGACGATGAAACACAGAAGTTTCGTCGGGTTTTAATACAAAAGGCACAATGCCGACTTCAGTACAAGAAGAGTAAATCTTCTCAGTGTTTCTAGTTTGTTTTGAGCGATTCCTGGGAGATCAGTATTAGATTCCGATGCACTACTGCAGCTTTACTCTAACCCTTAGACCTTCACATTGACGGCGAAACACAGAAATTGTGTCGGGATTTAATAAAAAAGGCATAATGCGTCTAAAGTACAAGACGTGTAGATCTCCTCATTGTTTGTGGTTTGCTTTGAGCGTTTCCTGGGAGATCAGTATTAGATTCCAATGCACTACTGCAGCTTTACTCTATCTGTTGGACCTTCACATTTACGATGAAACACAGAATTTGCATCGGGGTTTAATACAAAACGCACAATGCCGACTTAAGTACAAGAGAAGTAACTCTTCTCATTGTTTCAGGTTTGATTTGAGCGTTACCTGGGAGATCAGTATTAGATTCCGATGCACTACAGCTGCTTTACTCTACCTCTTGGACCTTCACATTGACGATGAAATACAGAAATTGCGTCTAGATTTAATACAAAAGGCACAATGCAGACGTCAGTACAAGAGGAGTAATTCTTCACATTGTTTGTGTTTTTCTGTGAGCGTTTCCTGAGTGATCAGTATTAGATTCCCATCCACTAACTCAGCTTTACTCTATCACTTGGACCTTCACATTCACGATGAAACACAGAAATTCCGTCAGGTTTTAATACAAAAGGCGCAATGCCGACCTAAGTACAAGGAGAGTAAATCTTCCCAATGTTTGTGGTTTGCTTTGAGCGTTTCTTGGGAGATCAGTATTATTGTCCGATGCACTACTGCAGCTTTACTCTATCCCTTAGACCTTCACATTGACGATGCAACACAGATATTGCGTCGTGATTTAATACAAAGGGCACAATGCCGACATAAGTACAAGAAGAGCAAATCTTCTCATTGTTGTGGTTTGCTTTGTGCGTTTGCTGGGAGATCTGTATTAGATTCCGATGCACTACTGCAGCTTTACCCATCCCTTGCACCTTCACATTGACGATGAAACACAGAAATTGCGTCGGGATTTTATACAAAAGGCACAATGCCGAATAAAGTACAAGAAGAGTAAGTCTTCTCATTGTTTGTGGTTTGCTTTGAGCATTTCCTTGGAGATCAGTATTAGATTCCGACGCACTACCGCAGCTCTACCCTATCCCTTGGACCTTCACATTGACGATGAAACACAGAAATTGCGTCGGGAATTAATGCAAAATGCACAATGCCGACTTAAGTTCAAGAAGAGTGAATATTCTCACTGTTTGTGGTTTGTTTTGAGCGATTCCTGGGAGATCAGTATTTGATTCGGATGCACTACTGCTTCTTTACTCTATCCCTTAGACCTTCACATTGACGATGAAACACTGAATTTGCGTCCAGATTTAATACAAAAGGAACAATACCGACTTAAGTACAAGAAGAGAAAGTCTTCTCATTGTTTGTGGTTTGCTATGAGCGTTTCCTGGGGGATCAGTATTAGATTCCAATGCACTACTGCAGCATTATCCGTTTGACCTTCACATAGGCGATAAATCACAGAAACTGCGTCGGGATTTAATAGAAAATTCACAATGCCGACTTTAATACAACAGGAGGAAATTTTCACATTGTTTGTGGTTTGCTATGAGCGTTTCCTGGGTGATCAGTATATGATTCCGATGCACTACTGCAGCTTTACTCTATCCCTTGGTCCTTTACATTGACGATGAAACAAAGAAATTGCGTCGGGATTTAATACAAAAGGCACAATGCCAACTAAAGTAAAAGAGGAGTAAATGTACTCATTGTTTCTGGTTTGCTTTCGGCGTTTCCTAGGCGATCAGTATTAGATTCAGATGCACTACTACAGCTTTAATCCATCTCTTTGCCGTTCGCATTGACGATGAAACCCAGAAATTTCGTCGGGTTTTAATACAAAAGGCACAATGCCGACTTCAGTACAAGAAGAGTAAATCTTCTCAGTGTTTCTAGTTTGCTATGAGCGATTCCTGTTAGATCAGTATTAGATTCCGATGCACTACTGCAGCTTTACTCTATCCCTTGCACCTTCACATTGAGAATGAAACACGGAAATTTCGTCGGGATTAAATCAAAAGGCACAATGGCGAATTAAGTACAAGAAGAGTAAATCTTCCCATTGTTTGTGGTTTGCATTGAGCGTTTCCTCGGAGATCAGTATTAGATTGCGATACACTACTGCAGCTTTACTCAATCCCTTGGGCCTTCACATTGACGATATAACATTGATATTGCGTCGGGATTTAATACAAAAGGCACAATGCCGGTTTAAGTACAAGAAGAGTGGATCTTCTCATTGTTTGTGATTTGCTTTGAGCGATTCCTGGGGGATCAGTATTAGAATCCGATGCACTACTGCAGCTTTACTCCATCCCTTGGCCCTTCACATTGATGATGAAATACAGAAATTGCGTCGGGTCTAAATACAAAAGGCTCAATGCTGACTTAAGTACAAGAAGAATAAACCATCTCATTGTTTGTGGTTTGATTTGACCGTTTCCTGGGTGATCAGTATAAGACTCCGATGCACTACTGCAGCTTTACTCTATCCCTTAGACCTTCACATTGACGATGGAACACAGATATTGCGTCGTGATTTAATACAAAGGGCACAATGCCGACTTAAGTACAAGAAGAGCAAATCTTCTCATTGTTGTGGTTTGCTTTGTGCGTTTGCTGGGAGATCTGTATTAGAATCCGATGCACTACTGCAGCTTTACCCATCCCTTGCACCTTCACATTGACGATGAAACACAGAAATTGCGTCGGGATTATATACAAAAGGCACAATGCCGAATAAGGTACAAGAAGAGTAAGTCTTCTCATTGTTTGTGGTTTGTTTTGAGCGATTCCTGGGAGATCAGTATTTGATTCGGATGCACTACTGCTTCTTTACTCTAGCCCTTAGACCTTCACATTGACGATGAAACACTGAATTTGCGTCCAGATTTAATACAAAAGGAACAATACCGACTTAAGTACAAGAAGAGAAAGTCTTCTCATTGTTTGTGGTTTGCTATGAGCGTTTCCTGGGGGATCAGTATTAGATTCCAATGCACTACTGCAGCATTATCCGTTTGACCTTCACATAGGCGATAAATCACGGAAATTGCGTCGGGACTTAATAGAAAATTCACAATGCCGACTTTAATACAACAGGAGGAAATTTTCACATTGTTTGTGGTTTGCTATGAGCGTTTCCTGGGTGATCAGTATATGATTCCGATGCACTACTGCAGCTTTACTCTATCCCTTGGTCCTTCACATTGACGATGAAACAAAGAAATTGCGTCGGGATTTAATACAAAAGGCACAATGCCAACTTAAGTAAAAGAGGAGTAAATGTACTCATTGTTTCTGGTTTGCTTTCGGCGTTTCCTGGGCGATCAGTATTAGATTCAGATGCACTACTACAGCTTTAATCCATCTCTTTGACGTTCGCATTGACGATGAAACACAGAAATTTCGTCGGGTTTTAATACAAAAGGCACAATGCCGACTTCAGTACAAGAAGAGTAAATCTTCTCAGTGTTTCTCGTTTGCTTTGAGCGATTCCTGTTAGATCAGTATTAAATTCCGATGCACTACTGCAGCTTTACACTATCCCTTGCACCTTCACATTGAGAATGAAACACGGAAATTTCGTCGGGATTAAATCAAAAGGCACAATGGCGGATTAAGTACAAGAAGAGTAAATATTCTCATTGTTTGTGGTCTGCTTTGAGCGTTTCCTGGGAGATCAGTATTAGATTGCGATGTACTACTGCAGTTTTACTCAATCCCTTGGGCCTTCTCATTGGCGATGAGACATTGATATTGCGACAGGATCAAATAGAAAAGGCACTATGCCGACTTAAGTACAAGAAGAGTAGACCTTCTCATTGATTGTGGTTTGCTTTGAGCGATTCCTGGGGGATCAGTATTAGATTCCGATGCATCACTGCAGCTTTACTCTATCCCTTGGACTTTCACATTGAGAATGAAACACGGAAATTTCGTCGGGATTAAATCAAAAGGCACAATGGCGAATTAAGTACAAGAAGAGTAAATCTTCCCATTGTTTGTGGTTTGCATTGAGCGTTTCCTCGGAGATCAGTATTAGATTGCGATACACTACTGCAGGTTTACTCAATCCCTTGGGCCTTCACATTGACAATGAAACATTGATATTGAGTCGGGATTTAATACAGAAGGCACAATGGCGGTTTAAGTACAAGAAGAGTGGATCTTCTCATTGTTTGTGGTTTGCTTTGAGCGATTCCTGGGGGATCAGTATTAGAATCCGACGCACTACTGCAGCTTTACTCTATCAATTGGACTTTCATATTGACGATGAAACACAGAAATTGCGTCGGGATTTAATACAAAAGGCACAATGCTAACTTAAGTAAAAGAGGAATAAATGTACTCATTGTTTCTGGTTTGCTTTCGGCGTTTCCTAGGCGATCAGTATTAGATTCAGATGCACTACTACAGCTTTAATCCATCTCTTTGACGTTCGCATTAACGATGAAACACAGAAGTTTCGTCGGGTTTTAATACAAAAGGCACAATGCCGACTTCAGTACAAGAAGAGTAAATCTTCTCAGTGTTTCTAGTTTGTTTTGAGCGATTCCTGGGAGATCAGTATTAGATTCCGATGCACTACTGCAGCTTTACTCTATCCCTCGCACCTTCACATTGACAATGAAACACGGAAATTTCGTCGGGATTAAATCAAAAGGCACAATGGCGAAGTAAGTACAAGAAGAGTAAATTTTCTCATTTTTTGTGGTTTGCTTTGAGCGTTTCCTGGGAGATCAGTATTAGATTGCAATTAGCTACTGCAGCTTTACTCAATCCCTTGGGCCTTCACATTGACGATGAAACATTGATATTGCGACAGGATTAAATAGAAAAGGCACAATGCCGGTATAAGTACAAGAAGAGTAGATCTTCTCATTGATTGTGGTTTGCTTTGAGCGATTCCTGGGGGATCAGTATTAGATTCCGATGCATCACTGCAGCTTTACTCTATCCCTTGGACCTTCACAATAAGAATGAAACACGGAAATTTCGTCGGGATTAAATCAAAAGGCACAATGGCGAATTAACTACAAGAAGAGTAAATCTTTCCATTGTTTGTGGTTTGCTTTGTGCGTTTCCTCGGAGATCAGTATTAGATTGCGATACACTACTGCAGGTTTCCTCAATCACTTGGGCCTTCACATTGACAATGAAACATTGATATTGTGTCGGGATTTATTACAGAACGCACAATGGCGGTTTAAGTACAAGAAGAGTGGATCTTCTCATTGTTTGTGGTTTGATTTGAGCGATTCCTGGGGGATCAGTATTAGAATCCGACGCACTACTGCAGCTTTACTCTATCCCTTGGACCTCCACATTGACGATGAAACACAGATATTGCGTCGGGATATAATATAAAATGCACAATGCCCACTTAAATACAAGCAGAGTAAATCTTCTCATTGTTTGTGGTTTGCTTTGTGCGTTTGCTGGGAGATGAGTATTAAATTCCGATGCACTACTGCAGCTTTACTCCATCCCTTAGACCTTCACATTGACGATGATACACAGATATTGCGTCGTGATTTCATAAAAAAGGGCACAATGCCGACTTAAGTACAAGAAGATTAAATCTTCTCGTTGTTTGTGGTTTGCTTTGAGCGTTTCTGTGAGATCAGTATTAGAATCCGATGCACTACTGCAGCTTTGCTCTATCTCTTGCACCTTCACATTGACGATGAAACACAGAAATTGCGTCGGGATTTAATACAAAAGGCACTATGTCGACTTAAGTACAAGAAGAGTAGATCTTCACAATGTTTGTGGTTTACTTCGAGCGATTCCTGCGGGATCAATATTAGATTCCGATGCACTACTGCCGCTTTACTCTATACCTTGGACCTTTACATTGACGAAGAATTACAGATATTGCGTCAGGATTTAGTACAAACGGCACAATGCCGACTCAAGTACAAGGAGAGAAAATCTTCTCATTATTTGTGGTTTGGTTTGAACGGTTCATGGGAGATCAGTATTAGATTCCAATGCACTACTGCAGCTATACTCTATCTCTTGGACCTTCACATTGACAATGAAACACAGATATTGCGTCGGGATTTAATACGAAAGAAACAATGACTACTTAAGTCCAAGAACAGTAAATTTTCTAATAGTTTGTGGCTTGCTTTGTGCGTTTACTGGGAGATGAGTATTAGATTCCGATGCACTACTGCATCTTTACTCTATCCCTTAGACCTTCACATTGACGGCGAAACACAGAATTTGAGTCGCGATTTAATACAAAAGGCACAATGCTGACTAACGTACAAGAAGAGTGTATCTTCTCGTTGTTTGTGGTTTCATTTGATCGTTTCTGGGAGAACAATATTACATTCCGATGCACTACTGCAGTTTTACTCCATCCCTTGCACCTTCACATTGACGATGAAACACAGAAATTGCGTCGGGATTTAATACAAAAGGCACAATGCCGAATAAAGTACAAGAAGAGTAAGTCCTCTCATAGTTTGTGGTTTGCTTTGAGCATTTCCTGGGAGATCAGTATTAGATTCCGACGCACTACCGCAGCTCTACTCTATCCCTTGGACCTTCACATTGACGATGAAACACACAAATTGCGTCGGGAATTAATACAAAATGCACAATGCCGACTTAAGTTCAAGAAGAGTGAATATTCTCACTGTTTGTGGTTTGTTTTGAGCGATTCCTGGGAGATCAGTATTTGATTCGGATGCACTACTGCTTCTTTACTCTATCCCTTAGACCTTCACATTGACGATGAAACACTGAATTTGCGTCCAGATTTAATACAAAAGGAACAATACTGACTTAAGTACATGAAGAGATTCAGATGCACTACTACAGCTTTAATCCATCTCTTTGACGTTCGCATTGACGATGAAACACAGAAGTTTCGTCGGGTTTTAATACAAAAGGCACAATGCCGACTTCAGTACAAGAAGAGTAAATCTTCTCAGTGTTTCTAGTTTGTTTTGAGCGATTCCTGGGAGATCAGTATTACATTCCGATGCTCTACTGCAGCTTCACTATATCCCTTGGACCTTCACATTGACGATGAAACAAAGAAATTGCGTCGGGGTTTAATACAAAAGGCACAATGCCAACTTAAGTAAAAGAGGAGTAAATGTACTCATTGTTTCTGGTTTGCTTTCGGCGTTTCCTAGGCGATCAGTATTAGATTCAGATGCACTACTACAGCTTTAATCCATCTCTTTGACGTTCGCATTGACGATGAAACACAGAAATTTCGTCGGGTTTTAATACAAAAGGCACAATGCCGACTTCAGTACAAGAAGAGAAAATCTTCTCAGTGTTTCTAGTTTGCTTTGAGCGATTCCTGGGAGATCAGTATTAGATTCCGATGCACTACTGCAGCTTTACTCTATCCCTTGCACCTTCACATTGAGAATGAAACACGGAAATTTCGTCGGGATTAAATCAAAAGGCACAATGGCGGATTAAGTACAAGAAGAGTAAATCTTCTCATTGTTTGTGGTCTGCTTTGAGCTTTTCCTGGGCGATCAGTATTAGATTGCGATGTACTACTGCAGCTTTACTCAGTCCCATGGGCCTCCACATTGACGACGAAATATTGATATTGCGACAGGATTAAATAGAAAAGGCCGAATGCCGACTTAAGTACAAGAAGAGTAGATCTTCTCATTGATTGTGGTTTGCTTTGAGCGTTTCCTCGGAGATCAGTATTAGATTGCGATACACTACTGCAAGTTTACTCAATCCCTTGGGCCTTCACATTGACAATGAAACATTGATATTGCGTCGGGATTTAATACAGAAGGCACAATGGCGGTTTAAGTACAAGAAGAGTGGATCTTCTCATTGTTTGTGGTTTGCTTTGAGCGATTCCTGGGGGATCAGTATTAGATTCCGATGCACTACTGCAGCTTTACTCTATCCCTTGCACATTCACATTGACAATGAAACACGGAAATTTCGTCGGGATTAAATGAAAAGGCACAATTTCGAAGTAAGTACAAGAAGAGTAATTCTTCTCATTGTTTGTGGTTTGCTTTGAGCGTTTCCTCGGAGATCAGTATTAGATTGCGATACACTACTGCAGGTTTACTCAATCACTTGGGCCTTCACATTGACGATGAAACATTGATATTGTGACAGGATTAAATAGAAAAGACACAATGCCGGTATAAGTACAAGAAGAGTAGGTCTCCTCATTGATTGTGGTTTGCTTTGAGCGATTCCTGGGGGATCAGTATTAGATTCCGATGCATCACTGCAGCTTTACTCTATCCCTTGGACCTTCACATTGAGAATTAAACACGGAAATTTCGTCGGGATTAAATCAAAACGCACAATGGCGAATTAACTACAAGAAGAGTAAATCTTCCCATTGTTTGTGGTTTGCATTGTGCGTTTCCTCGGAGATCAGTATTAGATTGCGATACACTACTGCAGGTTTACTCAATCACTTGGGCCTTCACATTGACAATGAAACATTGATATTTCGTCGGGATGTAATACAGAAGGCACAATGGTGGTTTAAGTACAAGAAGAGTGGATCTTCTAATTGTTTGTGGTTTGATTTGAGCGCTCCCTTGGGGATCAGTATTAGAATCCGATGCACTACTGCAGCTTTACTCGATCCCTTGGACCTCCACATTGACGATGAAACACAGATATTGCGTCGGGATATAATATAAAATCCACAATGCCCACTTAAATACAAGCAGAGTAAATCTTCTCATTGTTTGTGGTTTGCTTTGTGCGTTTACTGGGAGATGAGTATTAAATTCCGATGCACTACTGCAGCTTTACTCCATCCCTTAGACCTTCACATTGACGATGAAACACAGATATTGCGTCGTGATTTAATAAAAAAGGGCACAATGCCGACTTAAGTACAAGAAGATTAAATCTTCTCGTTGTTTGTGGTTTGCTTTGAGCGTTTCTGTGAGATCAGTATTAGAATCCGATGCACTACTGCAGCTTTGCTCTATGTCTTGCACCTTCACATTGACGATGAAACACAGAAATTGCGTCGGGATTTAATACAAAAGGCACTATGTCGACTTAAGTACAAGAAGAGTAGATCCTCACAATGTTTGCGGTTTACTTGAGCGATTCCTGCGGGATGAATATTAGATTCCGATGCACTACTGCAGCTTTACTCTATACCTTGGAACTTCACATTGACGAAGAATTACAGATATTGCGTCAGGATGTAATACAAACGGCACAATGCCGACTCAAGTACAAGAAGAGAAAATCTTCTCATTATTTGTGGTTTGGTTTGAACGGTTCATGGGAGATCAGTATTAGATTCCAATGCACTACTGCAGCTATACTCTATCTCTTGGACCTTCACATTGACAACGAACAAGAGATATTGCGTCGGGATTTAATACGAAAGAGACAATGACTACTTAAGTCCAAGAACAGTAAATTTTCTTATAGTTTGTGGCTTGCTTTGTGCGTTTACTGGGAGATGAGAAATAGATTCCGATGCAATACTGCAACTTTACTCTATCCCTTAGACCTTCACATTGACGGCGAAACACAGAGTTTGCGTCGCGATTTCATACAAAAGGCACAATGCTGACTAACATACAAGAAGAGGGTATCTTCTCGTTGTTTGTGGTTTGATTTGATCGTTTCTGGGAGAACAGTATTACATTCCGATGCACTACTGCAGTTTTACTCCATCCCTTGCACCTTCACATTGACGATGAAACACAGAAATTGCGTCGGGATTTAATACAAAATGCACAATGCCGACCGAAGTACAAGAAGAGTAAATCTTCTCATTGTTTGAGGTTTGCTTTCAGCGATTCCTGGGAGACCAGTATTAGATTCCGAAGCACTACTGCAGATTTACTCAACCCCTTGGACGTTCACTTTGACTATGAAACTCAGAAGTTGGTCGGTATTTAATCCAAAAGGCACAATGCTGATATAAGTACAAGAAGATTAAATCTTCACATTGGTTGAGGTTTGCTTTGAGAGTTTCTTGCGTGATCAGTATTAGATTCCGATGCACTACTGCAGCTTTACTCTATCCCTAGGCAATTCACATTGACGATAAAACACAGAATTTGCCTCCGGATTTAATACAAAAGGCAGAATACCGACTTAAGTACAAGAAGAGAAAATCTTCTCATTGTTTGTGGTTTGCCACCTGCGTTTACTGGGAGATCAGTATTAGATTCCAATGCACTACTGCAGCTTTATCCTTTTGACCTTCCCAAAGACGATGAAACATAGAAGTTGCTTCGGGATTTAATACAAAAGGCCCAAGGCCGACTTAAGTACAACAGGAGTAAATTTTAACATTGTTTGTGATTTGCTTTGAGCGTTTCCTGGGTGATCACTATTAGATTCCGATGCACTACTTAAGCTTTACTCTATCCCTTGGATATTCACATTGACGATGAAACACAGAAATTGCGTCAGGTTTTAATATAAAATGCACAATGCCAACTTAAATACAAGAAGAGTAAAAACTCTCATTGTTTGTGGTTTGCTTTGAGCGTTTCCTGGGAGATGAGTATTACCTTCCGATGCACTACTGCTGCTTAACTCTATCCCTTGGACATTCACATTGACAATGAAACACGGAAATTTCGTCGGGTTTAAATCAAAAGACACAATGGCGAAGTAAGTAGAAGAAGAGTAAATATTCTCATTGTTTGTGGTTTGCTTCGAGCGTTTCCTCGGAGATCAGTATTAGATTGCGATGCACAACTGCAGCTTTACTCAATCCCTTGGGCCTTCACATTGACGATATAACATTGATATTGCGTCGGGATTTAATACAAAAGGCACAATGCCGGTTTAAGTACAAGAAGAGTGGATCTTCTCATTGGTTGTGGTTTGCTTTGAGCGATTCCTGGGGGATTAGTACTAGAATCCGGTGCACTACTGCAGCTTTACTCCATCCCTTGGACCTTCACATTGATGATGAAATACAGAAATTGCTTCGGGTCTAAATACAAAAGGCTCAATGCTGACTTAAGTACAAGAAGAATAAACCATCTCATTGTTTGTGGTTTGATTTGACCGTTTCCTGGGAGATCAGTATAAGATTCCGATGCACTACTGCATCTTTACTCTATACCTTGGACCTCCTCATTGACGATGAAACACAGATATTGCGTCGGGATTTAAAACAAAAGGCACAATGCTCACTTAAGTACAAGCAGAGTAAATCTCCTCATTGTTTGTGGATTGCTTTGTGCGTTTGCTGGGAGATCAGTATTAGATTCCGATGCACTACTGCAGCTTTACTCTATCCCTTGGTCCTTCACATTGACGATGAAACACAGAAATTGCGTCAGGTTTAATACAAAAAGCACTATGCCGACTAATGGACAAGAAGAGTAAATCTTCTCATTGTTTGTGGTTTGCTTTGAGCGTTTCCTGGGAGATCAGTATTACATTCCGATGCTCTACTGCAGCTTCACTATATCCCTTGGACCTTCACATTGACGATGAAACACAGAAATTGCGTGGGATTTAATACAAACGGCACAATGCCAACATAAGTAAAAGAGGAGTAAATGTACTCATTGTTTCTGATTTGCTTTCGGCGTTTCCTAGGCGATCAGTATTAGATTCAGATGCACTACTACAGCTTTAATCCATCTCTTTGACGTTCGCATTGACGATGAAACACAGAAATTTTGTCTGGTCTTAATACAAAAGGCACAATGTCGACTTTAGTACAAGAAGAGTAAATCTTCTCAGTGTTACAAGTTTGCTTTGAGCGATTCCTGGGAGATCAGTATTAGATTCCGATGCATCACTGCAGCTTTACTCTATCCCTTGGACCTTCACATTGTGAATGAAACACGGAAATTTCGTCGGGATTAAATCAAAAAGCACAATGGCGAATTAAGTACAAGAAGAGTAAATCTTCCCATTGTTTGTGGTTTGCATTGAGCGTTTCCTCGGAGATCAGTATTAGATTGCGATACACTACTGCAGGTTTACTCAATCCCTTGGGCCTTCACATTGACAATGAAACACTGATATTGCGTCGGGATTTAATACAGAAGGCACAATGCCGGTATAAGTACAAGAAGAGTGGATCTTCTCATTGTTTGTGGTTTGCTTTGAGCGATTCCTGTGGGATCAGTATTAGAATCCGATGCACTACTGCAGCTTTACTCTACCCTTGGATTTTCACATTGATGATGAAATACAGAAATTGCGTCGGGTCTTAGTACAAAAGGCACAATGCTGACTCAAGTACAAGAAGAATAATCCTTCTCATTGTTTGTGGTTTGCTTTGAGCGTTTCCTGGGAGATCAGTATAAGATTCCGATGCACTACTGCATCTTTACTCTATCCCTTGGACCTCCACATTGACGATGAAACACAGATATTGCGTCGGGATATAATACAAAATGCACAATGCCCACTCAAATACAAGCAGAGTAAATCTTCTCATTGTTTGTGGTTTGCTTTGTGCGTATCCTGGGAGATCAGTATTAAATTCCGATGCACCACTGCAGCTTTACTCCATCCCTTAGACCGTCACATTGACGATGAAACACAGATATTGCATCGTGATTTAATAAAAAAGGCCACAATGCCGACTTAAGTACAAGAAGATTAAATCATCTCGTTGTTTGTGGTTTGGTTTGAGCGTTTCTGTGAGATCAGTATTAGAATCCGATGCACTACTGCAGCTTTGCTCTATCTCTAGCACCTTGACATTGACGATGAAACACAGAAATTGCGTCGGTATTTAATACAAAAGGCACAATGCCGACTAAAGTACAAGAAGAGTAAGTCTTCCCATTGTTTGTGGTTTGCTTTGAGCGATTCCTGGGAGATCAGTATTAAATTCGGATGCACTACTGCATCTTTACTCTATCCCTTAGACCTTCACATTGACGATGAAACACTGAATTTACGTCCAGATTTAAAACAAAAGGCACAATACCGACTTAAGTACAAGAAGAGGAAATGTTCTCATTGTCTGTGGTTTGCTATGAGCGTTTCCTGTTGGATCAGTATTAGATTCCGATGCACTACTGCAGCATTACTCTATTCCTTGGACTTCCACATAGGCGATGAAACACCGAAATTGCGTCGGAATTTAATCCGAAATTCACAATGCCGACCTTAGTACAAGAGGAGGAAATTTTCACTTTGTTTGTGGTTTGCTATGAGCGTTTCCTGGGTGCTCAGTATTAGATTCCGATGCACTACTGCAGCATTACTCTATCCCTTGGACCTTCACATTGACGTTTGAACACAGGAATTGTGGTGGGATTTAATACAAAAGGCACTATGTCAACTTAAGTAAAAGAGGAGTAAATCTTCTCATAGTTTGTGGTTTGCTTTCAGCGTTTCCTAGGAGATCAGTATTAGATTGCGATGCACTACTGCAGCATTACTTAATCCCTTGGGCCTTCACATTGACGATGAATCACAGAAATTGCGTCGGGAACCAATACAAAATTCACAATGCCGACTTCAGTTCAACAAGAGTGAATCTTCTCATTGTTTGTGGTTTGCTTTGTGCGTTTCCTGGGAGATCAGTATTAGATTCCGATGCAATACTGCAGCTTTACTCTATCCCTTAGACGTTCACATTGACGATGTAACACAGAAATTGCGTCGGGATTTAATACAAAGGGCACAATGCCGATGTAAGTATAAGAAGAGTAAATCTTCTCGTTGTTTGTGGTTTGCTTTGAGCGTTTCTGTGAGATCAGTATTAGATTCAGATGCACCATTGCACCTTTACTCTATCCCTTGCACCTTCCCATTGACGATGAAACACAGAAATTGCGTCGGGAATTAATACAAAATGCACAATGCCGACTCAAGTACAAGAAGAGTAAATGTTCGCTTAGCTTGTGGTTTGCTTAGAGCATTTCCTGAGAGTTCAGTATTACATTCCGATGCACTACTGCAGCTTCACTCAATCCCATGGAGCTTCACATTGACGATGAAACACAGATATTGCGTCGGGATTTAATACATTGGGTACAATGTCGACTTAAGTACAAGAAGAGTAAATCTTCTCATTGTTTGTGGTTTGCTTGCAGCATTTCTTGGAAGATCAGCATTAGATTCCGAAGCACTACTGCTGCGGTACTCTATCCCTTGGACCTTCACATTGACAATGAAACACAGAAATTGCGTCGGGATTTAATACAAAAGGCACAAAGCCGACTTAAGTACAAGAAGAGTAAATCTTCTCATTGTTTGTGGTTTGCTTTGGGCGTTTCCTGGGAGATCAGTATTAGACTCCGTTGCACTACTGCGGCTTTACTCTATCCCTTTGAACTTCACATTGACGATGAAACACAGAAATTGCCTCAGGATGTAATACAAAATGGACTATGACGACTTAAGTAAAAGAAGAGTAAATCTTCTCATTGTTTGTGGTTTGCTTTCAGCGTTTTTTGGGAGACCAGTATTAGATTCCGATGCACTACTGCAGCTTTACTGAATCCCTTACGATGAAACACAGAAATTGAGTTGGTATATAATACAAAAGGCACAATGCCGACTTAAGTACAAGAAGAGTAAATCTTCTCAATGTTTGTGGTTGCTTAGAGCGTTTCCTGGGAGTTCAGTATTAGATTGTGATGCACTACTGCAGCTTTACTCTACCCTTGGAGCTTCACATTAACGATTGAACACAGACATTTCGCCTGGATATTATACAAAAGGCACAATGCTGACTTAAGTACAAGAAGAGTAAATATTCTCATTCTTCGTAGCTTGCTATGAGCGTTGCCTGGGAGACCAGTATTAGATTTCGAAGTACCACATCAGGTTTACTGTATCCCTTGGACCTTCACGTTTACGACGAATTACAGAAATTGCGTTGGGATTTAATACAAAAGGCACAATGCCGACTTAAGTACAAGAAGAGTAAATTTCTCATTGTTTGAGGTTTGAATTGATCCTTTCCTGGGAGATCAGTATTAGATTCCGATGCAATACTGCAGCTTTACTCCATCCCTTGGACCTTCACATTGACGTTGAAACACAGAAATTCCGTCTGGAGTTAATACAAAAGGCACTTTTCCGACTTAAGTACAAGAAGAGCAAATCTTCTCATTGTTGTGGTTTGCTTCGACCGTTTCCTGGGAGATCAGTATTAGATTCCGAAGCGCTACTGCAACTTTATTCTATCACTTGGACTTTAACATTGACGATGAAACACAGATATTACGTCGGAATTTAATACAAAATGCACAATGCCGACTTAGGTACAAGAAGAGTAAATCTCCTCATTGTTTGTGGATTGCTTTGAGCGTTTCCTGGGAGATCAGTGTTAGATTCCGATGGACTACTGCAGCTCTACTCTATCCCTTGGACCTTCACATTGACGATGAAACACAGAAATTGCGTCGGGAATTAATACAAAATGCACAATGCCGACTTAAGTTCAAGAAGAGTGAATATTCTCACTGTTTGTGGTTTGTTTTGAGCGATTCCTGGGAGATCAGTATTTGATTCGTATCCACTACTGCATCTTTACTCTATCCCTTAGACCTGCACATTGACGATGAAACACTGAATTTGCGTCCAGATTTAGTACAAAAGGCACAATACCGACTTAAATACAAGAAGAGAAAATCTTCTCTTTGTTTGTGGTTTGCTTTGAGCGTTTCCTGGTAGATCAGTGTTGGATTGCGATGCACTACTGCAGCCTTACTCTATCCCTTGGACGATCATATTGACGATGAAACACAGAAATTGCGTCGGGATTTAATACAAAAGGCACAATGCCAACTTAGGTAAAAGAGGAGTAAATGTACTCATTGTTTCTGGTTTGCTTTCGATGTTTCCTAGGCGATCAGTATTAGATTCAGATGCACTACTACAGCTTTAATCCATCTCTTTGACGTTCGCATTGACGATGAAAGACAGAAATTTCGTCTGGTTTTAATAGAAAAGGTACAATGCCGACTTCAGTACAAGAAGAGTAAATCTTCTCAGTGTTTCTAGTTTGCTTTGAGCGATTCCTGGGAGATCAGTAATAGATTCCGATGCATCACTGCAGCTTTACTCTATCCCTTGGACCTTCACATTGAGAATGAAACACGGAAATTTCCTCGGGATTAAATCAAAAGGCACAATGGCTGATTAAGTACAAGAAGAGTAAATCTTCCCATTGTTTGTGGTTTGCACTGAGCGTTTCCTCGGAGATCAGTATTAGATTGCGATCCACTACTGCAGTTTTACTCAATCCCTTGGGCCTTCACATTGACAATGAAACATTGATATTGCGTCGGGATTTAATACAGAAGGCACAATGCCGGTATAAGTACAAGAAGAGTGGATTTTCTCATTGTTTGTTGTATGCTTTGTGCGTTTGCTGGGAGATAAGTATTAGAATCCGATGCACTACTGCAGCTTTGCTCTACCTCTTGCACCTTCACATTGACGATGAAACACAGAAATTGCGTCGGTATTTAATACAAAAGGCACAATGCCGACTAAAGTACAAGAAGAGTAAGTCTTCCCATTGTTTGTGGTTTGCTTTGAGCATTTCTGGGGAGATCAGTATTAGATTCCCATGCACTACTGCAGCCTTACGCTATCCCTTGGATCTTCGCATTGACGATGAAACACAGAAATTGCGTCAGGATTTAATGCAAAATGCTCAATGCCGACTTAAGTACAAGAAGAGAAAATTCTCTCATTGTTTGTGGTTTGCTTAGAGCGTTTCCTGGGAGATCAGTATTAGATTCCGATGCACTACTGCAGCTTTACTCAACACCATGGACCTTCACATGGACGATGAAACATAGAAGTTAGGTCGGTATTTAATACAAAAGGCACAAATCCGAACTCAGTACAAGAAGAGCGAATCTTCTCACTGTTTGTGGTTTGCTTTGAGCATTTCCTGGGAGATCAGTATTAGATTCCGATGCACTACTGCAGCTTTACTCTATCCGTTGGGCATTCACATTGAAGATAAAACACAGAAATTGCGTTGGGATATAATACAAAAGGCACAATGTCGACTAAAGTCCAAGAACAGAAAAACTCCTCATTGTATGTGGTTTGCTTTAAGCGTTTCCTGAGAGATCAGTATTGGATTCCGTTGCACTACTGCAGCTTTACTCTATCCCTTGGACCTTCACATTGACGATGAAACACAGAAATTGCGTCGGGATTTAATAAAAAAGGCACAATGCAGACTTAATTCCAATAAGAGTAAAATTTCTCAGTGTTTGCTTTGAGCGTTTCCTGGGGGTTCAGTATTAGATTCCGATGCACTACTGCAGCTTTACTCTATCCCTTGGACATTCACATTGAAGATGAAACACAGAAATCGCGTTGGGATTTAGTACAAAAGGCACAATGTCGACTTAAGTCCAAGAAGAGAAAAATTCCTCATTGTATGTGGTTTGCTTTAAGCGTTTCCTGAGAGATCAGTATTAGATTCCGATGCACTACTGCAGCTTTACTCTATCCCTTGGACTTTCACATTGACGATGAAACACAGAAATTACGTCGGCATTTAATACAAAAGACACAAAGCTGACTTAAGAATAAGCAGAGTAAATCTTCTCATAGTTTGTGGTTTGCGTTGAGCGTTTCCTGGGAAATCAGTATTAGATTCCGATGGACTACTGCAGCTGTACTCCATCCTTTGGAATTTCACATTGACGATGAAACACAGAAATTGCGTCGGGATTTAATACAAGAGGCACAATGCCGACTTAAGTACATGCAGATTAAATATTCTCATCGTTTGTGGTTAACTCTGAGCGTTTCCTGGGTGATCAGTAATAGATTCCGATGCACTACCGCAGATCTAATCTATTCCTTGGACCCTCACATAGACGTTGAATTACAGAAATTGGGTCGGGATGTAATGCAAAATGCACAATGCCGATTTAGGTACAAGAAGAGTAATTCCTTTCAATGTTTGTGGTTTGCTTTGAGCGTTTCCTGCGAGATCAGTATTAGATTCCGATGCACTACTGCAGCTTTACTCTATCCCTTTGACGTTCACATTGACGATGAAAGACAGAAATTGCGTCGGGATTTAACACAAAAGCCACAATGCAGACTTCACTACTAATGGAGTAGATCTTCTCAATGTTTGTGGTTTTCTTTGAGCGTTTCCTGGGAGATCAGTATTAGATTTCGATGGCCTACTGCAGCTTTACTCTATCCCTTGGACCTCCACATTGACGATGAAACACAGAAATTGCGTCGTTATTTCATTCAAAAGGCACAATGCCGACTTAAGTACAAGAAGAGTGTATCTTCTCATTGTTTGTGGTTTGCTTTGAGCGTTTCCTGGGAGATCAGTATTAGATTCCAATGCACTACTGCAGCTCTGCTCTTTCCCTTGGACCTTCACATAGACGATGAAACACAGAAATTGCGTCGAGATTTAATACAAAAGGCACAATGCCGACTTAATTCCAATAAGAGTAAAATTTCTCAGTGTTTGTGGTTTGCTTTGAGCGTTTCCTGGGGGTTCAGTATTAGATTCCGATGCACTACTGCAGCTTTACTCTATCCCTTGGACCCTAACATTGACGCTGAAACACAGATATTGCGTCGGGATTTAATACAAAAGGAACAATGCCGGCTTATGTACAAGTAGAGTAAATCTCCTCATTGTTTGTGGTTTGCTTTGAGCGTTTCCTGGTAGATCAGTATTAGATTGCTATGCACTACTGCTGCTTTACTCTAACGCTTGGACCTTCACATTGACGATGAAAAACAGAAATTGCGTCGGGAATTAATACAAAAGGCACAGTGCCGACTTAAGTACAAGAGGAGTAAATCTCATTGTTTGTGGTTTGTTTTGAGCGTTTCCTGGGAGATCAGTATTAGATTCCGATGCACTACTGCGTTTCTTGCGAGATCAGTATTAGATTCCGCTGCACGACTGCAGCTTTACGCTTTAACCTGGACCTTCACATTGACGATGAAACACAGAAATTGCGTCGGGATTGAATACAAACTGCACAATGCCCACTTAAGTAGAAGAAGAGTAAATATTCTCATTGTTTGTGGTTTGCTTTGAGCGTTTCCTGGGAGATCAGTATTAGATTCCGATGCACTACTGCAGTTTAACTCTATCCTTTGGACATTCGCATTGACGATGAAACACAGAAATTGCGTGAGGATTTAATACAAAATGCTCAATGCCGACTTAAGTACAAGCAGAGTAAATCTTCCCATCGTTTGTGCTACGCTTTGAGCGTTTCCTGGGATATCAGTATTAGATTCCGATTCACTACTGCTGCTTTACTCTATCCCTTGGACCTTCTCATTGACGATGAAGCACAGATATTGCGTCGGGAATTAATACAAAAGGAACAATGCCAGCTTAAGTACAAGAGGAGTAAATCTTCTCATTGTTTGTGGTTCGCTTTGAGCGTTTCCTGCGAGATCAGTATTAGATTCCGGTGCACTACTGCAGCTTTACGCTTTAACCTGGACCTTCACGTTGACGATGAAACACAGAAATTGCGTCGGGATTGAATACAAATGGCACAATGCCGACTTAAGTACAAGAAGAGTAAATCTTCCCATTGTTTGTGGTATGCTTTGAGCGTTTCCTGGGAGATCAGTATTAGATTCCGATGCACTACAGCAGCTTTACTCTATCCCTTGGACCTTCACATCGACGATGAAACACAGAATTTGCGTCGGGATTTAATACAAAAGGCAGAATGCCGACTTAAGTACACGCAGATTGAATATTCTCATTGTTTGTGGGTTACTATGAGCGTTTCCTGTGAGTTCAGTATTAGATTCCGATGCACTACTGCAGCCTTAATCTATCCCTTGTACCCTCTCATTGACGATGAAACACTGAAATTGCGTCGGGATTTAATACAAAAGGCACGATGATGACTTAAGTACAAGAAGAATAAATCCTCTCAGTGTTTCTGGTTTGCTTTGAGCGTTTCCTGCGAGATCAGTATTAGATTCCGTTGCACTACTGCAGCATTACTCTACCCCTTGGACCTTCACATTGACGATGAAGCACAGAAGTTGCATCGGGAATTATTACAAAAGGCACAATGCCAACTTATGTACAAGTGGAGTATATCTTCTCATTGTTTGCGGTTTGCTTTGAGCGTTTCGTGGGAGATCAGTATTAGATTCCGATTCACTACTGCAGCTTTACTTTATCAATTGGACCCTCACATTGACGATGAAACACAGATATTGCGTCGGGAATTAATACAAAAGGCACAATGCCAGCTTAAGTACAAGAGGAGTAAATATCCTCACTGTTTGTGGTTTGCTTTGAGCGTTTCCTGCGACATCAGTTTTAGATTCCGATGCACTACTGCAGGTTTACTCTACAACTTGGACCTTCATATCGACGATGAAACACAGAAATTGCGTCGGTATTTAATACAAAAGGCACAATGCCGACTTTAGTACAAGCAGAGTATATATTCTAATTGTTTGTGGTTTGCTTTGAACTTATTTTGGGAGATCAGTATTAGATTCCGTTGCACTACTGCATCTTTACTCTATCCCTTGGACCATCACATTGACGATGAAACACGGAAATTGCGTTGGGATTTAATATAAAGGGCACAATGCCGACTTAAGTACAAGCAGAGTAAATTTTCTCATTGTTTGTGGTTTGCATTGAGCGTTTCCTAAGAGATCAGTATTAGATTCCGATGCACTACTGCAGCTTTACTCTATCCCTTGGACCTTGACATTTACGATGAAACACGGAAATTGCGTCGGGATTTAATACAAAAGGCACAATGCCAGCTTAAGTACAAGAGGAGTAAATCATCTAATTGTTTGTGGTTTGCTTTGAGCGTTTCTTGCGAGTTCAGTATTAGATTCCGCTGCACGACTGCAGCTTTACGCTTTAACCTGGACCTTCACATTGACGATGAAACACAGAAATTGCGTCGGGATTGAATACAAACTGCACAATGCCCACTTAAGTAGAAGAAGAGTGAATATTCTCATTGTTTGTGATTTGCTTTGAGCGTTTCCTGGGTGATCAGTATTAGATTCCGATGCACTACTTTAGCTTCACTCTATCCATTGGACATTGACATTGACGATGAAACACAGAAATTGCGTCCGCGATTTAATACAAAAGGCACAATGCCGACTTGAGTGCAAGAAGAGAAAAACTCCTCATAGTTTGTGGTTTGCTTTGAGCGTGTCCTGGGAGATCAGTATTAGATTCCGATGCACTACTGCAGCCTCACTCTATCCTTTGGACTTTCACATTGACGATGTAACACAGAAATTGCGTCGAGATTTAATACAAAAGACACAAAGCTGACTTAAGTACAAGAAGAGTAAATCTTCTCAAGGTTTGTGGTTTGCTATGTGCGTTTCCGGGGAGATCAGTATTAGCTTCCGATGCAGTACTGCAGCTGTTCTCTATCCCTTGGAACATCACATTGACGATGAAACACAGAATTTGCTTCGGGATTTAATACAAAAGGCACGATGCCGACATAAGTACACGCACATTGAATATTCCCATTGTTTGTGGTTTACTATGAGCGTTTCCTGGGAGATCAGTATTAGATTCCGATGCACTACTGCAGCTTTAAACTATCCCTTGGACCCTCACATTGACGATGAAACACTGAAATTGCGTCGGGATTTAATACAAAAGGCACAGTGCCGACTTAAGTACAAGAAGGGTAAAACTTCTCATTGTTTGTGGTATGCTCTGAGCGTTTCCTTTGAGATCAGTATTAGATTCCGTTGCACTACTGCAGCATTACTCTTTCCCTTGGACCTTCACATTGACGATGAAGCACAGAAATTGCGTCGGGATTTAATATAAAAGGCACAATGCCGACTTAAGTACAAGAAGGCTAAAACTTCTCATTGTTTGTGGTATGCTCTGAGCGTTTCCTTTGAGATCAGTATTAGATTCCGATGCACTACTCCCGCTTTGCTCTATCCCTTGGACCTTCACATTGACGATGAAACACAGAAATTGCGTCGGGAATTAATACAAAAGGAACAGTGCCGACTTAAGTACAAGAGGAGTAACTCTCATTGTTTGTGGTTTTCTTTGAGCGTTTCCTGGGAGATAAGTATTAGATTCCGATGCACTACTGAAGCTCTACTCTATCTGGTCGACCTTCACATTGACGATGAAACACAGACTTTGGGTCGGGATTTAATACAAAAGGCACAATGCCGACTTAAGTTATAGAAGAGTAAATCATCTCATTGTTTGTGGTTTGCTTTGAGCGTTTCCTAGGAGATCAGTATTAGATTCCGGTGTACTACTGCAGCTTTACGCTATCCCTTGGACCTTCTCATTTACGATGAAACACAGAAATTGCGTCGGTATTTAATATAAAAAGGCACAATGCCGACATAAGAACAAGAAGAATAAATCCTCTCATAGTTTGTGGGTTGCTTTGAGCGTTTCCTGGAAAATCAATATTAGATTCCGATGAACTGCTGCATCTTTACTCTATCCCTTGTACCTTCACATTGACGATGAAACACAGAATTTGCGTCGTTACTTAATACAAAAGGCACAATGCCGACATAAGTACAACAAAAGTAAATCTTCTCATTGATTGTGGTTAGCTTTGAACGTTTCCTGGGAGATCAGTATTAGATTCCGTTGCAATACTGCAGCTTTACTCTATCCCTCGGACCTTCGCATTGACGATGGAACATAGAAGTTGCGTCGAGATCTAACACAAAAGGCACAATACAAGAAGAGCGAATCTACTCATTGTCTGTGGTTTGCTTTGAGCGTTTCCTGGGAGATCAGTATTAGATTCCGATGCACTACTGCAGCTTCACTCTATCCATTGGACATTCACATTGAAGATGAAACACAGAAATTGCGTCGGGATTTAATACAAAAAGCACAATGCCGACTTAAGTACACGCAGACTGAATATTCTCATTGATGGAGGATTACTATGAGCGTTTCCTGCGATATTAGTATTAGATTCCGATGCACTACTGCAACTGTACTCTATCCCTTGGAACTTGACATTGAAGATGAAACACAGAAATTGCGTCGGGATTTAATACAAAAGGCACAATGCCGACTTAAGTACACGCAGATTGAACATTCCCATTGTTTGTGGTTTACTATGAGCGTTCCCTGGGAGATCAGTATTAGATTCGGATGCACTACTGCAGCTGTACTCTATCCCATGGAACCTCACATTGACGATGAAACACAGAAATTGCGTTGGGATTAAATACAAAAGGCACAATGCCGACTTAAGTACAAGCAGATTAAATATTCTCATTGTTTGTGGTTTGCTATAAGCGTTTCCTGGGAGATCAGTTTTAGATTCCGATGCACTACTGCAGCTTTACTCTATCCCTTGTACCTTCTCATTGACGATGAAACACAGAAATTGCGTCGGGATTTAATAAAAAAGGCACAATGTCGTCCTATGTACAAGTGGAGTAAATCCTCTCATTGATTGCGGTCTGCTTTGAGCGTTTCCTGGGAGATCAGTATTAGATACCGATTCACTACTGCTGCTTTACCCTATCCCTTGGACCTTCACATTGACGATGAAACACAGATATTGCGTCGGGAATTAATACAAAAGGCACAATGCCAGCTTTAGTACAAGAGGAGTAAATCTTTTCATTGTTTGTGGTTTGCTTTGAGCGTTTCCTGCGAGATCAGTATTAGATTCCAATGCACTACTGCAGCTTTACTCCATAACGCGGACCTTCACATTGACGATGAAACACAGAAATTACGTTGGGATTGAATACAGTCGGCACAATGCCGATTTAACTACAAGAAGACTAAATCTTCTCATTGTTTGTGGTTTGCTTTAAGGGTTTCCTGGGAGATCAGTATTACATTCCGATGCACTACTGCAACTTTACTCTATCCCTTGGACCTTCACATTAACGATGAAACACGGAAATTACGTCGGAATTTTTATGCAAAAGGCACAATGCTCACTTAAGTACAACAAGAGTAAATCTTCTCATTTTTTGTGGTTTGCTTTGAGCGTCTCCTGGGAATCAGTATTAGATTCCCATGCACTACTGCAGCTTTACTCTATCCCTTGGACCATCACATTGACGATGAAACCCAGAAATTGCGTCGGGATTTAATACAAAAAGGATAATGCCGACTTAAGTAAAAGCAGAGTAAATACTCTCATTGTTTGTGGTTTGCTAAGAGCGTTTCCTGGGAAATCAGTATTAGATTCCGACGCTCTACTGCAGTTTAAATCTATCCCTTGGACATTCGCATTGACGATGAAACACTGAAATTGCGTCAGGATTTAATACAAAATACCCAATGCCGACTTACGTACAAGAAGAGTAAATCCTCTCATTGTTTGTGGTATGCTTTGAGCGTTTCCTGGGAGGTCTGTATTAGATTCCGATGCACTACTGCAGCTTTTCTCTATCCCTTGGACCTTCACGTTGACGATGAAACATAGAAGTTGCGTCGGGATTCAATACAAAAGGCACAATGCCGACCTAAGTACAAGAGGAGCGAATCTTCTCATTGTCTGTGGTTTGCTTTGGGCGTTTCCTGGGAGATCAGTATTAGATTCCGATGCACTACTGTAGCTTCACTCTATCCAATGGACATTCACATTGAAGATGAAACACAGAAATTGCGTCGGGATTTAATACAAAAGGCACAATGCCGACTTGAGTGCCAGAAGAGAAAAACTCATCATAATTTGTGGTTTGCTTTGAGCGTTTCCTCGGAGATCAGTAATAGATTCCGATGCAGTACCGCAGCCTCACTCTATCCCTTGGACATTCATATTGACGATGAAACACAGAAATTGCGCCGGTATTTAATACAAAAGGCACAATGCCGACTTAAGTACACGCAGATTGAATAATCTCATTGTTTGTGGTTTACTATGACCGATTCCTGGGAGTTTAGTATTAGATTCCGATGCACTACTGCAGCTTTAATCTATTCCTTGGACCTTCACATTGACGATAAAACACAGATCTTGCGTCAGGATTTAATACAAAAGGCACAATGCCGACTTAGGTACAAGAAGAGTAAAACTTCTTATTGTTTGTTGTTCGCTTTGAGCGTTTCCTGGGAGATCAGTATTAGATTCCGATGCACTACAGCAGCTTAACTCTATCTCTTGGACCTCCACATTGACGATGAAACACGGAAATTACGTCGGAATTTTAATACAAAAGGCACAATGCTCACTTAAGTACAAGAAGAGTAAATCTTCTCATTGTTTATGGTTTGCTTAGAGCATTTCCTCGGAGATCAGTAGTAGATTCCGTTGCACTACTGCAGCTTTATTCCATCCCTTGGATCTTCACATTGACGATGAAACCCAGAAATTGCTTCAGGATTTAATACAAAAGGCACAATGCCGACTTAGGTACAAGAAGAGTAAAACTTCTTATTGTTTGTTGTTCGCTTTGAGCGTTTCCTGGGAGATCAGTATTAGATTCCGATGCACTACTGCAGCTTTACCCCATCCCTTGGACGTTCACATTGACGATGAAACACAGAAATTGCGCGGTATTTAATACAAAAAGCACTATACCGACTTTAGAACAAGCAGAGTATATATCCTAATTGTTTGTGGTTTGCTTTGAGCTTATCCTGGGAGATCAGTATTAGATCCCGTTGCACTTCTGCAGCTTTACTCTATCCCTTGGACCTTCACATTGACGATGAAACATAGAAGTTGCGTCGGGATTTAATACAAAAGTAACAATGCCGACCAAAGTACAAGAAGAGCGAATCTCTCCATTGTCTGTGGTTTGCATTGAGCATTTCCTGGGAGATCAGTATTATATTCCGATGCACTACTGTAGCTTCACTCTATCCATTGGACATTCACATTGAAGATGAAACACAGAAATTGGCCATTCACATTGAAAATGAAACACAGAAATTGCGTCGCGATTTAATACAAAAGGCACAATGTCGACTTGAGTGCAAGAAGAGTAAAACTCCTCATAGTTTGTGGTTTGCTTTGAGCGTTTCCTGGTAGATCAATATTAGATTCCGATGCACTAACGAATCTGTACTCTATCCCTTGGTACTTAACATGGACGAAGAACCACAGAATTTTCGTCGGGATTTAATACAAAAGGCACAATGCCGACTTAAGTACACGCAGATTGAATATTCTCATTGTTTGTGGGTTACTATGAGCGTTTCCTGGGAGTTCAGTATTAGATTCCGTTGCACTACTGCTGCATTACTCTACTCCTTGGACCTTCACATTGACGATGAAGCACAGAAATTGCGTCGGGATTTAACACAAAAGGCACAATGCCGACTTAAGTACAAGAAGAGTAAAACTTCTCATTGTTTGTGGTATGCTCTGAGCGTTACCTGGGAGATCAGTAATAGATTCCGATGCACTAATGAAGCTTTACTCTATCCCTTGGACCATAACATTGACGACCAAACACAGAAATTGGGTCGGTATTTAATACAGAAGGCACAATGCCGACTCACGTTCAAGAAGAGTAAATCTTCTAATTGTTTGTGGCATGTTTTGAGCGTTTCCTGGGAGATCAGTATTAGATTCCGATGCACTACTGCAGCCTTACTCTATCCCTTGGACCTTCACATTGACGACGAAACACAGAAATTGTGTCGGGATTTAATACAAAAGGCACAATGTCGACTTATGTACAAGTGGAGTAAATCTTCTCATTGTTTGCGTTTTGCTTTGAGCGTTTCGTGGGAGATCAGTATTAGACTCCGATTCACTACTGCAGCTTTACTTTATCCCTTGGACCCTCACATTGACTATGAAACACAGATATTGCGTCGGGAATTAATACAAAAGGCACAATGCCAGCTTAAGTACAAGAGGAGTAAATCTCCTCACTGTTTGTGGTTTGCTTTGAGCGTTTCCTGCGAGCTCAGTTTTAGATTCCAATGCACTACTGCAGCTTTACTCTACAACTTGGACCTTCATATTGACGATGAAACACAGAAATTGCGTCGGGATTGAATACAAACGGCACAATGTCGACTTAAGTACAAGAAGAGTAAATCTTCTAGTTGTTTGTGGCTTGGTTTGGGCGTTTCCTGGGAGATCAGTATTAGATTCCGATGCACTACTGCAGCTTTACTCTATCCCTTGGCCCGTCACATTGACGATGAAACACAGAAATTGCGTCAGGATTTAATAAAAAAATGCTCAATGCCGACTTAAGTACAAGAAGAATAAATCTCCTCATTGTTTGTGGTTTGCTTTGAGCGTTTGCTGGGAGATAAGTATTGGATTCCGATGCACTACTGCAGCTTTACTCTATCCCTTGGACCTTCACATTGAC
This sequence comes from Schistocerca piceifrons, assembly GCF_021461385.2. Classification (NCBI taxonomy): domain Eukaryota; kingdom Metazoa; phylum Arthropoda; class Insecta; order Orthoptera; family Acrididae; genus Schistocerca; species Schistocerca piceifrons. The sequence continues at coordinate 955,927,534 of NC_060149.1, read as the reverse complement.
GATGAGACACGGAAATTACGTCGGAATTTTAATACAAAAGGCACAATGCCGACTTAAGTACAAGAAGAGCTTCTCATTGTTTATGGTTTGCTTAGAGCATTTCCTCGGTAATCAGTATTAGATTCCATTGCACTACTACAGCTTAACACTATCCCTTGGATCTTTACATTGACGATGAAACACAGAAATTGCGTCGGTTCGTATACAAAAGGCACAATGCCGACTTTAGTACAAGCAGCGTATATATTCTAATTATTTGTGGTTTTCTTTGAGCTTATCTTGGGGAATCAGTATTAGATTCCGTTGCACTACTGCATCTTTACTCTATCCCTTGGACCATCACATTGACGATGAAAAACGGAAATTGCGTCGGTATTTAATACAAAAGGCACAATGCCGACTTAAGTACAAGCAGAGTAAATATTCTCATTGTTTGTGGTTTGCATTGAGCGTTTCCAGTGAGATCAGTATTAGATTCCGATGCACTACTGCAGCTTTACTCTATCCCTTGGACCTCGACATTTACGATGAAACACTGAAATTGCGTCGGGATTTAATACAAAAGGCACAATGCCGACTTAAGTACAAGCAGAGTAAATATTCTCATTGTTTGTGGTTTGCTTTGAGCGTTTCCTGGGAGATCAGTATTAGATTCCGATGCACTACTGCAGCTTTACTCTATGCTTTGGACATTCGCATTGACGATGTAACCCAGAAAATGTGTTGGGATTTAATACTAAAGGCACAATGCCAACTAAGTACAAAAAGAGTAAATGTTCTCATTGTTTGTGGTTTGCTTTAAGCGTTTCCTGGGGGATCAGTATTAAATTCCGATGCACTACTGCACCTTTACTCTATCATTCGGATCCTCACATTGACGATGAAACAGAGAAATTGTGTCGGTATTTAATACAAAATGCTCAATGCCAACATAAGTACAAGAAGAGTAAATCTTCTCATTGTTTCTGGTTTGTTTTGAGCGTTTCCTGGGAGTTTAGTATTACATTCCGTTGCACAAGTGCAGCTTTGCTCTAACCCTTGGACCTTCACATTGACGATCAATATAGAAGTAGCAGGGGGATTTAATACAAAAGGCACAATGCCGACCTAAGTACAAAAAGAGCGAATCTTCTCATTGTTTGTGGTTTGCTTTGAACGTTTCCTGGGAGATCAGTATTAGATTCCGATGCACTACTGAATCTGTACTCTATCCCTTGGTACTTCACATGGACAAAGAAACACAGAATTTTCGTCGGGATTTAATACAAAAGGCACAATGCCGACTTAAATACACGCAGATTGAATATTCTCATTGTTTGTGGGTTACTATGAGCGTTTCCTGGGAGTTCAGTATTAGATTCCGTTGCACTACTGCAGCATTACTCTATTCCTTGGACCTTCACATTGACGATGAAGCACAGAAATTGCGTCGGCATTTAACACAAAAGGCACAATGCCGACTTAAGTACAAGAAGAGTAAAACTTCTCATTGTTTGTGGTATGCTCTGAGCGTTTCCTGGGAGATCAGTATTAGATTCCGATGCACTAATGAAGCTTAACTCTATCCCTTGGACCTTAACATTGACGACCAAACACAGAAATTGGGTCGGTATTTAATACACAAGGCACAATGCCGACTCACGTTCAAGAAGAGTAAATTTTCTAATTGTTTGTGGCATGTTTTGAGCGTTTCCTGGGAGGTCAGTATTAGATTCCGATGCACTACTGCACCCTTACTCTATCCCTTGGACCTTCACATTGACGACGAAACACAGAAATTGCGTCGGGATTTAATAGAAAAGGCACAATGCCGTCTTAAGTACAAGCAGATTAAATATCCGCGTTGATTGTGGTTTGCTATGAGCGTTTCCTGATAGATCAGTATTTTATTCAGATGCACTTCTGCAGCTTTACTCTATCCCTTAGACCTTCACACTGACGATGAAACACAGAAATTGTGTCGGGATTTGATACAAAAGGCACAATGCCAACTTATGTACAATAAGATTAAATCTTCTAGTTGTTTGTGGCTTGGTTTGGGCGTTTCCTGGGAGATCAGTATTAGATTCCGTTGCACTACTGCAGCTTTACTCTATCCCTTGGACCGTCACATTGACGATGAGACACGGAAATTACGTGGGAATTTTAATACAAAAGGCACAATGCCGACTTATGTACAAGAAGAGCTACTCATTGTTTATGGTTTGCTTAGAGCATTTCCTCGGTAATCAGTATTAGATTCCATTGCACTACTACAGCTTAACACTATCCCTTGGATCTTCACATTGACGATGAAACACAGAAATTGCGTCGGTTCTTAAACAAAAGGCACAATGCCGACTTTAGTACAAGCAGAGTATATATTCTAATTGTTTGTGGTTTTCTTTGAGCTTATCCTGGGGGATCAGTATTAGATTCCGTTGCACTACTGCATCTTTACTCTACCCCTTGGACCATCACATTGACGATGAAAAACGGAAATTGCGTCGGGATTTAATACAAAAGGCACAATGCCGACTTAAGTACGAGCTGAGTAAATATTCTCATTGTTTGTGGTTTGCATTGAGCGTTTCCAGTGAGATCAGTATTAGTTTCCGATGCACTACTGCAGCCTCACTCTATCCCTTGGACTATCACATTGACGATGAAACACAGGAATTGCGTCGGGATTTAATACAAGGGACACAAAGCTGACTTAAGTACAAGAAGAGTAAATCTTCTCAAAGTTTGTGGTTTACTTTGAGTGTTTCCTGGTAGATCAGTATTAGATTCCGATGCACTACTGAATCTGTACTCTATCCCTTGGTACTTCACATGGACAAAGAAACACAGAATTTTCGTCGGGATTTAATACAAAAGGCACAATGCCGACTTAAATACACGCAGATTGAATATTCTCATTGTTTGTGGGTTACTATGAGCGTTTCCTGGGAGTTCAGTATTAGATTCCGTTGCACTACTGCAGCATTACTCTATTCCTTGGACCTTCACATTGACGATGAAGCACAGAAATTGCGTCGGCATTTAACACAAAAGGCACAATGCCGACTTAAGTACAAGAAGAGTAAAACTTCTCATTGTTTGTGGTATGCTCTGAGCGTTTCCTGGGAGATCAGTATTAGATTCCGATGCACTAATGAAGCTTAACTCTATCCCTTGGACCTTAACATTGACGACCAAACACAGAAATTGGGTCGGTATTTAATACACAAGGCACAATGCCGACTCACGTTCAAGAAGAGTAAATTTTCTAATTGTTTGTGGCATGTTTTGAGCGTTTCCTGGGAGGTCAGTATTAGATTCCGATGCACTACTGCACCCTTACTCTATCCCTTGGACCTTCACATTGACGACGAAACACAGAAATTGCGTCGGGATTTAATAGAAAAGGCACAATGCCGTCTTAAGTACAAGCAGATTAAATATCCGCGTTGATTGTGGTTTGCTATGAGCGTTTCCTGATAGATCAGTATTTTATTCAGATGCACTTCTGCAGCTTTACTCTATCCCTTAGACCTTCACACTGACGATGAAACACAGAAATTGTGTCGGGATTTGATACAAAAGGCACAATGCCAACTTATGTACAATAAGATTAAATCTTCTAGTTGTTTGTGGCTTGGTTTGGGCGTTTCCTGGGAGATCAGTATTAGATTCCGTTGCACTACTGCAGCTTTACTCTATCCCTTGGACCGTCACATTGACGATGAGACACGGAAATTACGTCGGAATTTTAATACAAAAGGCACAATGCCGACTTAAGTACAAGAAGAGCTACTCATTGTTTATGGTTTGCTTAGAGCATTTCCTCGGTAATCAGTATTAGATTCCATTGCACTACTACAGCTTAACACTATCCCTTGGATCTTCACATTGACGATGAAACACAGAAATTGCGTCGGTTCTTAAACAAAAGGCACAATGCCGACTTTAGTACAAGCAGAGTATATATTCTAATTGTTTGTGGTTTTCTTTGAGCTTATCCTGGGGGATCAGTATTAGATTCCGTTGCACTACTGCATCTTTACTCTACCCCTTGGACCATCACATTGACGATGAAAAACGGAAATTGCGTCGGGATTTAATACAAAAGGCACAATGCCGACTTAAGTACGAGCTGAGTAAATATTCTCATTGTTTGTGGTTTGCATTGAGCGTTTCCAGTGAGATCAGTATTAGTTTCCGATGCACTACTGCAGCTTTACTCATTCCCTTGGACCTTGACATTTACGATGAAACACGGAAATTGCGTCGGGATTTAATACAAAAGGCACAATGCCGTCTTAAGTACAAGAAGTGTAAATCTTCTCATTGTGATTGGTTTGCTTTGAGCGTTTCCTGGGAGATCAGTATTAGATTCCGACGCACTACTGCAGCTTAACTCTATCCTTTGGACATTCGCATTGACGATGAAACACAGAAATTGCGTCAGCATTTAACACAAAATGCTCAATGCCGACTTAAGTACAAGAAGAGCGAATCTCCTCATTGGCTGTGGTTTCCTTTGAGCGTCTCCTGGGAGATCAGTATTAGATTCCGATGCACAACTGTAGCTTCACTCTATCCATTGGACATTCACGTTGAAGATGAAACACAGAAATTGCGTCGGGATTTAATATAAAAGACACAATGCCGACTTAAGTACACGCACATTGAATATTCTCATTGTTTGTGGTTTACTATGAGCGTTTCCTGGGAGATCAGTATTAGATTCCGATGCACTACTGCAGCCTCACTCTATCCCTTGGACTTTCACATTGACGATGAAACACAGTAATTGCGTCGGAATTTAATACAAAAGACACAAAGCTGACTAAAGTACAAGAAGAGTAACTCTTCTCATTGTTTGTGGTTTGCTTTGAGCGTTTCCTGGGAGATAAGTATTAGATTCCGATGCACTACTGCAGCTTCACTCTATCCATTGGACATTCACATTGAAGATGAAACACAGAAATTGCGTCGGGATTTAATATAAAAGACACAATGCCGACTTAAGTACACGCACATTGAATATTCTCATTGTTTGTGGTTTACTATGAGCGTTTCCTGGGAGATCAGTATTAGATTCCGATGCACTACTGCAGCCTTAATCTATCCCTTGGAACCTCACATTGAAGATGAACACAGAAATTGCGTCTGGATTTAATACAAAAGGCACGATGAAGACTTAAGTACAAGAAGATTAAATCTTCTCATTGTTTCAGGTTTGCTTTGAGCGTTTCCTGGGAGATCAGTATTAGATTCCGTTGCACTACTGCAGCATTACTCTACCCCTTGGACCTTCTCATTGACGATGAAGCACAGAAATTGCGTCGGGATTTAATACAAAAGGCACAATGCCAACTTAAGTACAAGAAGACTAAAACTTCTCATTGCATGTGGTATGCTCTGAGCGTTTCCTTGGAGATCAGTATTAGATTCCGATGCACTACTTCAGCTTCACCTTATCCCTTGGACCTTCACATTGACGACGAAACACAGAAATTGCGTCGGGATTTAATACATAAGGCACAATGCCGACTTACATTCAAGAAGAGTAAATCTTCTAATTGTTTGTGGTATGTTTTGAGCGTTTCCTGGGAGATCAGTATCAGATTCCGATGCACTACTGCAGCTTTTCTGTATCCTTTGGACCTTCACAATGACGATGAAACACAGAAATTGAGTCAGGATTTAATACAAAAGGCACAATGCCGACATAGGTACAAGAAGAGTAAAACATCTCATTGTTTGTGGTTTGCTTTGAGCGTTTCCTAGGAGATCAGTATCAGATTCTGATGCACCACTGCAGCTGTACTCTGTCCCTTGGACCTCACCATTGACGATGAAACACAGTAATTGCGTTTGGATTTAATACAATAGACACAAAGCCGACAAAAGTACAAGAAGAGTACATCTTCTCATAGTTTGTGTTTTGCTTTGAACGTTTCCTGGAAGAACAGTATTAGATTCCGATGCACTACAGCAGCTTTACTCTATCCCTTGGACCTTCACATTGACGACAAAACACAGGAATGGCGTCGGGATTTAATACAAAAGGCACAATGCCGACTTAAGTACAAGCAGATTAAATATTCTCATTGATTGTGGTTTGCTATGAGCGTTTCCTGGAAGATCAGTATTTTATTCAGATGCACTTCTGCAGCTTTACTCAACCCCTTGGACCGTCACATTGACGATGAAACACAGAAATTGCGTCAGGATTTAATAAAAAAAGCTCAATGCCGACATAAGTACAAGAAGAATAAATCTTCTCATTGTTTGTGGTTTGCTTTGAGCATTTGCTGGGAGATAAGTATTGGATTCCGGTGCAATACTGCAGCTTTACTCTATCCCTTGGATCTTCGCATTGACGATGAAACCCAGAAATTGCGTTTGGATTTAATACTAGATTCACAATGCCAACTAAGTACAAGAAGAGTAAATCTTCTCATTGTTTGTGGTTTGCTTTAAGCGTTTCCTGGGGGATCAGTATTAAATTCCGATGCACTACTGCACCTTTACTCTATGTTTCGGATCCTCACATTGACGATGAAACAGAGAAATTGTGTCGGTATTTAATACAAAATGCAAAATGCCGACATAAATACAAGAAAAGTAAATCTTCTCATTGTTCGTGGTTTGCTTTGAGCGTTTCCTGGAAGATTAGTATTAGATTCCGATGCACTACTGCAGCTTTACTCTATTCCTTGTACCTTCACATTGCCAATGAAACACTGAAATTGCGTCGTTATTTAATACAAAAGGCACAATGCCGACTTCAGTACAAGAAAAGTAAATTATCTCATTGTTTGTGGTTTGCTTTAAGCGTTTCCTGGGAGATCAGTATTAGATTCCGATACATTACTGCAGCTCTACTCTATCCCTTGGACTTTGACTTTATCGATGAAACTCAGAAATTGCGGCGGGATTTAATACAAAGGGCACAAAGCCGATCTAAGTACAAAAAGAGCGAATCTTCTCATTGTTTGTGGTTGGTTTTGAGCGTTTCCTGGGAGATAAGTATTAGATTCCGATGCACTACTGCAGCTTCACTCTATCCCTTGGACTTTCACATTGACGATGAAACGCAGTAATTGCGTCGGAATTTAATACAAAAGACACAAAGCTGGCTAAAGTACAAGAAGAGTAAATCTTCTCATTGTTTGTGGTTTGCTTTGAGCGTTTCCTGGGAGATAAGTATTAGATTCCGATGCACTACTGCAGCTTCACTCTATCCATTGGACAATCACATTGAAGATGAAACACAGAAATTCCGTCGGGATTTAATATAAAAGGCACAATGCCGACTCAAGTACAAGAAGAGTAAATCTTCTCATTGTCTGTGGTTTGTTTTGAGCGTTTCCTGGGAGATCAGTATTAGATTCCGATGCACTACTGCAGCTTTACTCTATCCCTTGGACCTTCACATTGTCGATGAAATACAGAAATTGCGTCGGGATTTAATACAAAAGGCACAATGCCGACTTAGGTACAAGAAGAGTTAATCTGCTCATTGTTTGTGGTTTGCTTTGAGCGTTCCCTGGGAGATCAGTATTAAATTCCGATGTACTGCTGCAGCTTTACTCTATCCCTTGGACCTTCACATTGACGACGAAACACAGGAATTGCGTCGGGATTTAATACAAAAGGCACAATGTCGACTTAAGTACAAGCAGATTAAATATTCTCATTGATTGTGGTTTGCAATGAGCGTTTCCTGGGAGATCAGTATTTTATTCAGATGCACTTCTGCAGCTTTACTCTACCCCTTGGACCGTCACATTGACGATGAAACACAGAAATTATGTCAGGATTTAATAAAAAAAGCTCAATGCCGACTTAAGTACAAGAAGAATAAATCTTCTCATTGTTTGTGGTTTGCTTTGAGCATTAGCTGGGAGATAAGTATTGGATTCCGATGCAATACTGCAGCTTTACTCTATACCTTGGACCTTCACATAGACGATGAAACACGGAAATTACGTAGAAATTTTAATACAAACGGCACAATGCCGACTTAAATACAAGAAGAGTAAATCTTCTCATTGTTTATGGTATGCTTAGAGCATTTCCTCGGAGATCAGTATTAGATTCCGTTGCACGACTGCAGCTTTACTCTATCCCTTGGATCTTCGCATTGACGATGAAACCCAGAAATTGCGTTGGGATTTAATACTAAAGGCACAATGCCAACTAAGTACAAGAAGAGTAAATCCTTTCATTGTTTGTGGTTTGCTTTAAGCGTTTCCTGGGGGATCAGTATTAAATTCCGATGCACTACTGCACCTTTACTCTATCTTTCGGATCCTCACATTGACGATGAAACAGAGAAATTGTGTCGGTATTTAATACAAAATGCACAATGCCGACATAAGTACAAGAGTAAATCTTCTCATTGTTCGTGGTTTGCTTTGAGCGTTTCCTGGAAGATCAGTATTAGATTGCGATGCACTACTGCAGCTTTACTCTATTCCTTGTACCTTCACATTGCCAATGAAACACAGAAATTGCGTCGTTATTTAATACAAAAGGCACAATGCCGACTTCAGTACAAGAAAAGTAAATCTTCTCATTGTTTGTGGTTTGCTTTAAGCGTTTCCTGGGAGATCAGTATTAGATTCCGATACATTACTGCAGCTTCACTCTATCCCTTGGACTTTCACATTGACGATGAAACACAGTAATTGCGTCGGAATTTAATACAAAAGACACAAAGCTGACTAAAGTACAAGAAGAGTAAATCTTCTCATTGTTTGTGGTTTCCTTTGAGCGTTTCCTGGGAGATAAGTATTAGATTCCGATGCACTACTGCAGCTTCACTCTATCCATTGGACATTCACATTGAAGATGAAACACAGAAATTGCGTCGGGATTTAATATAAAAGGCACAATGCCGACTCAAGTACAAGAAGAATAAATCTTCTCATTGTCTGTGGTTTGTTTTGAGCGTTTCCTGGGAGATCAGTATTAGATTCCGATGCACTACTGCAGCTTTACTCTATCCCTTGGACCTTCACATTGTCGATGAAACACAGAAATTGCGTCGGGATTTAATACAAAAGCCACAATGCCAGCTTAAGTACAAGACTAGTAAATCTTCTCATTGTTTGTGGTTTGCTTTGAGCGTTTCCTGCGAGATCAGTATTAGATTCCGGTGCACTACTGCAGCTTTACGCTGTAACCTGGACCTTCACATTGACGATGAAACACAGAAATTGCGTCGGGATTGAATACAAACGGCACAATGCCGACTTAAGTACAAGAAGAGTAAATCTTCTCATTGTTTGTGGTTTGCTTTGAGCGTTTCCTGGGAGATGAGTAATAGATTCCGATGCACTACAGCAGCTTTACTCTATCCCTCGGACCTTCACATCGTCGATGAAACACAAAAATTGCGTCAGGATTTAATAAAAAAATGCCCAATGCCGGCTTCAGTACAAGAAGAATAAATCTTCTTTTTGTTTGTTGTTTGCTTTCAGCATTTCCTGGGAGATAAGTATTACATTCCGATGCACTACTTCTGCTTACTCTATCCCTTGGACCTTCACATTGACGATGAAACACAGAAATTACGTCGGATTTGTAATACAAAAGGCACAATGCCGACTTAAGTACAAGAAGAGTAAATCTTCTCATTGCTTATGGTTTGCTTAGAGCATTTCCTCGGAGATGAGTATTAGATTCCGTTGCACGACTGCATCTTTACTCTATCCCTTGCATCTTCACATTGACGATGAAACCCAGAAATTGCGTTGGGATTTAATACTAAAGGCACAATGCCAACCAAGTACTAGAAGAGTAAATCTTCTCATTGTTTGAGGTTTGCTTTGAGCGCTTCCTGGGAGATCAGTATTAGATTCCGATGCACTACTGCAGCTTTACTCTATCCCTTGGACCTTCACATTGACGATGAAACACAGATATTGCGTCGGGAATTAATACAAAGGGCACAATGCCAGATTTAGTACAAGAAGAATAAATCTTCTCATTGTTTGTGGTTTGCTTTGAGCATTTCCTGGGAGATAAGTATCAGATTCCGATGCACTACCGCAGCTATACTCTACCCCTTGGACCTTCACATTGACGATGAAACACGGAAATAACGTCGGAATTTTAATACAAAAGGCACAATGCCGACTTAAGTACAAGAAGAGTAAATCTTCTCATTGCTTATGGTTTGCTTAGAGCATTTCCTCGGAGATGAGTATTAGATTCCGATGCACTACTGCAGCTTTACTCTATTCCTTGTACCTTCACATTGCCAATGAAACACAGAAATTGCGTCGTTATTTAATACAAAAGGCACAATGCCGACTTCAGTACAAGAAAAGTAAATCTTCTCACTGTTTGTGGTTTGCTTTGAGCGTTTCCTGGGAGATCAGTATTAGATTCCGATACATTACTGCAGCTCTACTCTATCCCTTGGACCTTGACTTGTCGATGAAACTCAGAAATTGGGTCGGGATTTAATAGCAAAAGCACAATGCCGACTTAAGTACAAGAAGAGTAAGTCTTCTCATTGTTTCTGGTTTGTTTCTAGCATTTCCTGGGAGTTTAGTATTACATTCCGTTGCACAAGTGCAGCTTTGCTCTAACCCTTGGACCTTCACATTGACGACGAAACACAGGAATTGCGTCGTTATTTAATACAAAAGGCACAATGCCGACTTCAGTACAAGAAAAGTAAATCTTCTCATTGTCTGTGGTTTGCTTTAAGCGTTTCCTGGGAGATCAGTATTAGATTCCGATACATTACTGCAGCTCTACTCTATCCCTTGGACTTTGACTTTATCGATGAAACTCAGAAATTGCGGCGGGATGTAATACAAAGGGCACAAAGCCGATCTAAGTACAAAAAGAGCGAATCTTCTCATTGTTTGTGGTTGGTTTTGAGCGTTTCCTGGGAGATAAGTATTAGATTCCGATGCACTACTGCAGCTTCACTCTATCCCTTGGACTTTCACATTGACGATGAAACACAGTAATTGCGTCGGAATTTAATACAAAAGACACAAAGCTGGCTAAAGTACAAGAAGAGTAAATCTTCTCATTGTTTGTGGTTTGCTTTGAGCGTTTCCTGGGAGATAAGTATTAGATTCCGATGCACTACTGCAGCTTCACTCTATCCATTGGACATTCACATTGAAGATGAAACACAGAAATTCCGTCGGGATTTAATATAAAAGGCACAATGCCGACTCAAGTACAAGAAGAGTAAATCTTCTCATTGTCTGTGGTTTGTTTTGAGCGTTTCCTGGGAGATCAGTATTAGAATCCGATGCACTACTGCAGCTTTACTCTATCCCTTGGACCTTCACATTGTCGATGAAATACAGAAATTGCGTCGGGATTTAATACAAAAGGCACAATGCCGACTTAGGTACAAGAAGAGTTAATCTGCTCATCGTTTGTGGTTTGCTTTGAGCGTTCCCTGGGAGATCAGTATTAAATTCCGATGTACTGCTGCAGCTTTACTCTATCCCTTGGACCTTCACATTGACAACGAAACACAGGAATTGCGTCGGGATTTAATACAAAAGGCACAATGTCGACTTAAGTACAAGCAGATTAAATATTCTCATTGATTGTGGTTTGCAATGAGCGTTTCCTGGGAGATCAGTATTTTATTCAGATGCACTTCTGCAGCTTTACTCTACCCCTTGGACCGTCACATTGACGATGAAACACAGAAATTATGTCAGGATTTAATAAAAAAAGCTCAATGCCGACTTAAGTACAAGAAGAATAAATCTTCTCATTGTTTGTGGTTTGCTATGAGCATTAGCTGGGAGATAAGTATTGGATTCCGATGCAATACTGCAGCTTTACTCTATACCTTGGACCTTCACATAGACGATGAAACACGGAAATTACGTCGAAATTTTAATACAAACGGCACAATGCCGACTTAAATACAAGAAGAGTAAATCCTCTCATTGTTTATGGTATGCTTAGAGCATTTCCTCGGAGATCAGTATTAGATTCCGTTGCACGACTGCAGCTTTACTCTATCCCTTGGATCTTCGCATTGACGATGAAACCCAGAAATTGCGTTGGGATTTAATACTAAAGGCACAATGCCAACTAAGTACAAGAAGAGTAAATCCTTTCATTGTTTGTGGTTTGCTTTAAGCGTTTCCTGGGGGATCAGTATTAAATTCCGATGCACTACTGCACCTTTACTCTATCTTTCGGATCCTCACATTGACGATGAAACAGAGAAATTGTGTCGGTATTTAATACAAAATGCACAATGCCGACATAAGTACAAGAGTTAATCTTCTCATTGTTCGTGGTTTGCTTTGAGCGTTTCCTGGAAGATCAGTAATAGATTGCGATGCACTACTGCAGCTTTACGCTATTCCTTGTACCTTCACATTGCCAATGAAACACAGAAATTGCGTCGTTATTTAATACAAAAGGCACAATGCCGACTTCAGTACAAGAAAAGTAAATCTTCTCATTGTTTGTGGTTTGCTTTAAGCGTTTCCTGGGAGATCAGTATTAGATTCCGATACATTACTGCAGCTTCACTCTATCCCTTGGACTTTCACATTGACGATGAAACACAGTAATTGCGTCGGAATTTAATACAAAAGACACAAAGCTGACTAAAGTACAAGAAGAGTAACTCTTCTCATTGTTTGTGGTTTGCTTTGAGCGTTTCCTGGGAGATAAGTATTAGATTCCGATGCACTACTGCAGCTTCACTCTATCCATTGGACATTCACATTGAAGATGAAACACAGAAATTGCGTCGGGATTTAATATAAAAGGCACAATGCCGACTCAAGTACAAGAAGAATAAATCTTCTCATTGTCTGTGGTTTGTTTTGAGCGTTTCCTGGGAGATCAGTATTAGATTCCGATGCACTAATGCAGCTTTACTCTATCCCTTGGACCTTCACATTGTCGATGAAACACAGAAATTGCGTCGGGATTTAATACAAAAGCCACAATGCCAGCTTAAGTACAAGAGGAGTATATCTTCTCATTGTTTGTGGTTTGCTTTGAGCGTTTCCTGGGAGATGAGTAATAGATTCCGATGCACTACAGCAGCTTTACTCTATCCCTCGAACCTTCACATCGTCGATGAAACACAAAAATTGCGTCAGGATTTAATAAAAAAATGCCCAATGCCGGCTTGAGTACAAGAAGAATAAATCTTCTTATTGTTTGTTGTTTGCTTTCAGCATTTCCTGGGAGATAAGTATTACATTCCGATGCACAACTTCTGCTTACTCTATCCCTTGGAACTTCACATTGACGATGAAACACAGAAATTACGTCGGATTTTTAATACAAAAGGCACAATGCCGACTTAAGTACAAGAAGAGTAAATCTTCTCATTGCTTATGGTTTGCTTAGAGCATTTCCTCGGAGATGAGTATTAGATTCCGTTGCACGACTGCAGCTTTACTCTATCCCTTGCATCTTCACATTGACGATGAAACCCAGAAATTGCGTTGGGATTTAATACTAAAGGCACAATGCCAACCAAGTACTAGAAGAGTAAATCTTCTCATTGTTTGAGGTTTGCTTTGAGCGCTTCCTGGGAGATCAGTATTAGATTCCGATGCACTACTGCAGCTTTACTCTCTCCCTTGGACCTTCACATTGACGATGAAACACAGATATTGCGTCGGGAATTAATACAAAGGGCACAATGCGAGCTTTAGTACAAGAAGAATAAATCTTCTCATTGTTTGTGGTTTGCTTTGAGCATTTCCTGGGAGATAAGTATCAGATTCCGATGCACTACCGCAGCTATACTCTACCTTTTGGACCTTCACATTGACGATGAAACACGGAAATAACGTCGGAATTTTAATACAAAAGGCACAATGCCGACTTAAGTACAAGAAGAGTAAATTTTCTTATTGCTTATGGTTTGCTTAGAGCATTTCTTCAGAGATCAGTATTAGATTCCGTTGCACTACTGCAGCTTTACTCTTTCCCTTGCATCTTCACATTGACGATGAAACACAGAAATTGCGTCGGTATTTAATACAAAAGGCACCATGCCGACTTTAGTACAAGCAGAGTATATATCCTAATTGTTTGTGGTTTGCTTTGAGCTTATCCTGGGAGATCAGTATCAGATTCCGTTGCACTACTGCAGCTTTACTTTGTCCCTTGGACCTTCACATTGACGATGAAACATAGAAGTTGCGTCGGGATTTGATACAAAAGGCACAATGCCGTCCTAAGTACAAGAAGAGCGAATCTCCTCATTGTCTGTGGTTTGCTTTGAGCGTTTCCTGGGAGATCAGTATTATATTCCGATGCACTACTGTAGCTTCACTCTATCCATTGGCCATTCACATTGAAGACGAAACACAGAAATTGCGTCGCGATGTAATACATAAGGCACAATGTAGACTTGAGTGCAAGAAGAGTAAAACTCCTCATAGTTTGTAGCTTGCTTTGAGCGTTTCCTGGGAGATCAGTATTAGATTCCGATGCACTACTGCAGCCTCACTCTATCCCTTGGACTTTCACATTGACGATGAAACACAGAAATTGCGTCGGGATTTAATAAAAGAGACACAAAGCTGACTTATGTACAAGAATAGTAAATCTTCTCAAAGTTTGTGGTTGCTTTGAGCGTTTCCTGGTGGATCAGTATTAGATTCCGATGCACTATTGAAGCTGTACTTTATCCCTTGGTACTTCACATGGACGAAGAAACACAGAATTTGCGTCGGGATTTAATACAAAAGGCACAATGCAGACTTATGTACAAGTGGAGTAAATCTTCTCATTGTTTGCGGTTTGCTTTGAGCGTTTCGTGGGAGATCAGTATTAGATTCCGATTCACTACTGCAGCTTTACTTTATCAATTGGACCCTCACATTGACGATGAAACACAGATATTGCGTCGGGAATTAATACAAAAGGCACAATGCGAGCTTAAGTACAAGAGGAGTAAATATCCTCACTGTTTGTGGTTTGCTTTGAGTGTTTCCTGCGAGATCTGTTTTAGATTCCGATGCACTACTGCAGGTTTACTCTACAACTTGGACCTTCATATTGACGATGAAACACAGAAATTGCGTCGGGATTGAATACAAACGGCACAATGCCGACTTAAGTACAAGCAGAGTAAATTTTCTCATTGTTAATGGTATGCTTTGAGCTTATCCTGGGAGATCAATATTAGATTCCGATGCACTACTGCAGCTTCACTCTATCCCTTGGACATTCACATTGAAGATGAAACACAGAAATTGCGGCGGGATTTAATATAAAAGGCACAATGCCGACTTAAGTACAAGAAGAGTAAATCTTCTCATTGTCTGTGGTTTGTTTTGGGCGTTTCCTGGGAGATCAGTATTAGATTCCGATGCACTACTGCAGCTTTACTCTATCCCTTGGACCTTGACATTTACGATGAAACACGGAAATTGCGTCGGGATTTAATACAAAAGGCACAATGCCAGCTTAAGTACAAGAGGAGTAAATCTTCTAATTGTTTGTGGTTTGCTTTGAGCGTTTCCTGCGAGATCAGTATTAGATTCCGGTGCACTACTGCAGCTTTACGCTTTAACCTGGACCTTCACATTGACGATAAAACACAGAAATTGCGTCGGGATTGAATACAAACTGCACAATGCCGACTTAAGTAGAAGAAGAGTAAAATATTCTCATTGTTTGTGGTTTGCTTTGAGCGTTTCCTGGGAGATCAGTATTAGATTCCGATGCACTACTGCAGCTTAACTCTATCCCTTGGACCATCACATTGACGAGGAAACACGGAAATTGCGTTGGGATTTTTACAAAAGGCACAATGCCGACTTAAGTACAAGCAGAGTAAATTTTCTCATTGTTTGTGGTTTGCATTGAGCGTTTCCTGGGAGATCAGTATTAGATTCCGATGCACTACTGCAGCTTCACTCTATCCATTGGACATTCACATTGAAGATGAAACACAGAAATTGCGTCGGGATTTAATATAAAAGGCACAATGCCGACTTAAGTACAAGAAGAGTAAATCTTCTCATTGTCTGTGGTTGGTTTTGAGCGTTTCCTGGGAGATCAGTATTAGATTCCGATTCACTACTGCAGCTTTACTCTATCCCTTGGACCTTGACATTTACGATGAAACACGGAAATTGCGTCGGGATTTAATACAAAAGGCACAATGCCAGCTTAAGTACAAGAGGAGTAAATCTTCTAATTGTTTGTGGTTTGCTTTGAGCGTTTCCTGCGAGATCAGTATTAGATTTCGGTGCACTACTGCAGCTTTACGCTTTAACCTGGACCTTCACATTGACGATGAAACACAGAAATTGCGTCGGGATTGAATACAAACTGCACAATGCCGACTTAAGTAGAAGAAGAGTAAAATATTCTCATTGTTTTTGGTTTGCTTTGAGCGTTTCCTGGGAGATCAGTAGTAAATTCCGATGCACTACTGCAGCTTAACTCTATCCTTTGGACATTCGCATTGACGATGAAACACAGAAATTGCGTCAGGATTTAATACAAAATGCTCAATGCCGACTTAAGTACAAGCAGAGTAAATCTTCCCATTGTTTGTGCTACGATTTGAGCGTTTCCTGGGAGATCAGTATTAGATTCCGATGC
Organism: Schistocerca piceifrons; assembly: GCF_021461385.2. Classification (NCBI taxonomy): domain Eukaryota; kingdom Metazoa; phylum Arthropoda; class Insecta; order Orthoptera; family Acrididae; genus Schistocerca; species Schistocerca piceifrons. The sequence continues at coordinate 955,910,962 of NC_060149.1, read as the reverse complement.
ACTACTGCTGCTTAACTCTATCCCTTGAACCGTCACATTGGCGATGAAACATAGAAGTTGCGTCGGGATTTAATACAAAAGGCACAATGCCAACCTAAGTACAAGAAGAGCGAATCTCCTCATTGTCTGTGGTTTGCTTTGAGCGTTTCCTGGGAGATCAGTATTAGATTCTGATGCACTACTTTAGCTTCACTCTATCCATTGGACATTCACATTGACGATGAAACACAGAATTTGCGGCGGGATTTAATACAAAAGGCACAATGCAGACTTATGTACAAGTGGAGTAAATCTTCTCATTGTTTGCGGTTTGCTTTGAGGGTTTCGTGGGAGATCAGTATTAGATTCCGATTCACTACTGCAGCTTTACTTTATCAATTGGACCCTCACATTGACGATGAAACACAGATATTGCGTCGGGAATTAATACAAAAGGCACAATGCCAGCTTAAGTACAAGAGGAGTAAATATCCTCACTGTTTGTGGTTTGCTTTGAGTGTTTCCTGCGAGATCTGTTTTAGATTCCGATGCACTACTGCAGGTTTACTCTACAACTTGGACCTTCATATTGACGATGAAACACAGAAATTGCGTCGGGATTGAATACAAACGGCACAATGCCGACTTAAGTACAAGCAGAGTAAATTTTCTCATTGTTAATGGTATGCTTTGAGCTTATCCTGGGAGATCAGTATTAGATTCCGATGCACTACTGCAGCTTCACTCTATCCATTGGACATTCACATTGAAGATGAAACACAGAAATTGCGTCGGGATTTAATATAAAAGGCACAATGCCGACTTAAGTACAAGAAGAGTAAATCTTCTCATTGTCTGTGGTTTGTTTTGAGCGTTTTCTGGGAGATCAGTATTAGATTCCGATGCACTACTGCAGCTTTACTCTATCCCTTGGACCTTGACATTTACGATGAAACACGGAAATTGCGTCGGGATTTAATACAAAAGGCACAATGCCAGCTTAAGTACAAGAGGAGTAAATCTTCTAATTGTTTGTGGTTTGCTTTGAGAATTTCCTGCGAGATCAGTATTAGATTCCGCTGCACTACTGCAGCTTTACGCTTTAACCTGGACCTTCACATTGACGATAAAACACAGAAATTGCGTCGGGATTGATTACAAACTGCACAATGCCGACTTAAGTAGAAGAAGAGTAAAATATTCTCATTGTTTGTGGTTTGCTTTGAGCGTTTCCTGGGAGATCAGTATTAGATTCCGATGCACTACTGCAGCTTAACTCTATACCTTGGACCATCACATTGACGAGGAAACACGGAAATTGCGTTGGGATTTTTACAAAAGGCACAATGCCGACTTAAGTACAAGCAGAGTAAATTTTCTCATTGTTTGTGGTTTGCATTGAGCGTTTCCTGGGAGATCAGTATTAGATTCCGATGCACTACTGCAGCTTCACTCTATCCATTGGACTTTCACATTGACGATGAAACATAGAAATTGCGTCGAGATTTAATACCAAAGACACAAAGCTGACTTAAGTACAAGAAGAGTAGATCTTCTCAAAGTTTGTGGTTTGCTATGTGCGTTTCCGGGGTGATCAGTATTAGATTCCGATGCACTACTGCAGCTGTACTCTATCCCTTGGAACTTCACATTGACGATGAAACACAGAATTTGCGTTGGGATTTAATACAAAAGGCACAATGCCGACTTAAGTACACGCACATTGAATATTCTCGTTGTTTGTGGTTTACAATGAGGGTTTCCTGGGAGATCAGTATTAGATTCCTATGCATTACTGCAGCTTTAATCTATCCCTTGGACCCTCACATTGACGATGAAACACTGAAATTACGTCGGGATTTAATACCAAAGGCACGATGAAGACTTAAGTACAAGAAGAGTAAATCTTCTCATTGTTTCTGGTTTGCTTTGGGCGTTTCCTGGGAGATCAGTATTAGATTCCGTTACACTACTGCAGCATTACTCTACCCCTTGGACCTTCACATTGACGATGAAGCACAGAAATTGGGTCGGGATTTAATACAAAAGGCACAATGCCGACTTAAGTACAAGAAGGATAAAACTTCTCATTGTTTGTGGTATGCTCTGAGCGTTTCCTTGGAGATCAGTATTAGATTCCGATGCACTACTGCTGCTTTGCTCTATCCCTTGGACCTTCACACTGACGATGAAACACAGAAATTGCGTCGGGAATTAATACAAAAGGCACAGTGCCGACTTAGGTACAAGATTAGTAAATCTCATTGTTTGTGGTTTGCTTTGAGCGTTTCCTGGGAGATAAGTATTAGATTCCGATGCACTACTGAAGCTCTACTCTATCTGTTGGACCTTCACATTGACGATGAAACACAGACTTTGGGTCGGGATTTAATACAAAAGGCACAATGCCGACTTAAGTTATAGAAGAGTAAATCATCTAATTGTTTGTGGTTTGCTTTGAGCGTTTCCTGGGAGATCAGTATAAGATTCCGGTGTATTACTGCAGCTTTACGCCATCCCTTGGACCTTCTCATTAAAGATGAAACACAGAATTTGCGTCGGTATATAATATAAAAAGGCACAATGCCGACATAAGAACAAGAAGAATAAATCCTCTCATTGTTTGTGGGTTGCTTTGAGCGTTTCCTGGAAAATAAGTATTAGATTCCGATGAACTACTGCAGCTTTACTCTATCCCTTGTACATTCACATTGACGATGAAACACAGAAATTGCGTCGTTACTTAATACAAAAGGCACAATGCCGACATAAGTACAACAAAAGTAAATCTTCTCATTGATTGTGGTTTGCTTTGAACGTTTTCTGGGAGATCAGTATTAGATTCCGTTGCACAACTGCAGCTTTACTCTATCCCTTGGACGTTCGCATTGACGATGGAACATAGAAGTTGCGTCGAGATCTAACACAAAAGGCACAATACAAGAAGAGGGAATCTACTCATTGTCTGTGGTTTGCTTTGAGCGTTTCCTGGGAGATCAGTATTATATTCCGATGCAGTACTGCAGCTTCACTCTATCCATTGGACATTCACATTGAAGATGAAACACAGAAATTGCGTCGGGATTTAATTCAAAAGGCACAATGCCGACTTAAGTACACGCAGATTGAATATTCTCATTGATGGTTGATTACTATGAGCGTTTCCTGCGAGATCAGTATTTGATTCCGATGCACTACTGCAGCTGTACTCTATCCCATGGAACTTCACATTGACGATGAAACACAGAAATTGCATCGGGATTTAATACAAAAGGCACAATGCCGACTTAAGTACACGCAGATTGAACATTCTCATTGTTTGTGGTTTACTACGAGCGTTTCCTGGGAGATCAGTATTAGATTCCGATGCACTACTGCAGCTGTACTCTATCCCATGGAACTTCACATTGACGAAGAAACACAGAAATTGCGTTGGGATTAAATACAAAAGGCACAATGCCGACTTAAGTACTAGCAGATTAAATATTCTCATTGTTTGTGGTTTGCTATGAGCGTTTCCTGGGAGATCAGTATTAGATTCCGATGCACTACTGCAGCTTTACTCTATCCCTTGTACCTTCACATTGACGATGAAACACAGAAATTGCGTCGGGATTTAATACAAAAGGCACAATGTCGACCTATGTACAAGTGGAGTAAATCCTCTCATTGTTTGCGGTCTGCTTTGAGCGTTTCCTTGGAGATCAGTATTAGATTCCGATTCACTACTGCTGCTTTACCCTATCCCTTGGACCTTCACATTGACGATGAAACACAGATATTGCGTCGGGAATTAATACAAAAGGCACAATGCCAGCTTTAGTACAAGAGGAGTAAATCTTCTCATTGTTTGTGGTTTGCTTTGAGCGTTTCCTGCGAGATCAGTGTTAGATTCCAATGCACTACTGCAGCTTTACTCTATAACGCGGACCTTTACATTGACGATGAAACGCAGAAATTGCGTCGGGATTGAATACAGACGGCACAATGCCGATGTAATTACAAGAAGAGTAAATCTTCTCATTGTTTGTGGTTTGAATTGAGCGTTTCCTTGGATAACAGTATTGGATTGCGGTGCACTACTGCAGCTTTACTCTATCCCTTGGACCTTCACATTGACGATGAAGCACAGAAATTGTGTCGGGTCTTGACACAAAAGGCACAATGCCGACTAAAGTACAAGAAGAGTAAAACATTTCATTGTTTGTGGTTTGCTTTGAGCGCTTCCTGGGAGATCAGTGTTAGATTCCGATGCACTACTGCAGCCTTACTCTCTCCCTTGGACCTTCACATTGACGATGAAACACAGTAATTGCGTCGGGATTTAATACAAAAGGCACAATGCCGACTTAAGTACAAGAGGAGTAAATGCTCTCATTGTTTGTGGTTTGCTTTGAGGGTTTCCTGAGAGATCAGTATTAGATTCCGATGCACTACTGCAGCTTTGCTATATCTATTGAACCTTCACGTTGACGCTGCAACACAGAAATTGCGTGGGGATTTAATACAAAAGGCACAATGCCGACATAAGGACAAGAAAAGTAAATCTTCTCACTGTTTGTGGTTTGCTTTGAGCGTTTCCTAGGAGATCAGTTTTAGATTCCAATGCACTACTGCAGCTTTACTCTATCCCTGGGACCTTCACATAGACGATGAAGCACAGAAATTTCGTCGTGTCTTAATACAAAATGCACAATGCCGACTTAAGTACAAGGAGAGGAAATCTTCTCATTGTTTGTGGTTTGCTTTGAGCGCTTCCTGGGAGATCAGTATTACATTCCGATGCAATACTGCAGCTTCACCCTATCCCTTGGACCTACACATTGACGATGAAGCACAGAAATTGCGTCGGGATTTAATACAAAAGGCACAATGCCGACTTAAGTACAAGAAGAGTAAATCTTCTCATTGTTTGTGGTTTGTTTTGAGCGTTTATGGGAAATCAGTATTAGATTCCGATGCAATAATGCAGCTTTACTGTATCCCTTGGACCTTCACATTGGCGAAGAAACACAGATATTGCGTCGGGATTTAATACAAAAGGCACAATGCCGACTAATGTACGAAAAGAGTTAATCTTCTCATTGTATGTGGTTTGCTTCGAACGTTTTCTGGGAGAACAGTGTTGGATTGCGATGCACTACTGCAGCCTTAGTCTATCCCTTGGACGTTCATATTGACGATGAAACACAGAAATTGCGTCGGGATTTAATAGAAAAGGCACAATGCCGACATAAGGACAAGAAAAGTAAATCTTCTCAATGTTTGTAGTTTGAATTGAGCGTTTCCTGGGAAGTCAGTATTAAATTCCGATTCACTACTGCTGCTTTACCCTATCCCTTGGACCTTCACATTGACGATGAAACACAGATATTGCGTCGGGAATTAATACAAAAGGCACAATGCCAGCTTTAGTACAAGAGGAGTAAATCTTCTCATTGTTTGTGGTTTGCTTTGAGCGTTTCCTGCGAGATCAGTGTTAGATTCCAATGCGCTACTGCAGCTTTACTCTATAACGCGGGCCTTTACATTGACGATGAAACGCAGAAATTGCGTCGGGATTGAATACAGACGGCACAATGCCGATGTAATTACAAGAAGAGTAAATCTTCTCATTGTTTGTGGTTTGAATTGAGCGTTTCCTTGGATAACAGTATTGGATTGCGGTGCACTACTGCAGCTTTACTCTATCCCTTGGACCTTCACATTGACGATGAAGCACAGAAATTGTGTCGGGTCTTGACACAAAAGGCACAATGCCGACTTAAGTACAAGAAGAGTAAAACATTTCATTGTTTGTGGTTTGCTTTGAGCGCTTCCTGGGAGATCAGTGTTAGATTCCGATGCACTACTGCAGCTTTACTCCATCTCTTGGACCTTCACATTGACGATGAAACACAGAAATTGCTTCGGGTCTTAATCCGAAAGGCACAATGCCGACTAAAGTACAAGAAGAGTAAATCTTCTCATTGTTTGTGGTTTGCTTTCAGCGCTTCCTGGGAGATCAGTATTACATTCCGATGCACTACTGCAGCTTTACTCTTTCGCTTGGACGTTAACATTGGCGATGAAACACAGAAATTGCGTCGGGATTTAATACAAAATGCACAATGCCGACTTAAGTACAAGAAGAGTAAATCTTCTCATTGTTTGTGGTTTGCTTTCAGCGCTTCCTGGGAGATCAGTATTACATTCCGATGCACTACTGCAGCTTCACCCTATCCCTTGGACCTACACATTGACGATGAAGCACAGAAATTGCGTCGGGATTTAATACAAATCGCACAATGGCTACTTAAGTACAATTAGAGTAAATCTTCTCGTTGTTTCTGGTTTGCTTTGAGCGTTTCCTGGGAGATCTGTATTAGATTCGGATGCACTACTGCAGCTTTACTCTATGCCTTGGACCTTCACATTGACGATGAAACACAGAGATAGCGTCGGGACTTAATACAAAAGGCACAATGCCGACTTAAGTACAAGAAGAGAAGATGTACTCATTGTTTGTGTTTTGCTTTGTGCGATTCCTGGGGGATCAGTATTGGATTCCGATGCACAACTGCAGCTTTACTCTATCCCTTGGACCTTCACATCGGCGATGAAACACTGATATTGCGTTGGGATTTGATACAAAAGGCACAATGCCGAATTAAGTACAAGGAGAGCAAATCTTCTCATTGTTTATGGTTTGCTTAGTGATTTGCTGGGAGATCAGTATTAGATTCCGATGCACTAATGCAGCTTTACTCCATCCCTTCCACCTTCACATTGACGATGAAACACAGAAATTGCGTCAGGAATTAATACAAAAGGCACAATGCCGACTTAAGTACAAGAAGTGTAAATCTTCTCATTGTTTTTGGTTTCTTTTGAGCGTTTCCTGAGAGATCGGTATTAGATTCCGAAGCACTACTGCAGCTTTACTCTTTCGCTTGGACGTTAACATTGGCGATGAAACACAGAAATTGCGTCGGGATTTAATACAAAAGGCACAATGCAGTATTAGGTACAAGAAGAGTAAATCTTCTCATTCTTTGTGGTTTGCTTTGAGCGTTTCTTGGGAGATCAGTATTAGATTCCTATGCACTACTGCATCTTTACTCTACCCCTTGGACCTTCACATTGACGATGAAACACAGAATTTGCCTCGGGATTTAATATAAGAGGCACAATGACGGTTTAAGTACAAGAAGAGTAAATCTTCTCCTTGTTTGTGGTTTGCTTTGAGCGTTTCGTGGGAGCCCAGTATTAGATATCGATGCACCACATCAGGTTTACTTTATCTCTTGGACCTTCACGATTACGACGAAATACAGAAATTGCGTAGGGATTTAATACAAAAGGCACAATGCCGACTTAAGTACAAGAAGAGTAAATCTTCTCATTGTTTCTGGTTTGCTTGAGCGTTTCCTGGGAGATCAGTATTAGATTCCGATGCACTGCTGCTGCTTTACTCTATCCCTTGGACCTTCACATTGACGATGAAACACAGAAATTGAGTCGGAATTTATCCCAAAATGCACAATGCCGACTTAAGTACAAGAAGAGTAAATCTTCTCATTGTTTCTGGTTTGCTTTGAGCGCTTCCTGGGTGGTCAGTATTACATTCCGATGCACTACTGCAGCTTTACTCTATCCCTTGGACCTTTACATTGACGATGAAACACAGAAATTGCGTAGGGACTTAATACAAAAGGCACAATGCCGACTTAAGTACAAGAAGGGATGATCTACTCATTGTTTGTGTTTTGCTTTGTGCGATTCCTGGGGGATCAGTATTAGATTCCGATGCACTACTGCAGCTTTACTCTTTCCCTTGGACCTTCATATTGGCGATGAAACACAGATATTACGTTGGGATTTGTTACAAAAGACACAATGGCGACTTAACTACACGGAGAGTAACACTTCTCATTGTTTATGGTTTGATTTGTGATTTGCTGGGAGATCAGTATTACATTCCGATGCACTAGTGCAGCTTTACTCCATCCCTTGCACCTTCACACTGACGATGAAACACAGAAATTTCGTTCGGATATAATACAACAGGCACAATGCCGACATAAGTACAAGATGAGTAAACCTTCTCATAGTTTGTAGTTTGCTTTGAGCGTTTCCTGGAAGATCAGTATTAGATTCCGATGCACTACTGCAGCTCTACCCTATCCCTTGGACCCTCACATTGACGATGAAAAACAGAAATTGAGTCGGGAATTAATACAAAATCCAAATTCCGACTTAAGTACAAGAGGTGTATCCTGTCATTGTTTGTGGTTTCCTTTGAGCGTTTCCTGAGAGATCGGTATTAGATTCCGATGCACTACTGCAGCCTTACTCTATCCCTTGGGCCTTCACATTGACGATGAATCACAGAAATTGAGTCGGGATTTAATACAAATGGCACAATGCCGACTTAAGGACAAGAAAAGTTAATCTTCTCATTGTTTGTGATTTGTTTTGAGCGTTTCCTGGGTAATCAGTATTAGATTCCGATGCAATAATGCAGCTTTACTGTATCCCTTGGACCTTCACATTGACGATGAACACAGAAATTGCGTGTGGATTTAACACAAAAGGCACAATGCCCACTTAAGTACAAGAAGAGTAAATCTTCTCATTCTTTGTGGTTTGCTTCGAGCATTTCCTGGGAGATCAGTATTAGATTCCTATGAACTACTGCATCTTTACTCTATCCCTTGGACCTTCACACTGTCGATTAAACACAGAATTTGCCTCGGTATTTATACAATAGGCACAATGACTGCGTAAGGACAAGAAGAGTATATCTTCTCATTGTTTGTGGTTTTCTTTGAGCGTTTCCTGGGAGATCAGTATTTGGTTCCGATGCACTACTGCATCTTTATCCCTTGGACCTTCACATTTACGATATAACACAGAAATATCCTCAGGATTTCATACAAAAGGCACAATGTCAACTTAAGTACAAGAAGAGTAAATCTTCTTATTATTTGTGGTTTGCTTCGAGCCCTTCCTGAGAGATCAGTATTAGATTCCTATGCACTACTGCATCTGTACTCTATCCCTTGAACCTTCATATTGACGATGAAACACAGAAATTGCTTCGGGATTTAATACATAAGGCACAATGACGGCTTAAGTACGAGAAGAGGAAATCTTCTCTTTGTTTGTGGTATGCTTTCAGCGTTTCGTGGGAGCCCAGTATTAGATATCGATGCACCACATCAGGTTTACTGTATCCCTTGGACCTTCACGATTACGACGAAATACAGAAATTGCGTCGGGATTTAATACAAAATGCACAATGCCGATTTAAGTACAAGAAGGGTAAATCTTCTCATTGTTTCTGGTTTGCTTGAGCGTTTCCTGGGAGATCAGTATTAGATTCCTATGCACTACTGCATCTGTACTCTATCCCTTGAACCTTCACATTGACGATGAAACACAGAAATTGCGTCGGGATTTAATACAAAGGGCACAATGCCGACGTAGGTATAAGATGAGTAAATCTTCTCGTTGTTTGTGGTTTGCTTTGAGCGTTTCTGTGAGATCGGTATTAGATTCAGATGCACTACTGCAGCTTTACTCTATCCCTTGCACCTTCCCATTGACGATGAAACACAGAAATTGCGTCGGAATTGAATACAAAATGCACAATGCCGACTTAAGTACAAGAAGAGTAAATGTTCGCATAGCTTGTGGTTTGCTTAGAGCATTTCCTTAGAGTTCAGTATTAGATTCCGATGCACTACTGCAACTTTACTCTATCCCTTGGACCTTCACATTGACGATGAAACACAGATATTGCGTCGGGATTTAATACATTGGGTACAATGTCGACTTAAGTACAAAAAGAGTAAATCTTCTCATTGTTTGTGGTTTGCTTTGTGCGTTTGCTGGGAGATCAGTATTAGATTACGATGCACTACTGCAGCTTTACTCTATCCCTTATTCCTTCACATAGACGATGAATTTTAGAAATTGCGTCGTGATTTAATACAAAGGGCACAATGCCGACTGAAGTTCAAGATGTGTAAATCTTCTCATTGTTTGCGGTTTGAATTGAGCGTTATGTGTTAGATCAGTATTAGATTCCGATGCACTACTGCAGCTTTGCTCTATCCCTTGGACCTTCACATTGACGATGAAACACAGAAACTGTGTCGGGATTTAGTACAAAAGGCAGAATGCCGACTTAAGTACAAGAAGAGTAAGTCTTCCCGTTGTTTGTGGTTTGCTTTGAGCGTGTCCTGGTAGATCAGTATTAGATTCCGAAGCTCAACTGCAGCTTTACTCTATCTCTTGGACTTTCACATTGACCATGAAACGCAGAAATTGGGTCGGGACTTAATACAAAAGCCATAATGCTGACTTAAGTACAAGAAGAGTAAATCTTCTGATTGTTTGTGGTTTGCTTGGAGCGTTTCCTGGAAGATCATCATTAGATTCCGATGCACTACTGCTGCGTTACTCTATCCCTTGGACCTTCACATTGACATTGAAACACAGAAATTGCGTTGGGATTTAATACAAAATGGACTATGACGACTTAAGTAAAGGAAGAGTAAATCTTCTCATTGATTTTGGTTTGCTTTCAGCGTTTCCTGGGAGACCAGTATTAGATTCCGATGCACTGCTGCAGCTTTACTGAATCCCTTGGACTTTCACATTGACGATGAAACACAGAAATTGAGTTGGGATATAATACAAAAGGCACAATGCCGACTTAAGTACAAGAAGAGTAAATCTTCTCAATGTTTGTGGTTGCTTTGAGCGTTTCCTGGGAGGTGAGTATTAGATTCCGATGCACTACTGCAGTTCTTTCTCTATCCCTTGGACCTTTACATTGACGATGAAACACAGAAATTGCGTCGGGATTTAATACAAAATGCACAATGCCGACTTAAGTACAAGACGAGTAAATCTCCTCTTTGTGTGTGGTTTGCCTTGAGCGTTTCCTGGGAGATCAGTATTAGATTCCGATGCACTGCTGAAGCCTTACTCTATCCCTTGGAGTTTCACATTGATGATGAAACACAGAAATTGCGTCGGGACTTAATACAAAAGGCACAACGCCAACTTCAGTAGAAGAAGAGTAAATCTTCTCATTGTTTGTGGATTGCTTTGAGCGTTTCCTGCGAGATCAGTAATACATTCCTATGCACTACTGCAAATTTTTCTCTATGAAATGGACCTTCAAGTTGACGATGAAACACAGAAATTGCGTCGGGATTTAATACATAAGGCACACTGCCGACTTAAGTACAAGAAGAGTAAGTCTTCTCATTGTTTGTGGTTTGCTTGGAGCATATCCTGGGAGATCAGTATTAGATTCCGACGCATTACTGCAGGTCTACTCTATCCCTTCGACCTTCACATTGACGATGAAACCCAGAAATTGCGTCGGGAATCAATATGACAACTTAAGTTCAAGAAGAGTGAATCTTCTCATTGTTTGTGGTTTGTTTTGAGCGATACCTGGGAGATCAGTATGAGATTCGGATGCACTACTGCACCTTTACTCTATCCCTTAGACCTTCACATTGACGATGAAACACAGATATGGCGTCGGGATTTAATACAAAAAAGCACAATGCAGACTTAATACAAGAAGAGTAACTCTTCTCGTTGTTTGTGGTTAGTTTTGAGCGTATCCTTGGAGATCAGTATTAGAGTCCGATGCACTACTGCAGCTTTACTCTATCCCTTAGATCTTTGCATTGACGATGAAACACAGAAATTTTGTTGGGATATAATACAAACGCACAATGCCGACTAAAGTACATGAATGGTAAATCTTCTGATTGCTTGTGGTATGCTTTGTTCGTTTCCAGGGAGATCAGTACTAGATTCCGATGCACTACTGCAGCTTTACTCTATCCCTTAGACCTTCACATTGACGATGAAACACAGAAATTTCGTCGGGTTTTAATACAAAGGGCACAATGCCGACTTAAGTATAGGAAGAGTAAATCTTCTCACTGTTTGTGGTTTGCTTTGAGCGCTTCCTGTTAGATGAGTATTAGATTCCGAAGCTCAACTGTAGCTTTACGCTATCCCTTGGACCTTCACATTGACGATGAAACGCAGAAAATGGGTCGGGACTTAATACAAAAGGCATAATGCTGACTTAAGTACAAGAAGAGTAAATCTTCTCATTGTTTCTGGTTTGCTTTGAGCGCTTCCTGGGTGGTCAGTATTACATTCCGATGCACTACTGCAGCTTTACTCTATCCCTTGGACCTTAACATTGACGATGAAACACAGATTTTGCGTAGGGACTTAATACAAAAGGCACAATGCCGACTTATGTACAAGAAGGGATGATCTACTCATTGTTTGTGTTTTGCTTTGTGCGATTCCTGGGGGATCAGTATTAGATTCCGATGCACTACTGCAGCTTTACTCTTTCCCTTGGACCTTCATATTGGCGATGAAACACAGATATTACGTTGGGATTTGTTACAAAAGACACAATGGCGACTTAAGTACAAGGAGAGTAAAACTTCTCATTGTTTATGGTTTGATTTGTGATTTGCTGGGAGATCAGTATTAGATTCCGATGCACTAGTGCAGCTTTACTCCGTCCCTTGCACCTTCACGCTGACGATGAAACACAGAAATTTCGTTCGGATATAATACAACAGGCACAATGCCGACATAAGTACAAGATGAGTAAACCTTCTCATAGTTTGTAGTTTGCCTTGAGCGTTTCCTGGAAGATCAGTATTAGATTCCGATGCACTACTGCAGCTCTACCCTATCCCTTGGACCCTCACATTGACGATGAAACACAGAAATTGAGTCGGGAATTAATACAAAATCCAAATTCCGACTTAAGTACAAGAGGTGTAAATCCTGTCATTGTTTGTGGTTTCTTTTGAGCGTTTCCTGAGAGATCGGTATTAGATTCCGATGCACTACTGCAGCCTTACTCTATCCCTTGGACCTTCACATTGACGATGAATCACAGAAATTGAGTCGGGATTTAATACAAAAGGCACAATGCCGACTTAAGGACAAGAAAAGTTAATCTTCTCATTGTTTGTGGTTTGTTTTGAGCGTTTCCTGGGTAATCAGTATTAGATTCCGATGCAATAATGCAGCTTTACTGTATCCCTTGGACCTTCACATTGACGATGAAACACAGAAATTGCGTGTGGATTTAACACAAAAGGCACAATGCCCACTTAAGTACAAGAAGAGTAAATCTTCTCATTATTTGTGGTTTGCTTCGAGCATTTCCTGGGAGATCAGTATTAGATTCCTATGAACTACTGCATCTTTACTCTATCCCTTGGACCTTCACACTGTCGATTAAACACAGAATTTGCCTCGGTATTTATACAATAGGCACAATGACTGCGTAAGGACAAGAAGAGTATATCTTCTCATTGTTTGTGGTTTTCTTTGAGCGTTTCCTGGGAGATCAGTATTTGGTTCCGATGCACTACTGCATCTTTATCCCTTGGACCTTCACATTTACGATATAACACAGAAATATCCTCAGGATTTCATACAAAAGGCACAATGTCAACTTAAGTACAAGAAGAGTAAATCTTCTTATTATTTGTGGTTTGCTTCGAGCCCTTCCTGAGAGATCAGTATTAGATTCCTATGCACTACTGCATCTGTACTCTATCCCTTGAACCTTCACATTGACGATGAAACACAGAAATTGCTTCGGGATTTAATACATATGGCACAATGACGGCTTAAGTACGAGAAGAGGAAATCTTCTCTTTGTTTGTGGTTTGCTTTCAGCGTTTCGTGGGAGCCCAGTATTAGATATCGATGCACCACATCAGGTTTACTGTATCCCTTGGACCTTCACGATTACGACGAAATACAGAAATTGCGTCGGGATTTAATACAAAATGCACAATGCCGATTTAAGTACAAGAAGGGTAAATCTTCTCATTGTTTCTGGTTTGCTTGAGCGTTTCCTGGGAGATCAGTATTAGATTCCTATGCACTACTGCATCTGTACTCTATCCCTTGAACCTTCACATTGACGATGAAACACAGAAATTGCGTCGGGATTTAATACAAAGGGCACAATGCCGACGTAGGTATAAGAAGAGTAAATCTTCTCGTTGTTTGTGGTTTGCTTTGAGCGTTTCTGTGAGATCGGTATTAGATTCAGATGCACTACTGCCGCTTTACTCTATCCCTTGCACCTTCCCATTGACGATGAAACACAGAAATTGCGTCGGAATTGAATACAAAATGCACAATGCCGACTTAAGTACAAGAAGAGTAAATGTTCGCATAGCTTGTGGTTTGCTTAGAGCATTTCCTTAGAGTTCAGTATTAGATTCCGATGCACAACTGCAGCTTTACTCTATCCCTTGGACCTTCACATTGACGATGAAACACAGATATTGCGTCGGGATTTAATACATTGGGTACAATGTCGACTTAAGTACAAAAAGAGTAAATCTTCTCATTGTTTGTGGTTTGCTTTGTGCGTTTGCTGGGAGATCAGTATTAGATTACGATGCACTACTGCAGCTTTACTCTATCCCTTATTCCTTCACATAGACGATGAATTTTAGAAATTGCGTCGTGATTTAATACAAAGGGCACAATGCCGACTGAAGTTCAAGATGTGTAAATCTTCTCATTGTTTGCGGTTTGAATTGAGCGTTATGTGTTAGATCAGTATTAGATTCCGATGCACTACTGCAGCTTTGCTCTATCCCTTGGACCTTCACATTGACGATGAAACACAGAAACTGCGTCGGGATTTAGTACAAAAGGCAGAGTGCCGACTTAAGTACAAGAAGAGTAAGTCTTCCCGTTGTTTGTGGTTTGCTTTGAGCGTGTCCTGGTAGATCAGTATTAGATTCCGAAGCTCAACTGCAGCTTTACTCTATCTCTTGGACTTTCACATTGACCATGAAACGCAGAAATTGGGTCGGGACTTAATACAAAAGCCATAATGCTGACTTAAGTACAAGAAGAGTAGATCTTCTGATTGTTTGTGGTTTGCTTGGAGCGTTTCCTGGAAGATCAGCATTAGATTCCGATGCACTACTGCTGCGTTACTCTATCCCTTGGACCTTCACATTGACGATGAAACACAGAAATTGCGTCGGGATTTAATACAAAATGCACAATGCCGACTTAAGTACAAGACGAGTAAATCTTCTCTTTGTGTGTGGTTTGCCTTGAGCGTTTCCTGGGAGATCAGTATTAGATTCCGATGCACTACTGAAGCCTTACTCTATCCCTTGGAGTTTCACATTGATGATGAAACACAGAAATTGCGTCGGGACTTAATACAAAAGGCACAACGCCAACCTCAGTAGAAGAAGAGTAAATCTTCTCATTGTTTGTGGATTGCTTTGAGCGTTTCCTGCGAGATCAGTAATACATTCCTATGCACTACTGCAAATTTTTCTCTATGAAATGGACCTTCAAGTTGACGATGAAACACAGAAATTGCGTCGGGATTTAATACATAAGGCACACTGCCGACTTAAGTACAAGAAGAGTAAGTCTTCTCATTGTTTGTGGTTTGCTTGGAGCATTCCCTGGGAGATCAGTATTAGATTCCGACGCATTACTGCAGCTCTACTCTATCCCTTCGACCTTCACATTGACGATGAAACCCAGAAATTCCGTCGGGAATCAATACAAAATTCAATATGACAACTTAAGTTCAAGAAGAGTGAATCTTCTCATTGTTTGTGGTTTGTTTTGAGCGATGCCTGGGAGATCAGTATGAGATTCGGATGCACTACTGCACCTTTACTCTATCCCTTAGACCTTCACATTGACGATGAAACACAGATATGGCGTCGGGATTTAATACAAAAAAGCACAATGCAGACTTAATACAAGAAGAGTAACTCTTCTCGTTGTTTGTGGTTAGTTTTGAGCGTATCCTTGGAGATCAGTATTAGAGTCCGATGCACTACTGCAGCTTTACTCTATCCCTTAGATCTTTTCATTGACGATGAAACACAGAAATTTTGTTGGGATATAATACAAAAGCACAACGCCGACTAAAGTACATGAATGGTAAATCTTCTGATTGCTTGTGGTATGCTTTGTTCGTTTCCAGGGAGATCAGTACTCGATTCCGATGCACTACTGCAGCTTTACTCTATCCCTTAGACCTTCACATTGACGATAAAACACAGAAATTTCGTCGGGTTTTAATACAAAGGGCACAATGCCGACTTAAGTATAGGAAGAGTAAATCTTCTCACTGTTTGTGGTTTGCTTTGAGCGCTGCCTGTTAGATGAGTATTAGATTCCGAAGCTCAACTGTAGCTTTACGCTATCCCTTGGACCTTCACATTGACGATGAAACGCAGAAAATGGGTCGGGACTTTATACAAAAGGCATAATGCTGACTTAAGTACAAGAAGAGTAACTCTTTTCATTGTTTGTGGTGTGCTTGGAGCGTTTCCAGGGAGATCAGCATTAGATTCTGAAGCACTACTGCAGCGTTACTCTGTTCCTTGGACATTCACGTTGACAATGAAACACAGAAATTGCGTCGGGATTTAATACAAAAGGCACAATGCCGACTTAAGTACAAGAAGAGTCAATCTTCTCATTGTGTGTGGTTTGCTTTGAGCGTTTCCTGGGAGTTCAGTATTAGATTGTGATGCACTACTGCAGCTTTACTCTACCCTTGGAGCTTCACATTGACGATGAAACACAGAAATTGCGTCGGGACTTAATACAAAAGGCACAACGCCAACTTCAGTAGAAGAAGAGTAAATCTTCTCATTGTTCGTGTTTTGCTTTGAGCGTTTCCTGGGAGATCAGTATTTCATTCCGATCCACAACTGCAGCTTTACTATGTCCCTTGGACCTTCACATTGACGATTGAACACAGAAATTTCGCCTGCATATTATACAAAGGGCACAATGCTGACTTAAGTACAAGAAGAGTAAATATTCTCATTCTTTGTAGCTTGCTTTGAGCGTTTCCTGGAAGATCAGTATTAGCTTCCGATGCACTACTGCATATATACTGTATCCCTTGGACCTTTAAATTGAAGAAGAAACACAGAAATTGCTTTAGGATTTAATACAAAATGCAGTATG
Source organism: Schistocerca piceifrons (assembly GCF_021461385.2). Classification (NCBI taxonomy): domain Eukaryota; kingdom Metazoa; phylum Arthropoda; class Insecta; order Orthoptera; family Acrididae; genus Schistocerca; species Schistocerca piceifrons. The sequence goes on along the minus strand of NC_060149.1, from coordinate 955,893,934 downwards.
ACAATTTACGTACAAGGTGAGTTAATCTTCTAATTGTTTGTGGTTTGATTTCAGCGTTGCCTGGGAGACCAGTATTAGTTTTCGAAGTACCACATCAGGTTTACTGTATCCCTTGGACCTTCACGTTTACGACGAAATACAGAAATTGCGTTGGGATTTTATACAAAAGGCACAATGCCGACTTAAGTACAAGAAGAGTAAATTTCTCATTGTTTGAGGTTTGAATTGATCCTTTCCTGGGAGATCAGTATTAGATTCCGATGCAATACTGCAGCTTTACTCCATCCCTTGGACCTTCACATTGACGATGAAACACAGAAAATGCGTCTGGACTTAATACAAAAGGCACTTTTCCGTCTGAAGTACAAGAAGAGTAAATCTTCTCATTTTTTGTGGTTTGCTTCGACCGTTTCCTGGGAGACCAGTATTAGATTTCGAAGTACCACATCAGGTTTACTGTATCCCTTGGACCTTCACGTTTACGACGAAATACAGAAATTGCGTGGCGATTCAATACAAAAGGCACAATGCTGACTTAAGGACAAGAAGAGTAAATATTCTGATTGTTTGTGGTAAGAATGGAGCGTTTCCCGGGATATCAGTATTAGATTACGATGCACTACTAAAGCTTTACTCTATCCCTTGCACCCTCAGATTGAGGATGAAGCACAGAAATTGTGTTGGGTCTTAACACAAAAGGCACAATGCCGACTTACATTCAAGAAGAGTAAATCTTCTAATTGTTTGTGGTATGTTTTGAGCGTTTCCTGGGAGATCAGTATCAGATTCCGATGCACTACTGCAGCTTTACTCTTTCCCTTGGACGTTCACATTGGCGATGAAACACAGAAATTGCGTCAGGATTTAATACAAAAGGCACGATGCCGACTTAAGTACAGGAAGTGTAAATCTTCTCATTGATTGTGGTTTGCTTTAATGGTTTCCAGAGAGTCCAGTATTAGATTTCGATGCACCACATCAGGTTTACTGTATCCCTTGGACCTTCATGTTTACGATGAAGTACAGATATAGCGTCGGGATTTATTATAATAGGCATAATGCCGACTTCAGTTTAAGGAGAGTAAATCTTCTCATTGCATGTGGTTTGCTTTGAGCATTTCCTGAGAGATCGGTATTAGATTCCGAAACACTACTGCAGCTTTAGTCTATCCCTTGGACCTTCACATTGACGATGAAACACTGAATTTGCCTCGGAATTTAATACAAAAGGCACAATGCCGACTTAAGTACAAGAAGAGTAAATCTTCTCATTGTTTATGGTTTCTTTTGAGCCTTTCCTAGGATATCAGTATCAGAATCCGATGCATTACTGCAAGTTGACTCTATCCCTTGGACCTTCACATTGACGATGAAACACAGAAATTGCCTTGGGATCTAATACAAAAGGCACAATGACGGCTTAAGTACAAGAAGAGTAAATCTTCTCTTTGTTTGTGGTTTGCTTTGAGCGTTTCCTGGGAGATCAGTATTAGTTCCGATGCACTACTGCATCTTTATCCCTTGGACCTTCACATTTACGATAAAACACAGAAATTGCCTCAGGATTTAATACAAAAGGCACAATGTCGACTTAAGTACAAGAAGACTAAATCTTCTTACTATTTGTGGTGTGCTTCGAGCGTTTCCTGGGAGATCAGTATTAGATTCCTATGCACTACTGCATCTTTACTCTATCCCTTGGACCTTCACATTGACGATGAAACACAGAAATTGCTTCGGGAAGTAATACAACGGCACAATGACGGCTTAAGTACAAGAAGAGTAAATCTTCTCATTGTTTGTTGTTTGCTTTGAGCGCTTCCTGGGTGGTCAGTATTACATTCCGATGCACTACTGCAGCATTACTCTATCCCTTGGTCCTTCACATTGACGATGAAACACAGAAATTGCGTAGGGACTTAATACAAAAGGCACAATGCCGACTTAAGTACAAGAAGGGAAGATCTACTCATTGTTTGTGTTCTGATTTGTGCGATTCCTGGGGGATCAGTATTATATTCCGATGCACTACTGCAGCTTTACTCTATCCCTTGGACCTTCATATTGACGATGAAACACAGATATTACGGTGGGATTTGTTACAAAAGGCACAATGGCGACTTAAGTACAAGGAGAGTAAAACTTCTCATTGTTTATGGTTTGCTTTGTGATTTGCTGGGGGATCAGTATTAGATTCCGATGCACTAGTGCAGCTTTACTCCATCCCTTGCACCTTCACACTGACGATGAAACACAGAAATTTCGTTCGGATATAATACAAAAGGCACAATGCCGACATAAGTACATGATGACTAAACCTTCTCATAGTTTGTAGTTTGCTTTGAGCGTTTCCTGGAAGATCAGTATTAGATTCCGATGCACTACTGCAGCTCTATTCTATCCCTTGGAACTTCACATTGACGATGAAACACAGAAATTGCGTGCGAATTAATTCAAAAGGCACACTGCCGACTTAAGTACAAGAAGTGCAAATCTTCTCATTGTTTGTGGTTTCCTTTGAGCGTTTCCTGAGAAATCGGTATTAGATTCCGAAGCATTACTGCAGCCTTACTCTATCTCTTGGACCTTCACACTGACGATGAAACACATAATTTGCCTCGGGATTTATACAATAGGCACAATGACGGCGTAAGTACAAGAAGAGTAAATCTTCTCATTGTTTGTGGTTTTCTTTGAGCGTTTCCTGGGAGATCAGTATTTGGTTCCGATGCACTACTGCATCTTTATCCCTTGGACCTTCACATTTACGATATAACACAGAAATATCCTCAGGATTTAATACAAAAGGCACAATGTCAACTTAAGTACAAGAAGAGAAAATCTTCTTATTATTTGTGGTTTGCTTCGAGCGCTTCCTGAGAGATCAGTATTAGATTCCTATGCACTACTGCATCTTTACTCTATCCCTTGAACGTTCACATTGACGATGAAACACAGAAATTGCTTCGGGATTTAATACAAAAAGCACAATGATGGCTTAAGAACGAGAAGAGGAAATCTTCTCTTAGTTTGTGGTTTGCTTTCAGCGTTTCCTGGGAGCCCAGTATTAGATATCGATGCACCACGTCAGGTTTACTGTATCCCTTGGACCTTCACATTGACGATGAAACACAGAAATTGCGTGGGAATTAATTCAAAAGGCACAATGCCGACTTATGTACAAGAAGTGTAAATCCTCTCAATGTATGTGGTGTGCTTTTAGCATTTCCTGGGAGGTCAGTGTTAGATTCCGATGCACTACTGCAGCCTTACACTATCCCTTGGATCTTTACATTGACGATGAAACACAGAAATTGCGTCGTGACTTAATACAAAAGGCACAATGCCCACTTAAGTACAAGAATAGTAAATCTTCTCATTGTTTCTGGTTTGCTTGAGCGTTCCCTGGGAAATCAGTATTAGATTCCTATGCACTACTGCTGCTTTACTCTATCCCTTGGACCTTCACATTGACGATGAAACACAGAAATTGCGTCGGGATTTAACACAAAATGCACAATCCCGACTTAAATACAAGAAGAGTAAATCTTCTCATTGTTTGTGGTTTGCTTTGAGCACTTCCTGGGAGGTCATTATTGCATTCCGATGCACTACTGCAGCTTTACTCTATCCCTTGGACCTTCACATTGCCGATGTAACACAGAAATTGCGTCGGGAATTAATACAAAAGGCACAATGCCGACTTAAGTAAAAGAAGAGTAATTCTGCTCATTGTTTGTGGTTTGTTTTGAGCCTTTCCTGGAAGATCAGTTTTGGATTTGAATGCCCTACTGCAGCTTTACTCTATTCCTTGGAATTTATCATTGACGATGAAACTCAGGAATTTCGTCGGGATTTAATACAAAAGGCACAATGCCGTCTTAAGTACAAGAAGGGTAAATCTTCTCTTTGATTGTGCTTTGTTGTGAGCGTTTCCCGGGAGATCAGTATTAGATTCCGATGCACTACTGCAGATCTACTCTATCCCTTGGACCTTCACATTGACGATGAAACACAGAAATTGCGTGGGAATTAATTCAAAAGGCACAATGCCGACTTAAGTACAAGAAGTGTAAATCTTCTCAATGTATGTGGTGTGTTTTGAGCATTTCCTGGGAGCTCAGTGTTAGATTCCGATGCACTACTGCAGCCTTACTCTATCCCTTGGATCTTCACATTGACGATGAAACACAGAAATTGCGTAGGGATGTAATACAAAAGGCACAATGCCGACTTAAGCACAAGAAGTGTAAATTTTCTCCTTGTTTGTGGTTTGAATTGAGCCTTTACTGGGATATCAGTAATAGAATCCGATGCAATTCTGCAGCTTGACACTATCCCTTGAACCTTCTCATTGACGATGAAACACAGAAATTGCGTCGTGACTTAATACAAAAGGCACAATGCCCACTTAAGTACAAGAAGAGTAAATCTTCTCATTCTTTGTGGTTTGTTTCGAGCGTTACCTGGGAGATCAGTATTAGATTCCTATGCACTACTGCATCTTTACTCTATCTCTTGGACCTTCATACTGACGATGAAACACAGAATTTGCCCATGTATTTAATACAAAAGGCACAATGAAAGCTTAAGTACAAGAAGAGGAAATCTTCTCATTTTTTGTGGTTTGCTTTCAGCGTTTCCTGGGAGACCAGTATTAGATTTCGAATCACCACATCAGGTTTACTGTATCCCTTGGACTTTCACGGTTACTATGAAATATAGAAATTGCGTCGGGATTTAATAGAAAAGGCACAATGCCGACATAAGTACAAGAAGAGTAAATCCTCACATTGATTGTGGTTTGCTTTGAGGGTTTCCTGAGAGACCAATATTAGATTACGATGCACTACAACTGGTTTACTTTATCCCTCGGACCTTCACGTTTACGATGAAATACAGATATTGCGTCCGTATTTAATATAATAGGCACAATGCTGACTTAAGTTTAAGGAGCGTAAATCTTCTCATTGTATGTGGTTTGCTTTGACCATTTCCTGGGAGATCAGTGTTGGATTCCGATGCACTACTGCAGCCTTACTCTATCTCTTGGACCTTTACATTGACGATGAATCAAAGAATTGCGTCGGGAATTAATACAAAAGGCACATAGCCGACTTAAGTACAAGAAGAGTAAATCTTCTCACTGTTTGTGGCTTGTTTTGAGTGTTTCCTGGGAAATCAGTATTTGATTCCGATGCAATAATGCAGCTTTACTGTATCCCTTGGTCCTTCACATTGACGATGAAACACAGAAATTGCGTGTGGATTTAATACAAAAGGCACAATGCCCACTTACGTACAAGAAGAGTAAATCTTCTCATTCCTTGTGGTTTGCTTCGAGCATTTCCTGGGAGATCAGTATTAGATTCCTATGAGCTACTGCATCTTTACTCTATCCCTTGGACCTTCACACTGACGATGAAACACATAATTTGCCTCGGGATTAATACAATAGGCACAATGACGGCGTAAATACAAGAAGAGTAAATCTTCTCATTGTTTGTGGTTTTCTTTGAGCGTTTCCTTGGAGATCAGTATTTGGTTCCGATGCACTACTGCATCTTTATCCCTTGGACCTTCACATTTACGATATAACACAGAAATTGCCTCAGGATTTAATACAAAAGTTACAATGTCAACTTAAGTACAAGAAGAGAAAATCTTCTTATTATTTGTGGTTTGCTTCGAGCGCTTCCTGAGAGATCAGTATTAGATTCCTATGCACTACTGCATCTTTACTCTATCCCTTAAACGTTCACATTGACGATGAAACACAGAAATTGCTTCGGGATTTAACACAAAAAGCACAATGATGGCTTAAGTACGAGAAGAGGAAATCTTCTCTTTGTTTGTGGTTTGCTTTCAGCGTTTCCTGGGAGCCCAGTATTAGATATCGATGCACCACGTCAGGTTTACTGTATCCCTTGGACCTTCACATTGACGATGAAACACAGAAATTGCGTCGGAATTAATTCAAAAGGCACAATGACGACTTAAGTACAAGAAGCGTAAATCTTCTCAATGTATGTGGTGCGCTTTGAGCATTTCCTGGGAGGTCAGTGCTAGATTCCGATGCACTACTGCAGCCTTACTCTATCCCTTGGATCTTCACATTGACGATGAAACACAGAAATTGCGTAGGGATTTAATACAAAAGGCACAATGCCAGCTTAAGAACAAGAAGTGTAAATTTTCTCCTTGGCTGTGGTTTGAATTGAGCCTTTACTGGGATATCAGTATTAGAATCCGATGCAATTCTGCAGCTTGACTCTATCCCTTGAACCTTCTCATTGACGATGAAACACAGTAATTGCGTCGTGACTTAATACAAAAGGCACAATGCCCACTTAAGTACAAGAATAGTAAATCTTCTCATTGTTTCTGGTTTGCTTGAGCGTTTCCTGGGAAATCATATTAGATTCCGATGCACTACTGCTGCTTTACTCTATCCCTTGGACCTTCACATTGACGATAAAACACAGAAATTGCGTCGGGATTTAACACAAAATGCACAATGTCGACTTAAATACAAGAAGAGTAAATCTTCTCATTGTTTGTGGTTTGCTTTGAGCACTTCCTGGGTGGTCATTATTGCATTCCGATGCACTACTGCAGCTTTACTCTGTCTTTTGGACCTTCAAATTGCCGATGAAACACAGAAATTGCGTCGGGATTTAATACAAAAGGCACAATGCCGACTTAAGTACAAGAAGAGTAAATCTGCTCATTGTTTGTGGTTTGCTTTGAGCCTTTCCTGGAAGATCAGTTTTGGATTCCAATGCCCTACTGCAGCTTTACTCTATCCCTTGGACTTTCTCATTGACGATGAAACTCAGGAATTGCGTCGGGATTTAATACAAAAGGCACAATGCCGTCTTAAGTACAAGAAGAGTAAATCTTCTCTTTGATTGTGCTTTGTTTTAAGCGTTTCCCAGGAGATCAGTATTAGATTCGATTGCACTACTGCAGCTTTACTCTATCCCCTGGTCTTTCTCATTGACGATGAAATACAGAAATTGCGTCGGGATTTAATACAAAAGGCACAATGCGGACTTAAGTAAAAGAACAGTAAATCACCTCATTGTTTGTGGTTTGCTTTGAGCGCTTCCTGGGAGATCAGTATTATATTCCGATTCACTACTGCAACTTTACTCTATCCCTTGGACCTTCACATTGACGATGAAACACAGAAATTGCGTCGGGAAATTATACAAAATGCACAATGCTGACATAAGTACAAGATGAGTAAACCCACTCATAGTTTGTGGTTTGCTTTGAGCGTTTCCTGGAAGATCAGTATTAGATTCCGATGCACTACTGCAGATTTACTCTATCCCTTGGACCTTCACATTGACGATGAAACACAGAAATTGCGTGGGAATTAATTCAAAAGGCACAATGCCGACTTAAGTACAAGAAGTGTAAATCTTCTCAATGTATGTGGTGTGCTTTGAGCATTTCCTGGGAGGTCAGTGTTAGATTCCGATGCACTACTGCAGCCTTACTCTATCCCTTGGATCTTCGCATTGACGATGAAACACAGAAATTGCGTAGGGATTTAATACAAAAGGCACAATGCCGACTTAAGCATAAGGAGTGTAAATTTTCTCTCTGTTTGTGGTTTGAATTGAGCCTTTACTGGGATATCAGTATTAGAATTCGATGCAATTCTGCAGCTTGACTCTATCCCTTGAACCTTCTCATTGACGATGAAACACAGAAATTGCGTCGTGACTTAATATAAAAGGCACAATGCCCACTTAAGTACAAGAAGAGTAAATCTTCTCATTCTTTGTGGTTTGAATTGAGCGTTTCCTTGGAGATCAGTATTAGATTCCTTTGCACTACTGCAGCTTTACTCTATCCCCTGGTCTTTCTCATTGACGATGAATAATAGAAATTGCGTCGGGATTTAATACAAAAGGCACAATGCGGACTTAAGTATAAGAACAGTAAATCATCTCATTGTTTGTGGTTTGCTTTGAGCGCTTCCTGGGAGATCAGTATTACATTCCGATGCACTACTGCAACTTTACTCTATCCCTTGGACCTTCACACTGACGATGAAAAACAGAAATTGCGTCGGGGTTCAATACAAAACGCACAATGCCGACTTAAGTACAATAAGAGTGAATCTTCTCATTGTTTCTGGTTTGCTTTGAGCGTTTCCTGGGAGATCAGTATTCGATTCCGATGCACTAATGCAGCTTTACTCCATCCCTTGGACCTTCACATTGACGATGAAACACAGAAATTTCGTCCGGAAATTATACAAAAGGCACAATGCTGACATAAGTACAAGATGACTAAACCCTCTCATAGTTTGTGGTTTGATTTGAGCGTTTCCTGGAAGATCAGTATTAGATTCCGATGGACAAACGCAGCTTTACTCTATCCCTTGGACCTCCACATTGACGATGAAACACAAAAATAGCCTCGAGACTTAATACAAAGGGCACAATGCCGACTTAAGTACAGAAAGAGTAGATCTTCTCATTGTTTGTTGTTTGCTTTAAGCGACTCCAGGGTGATCAGTATTGGATTCCGATGCCCTACTGCATCTTTACTCCATCCCTTGGACCTTCACATTGGTGATGAAACACAGATTTTGCGTCGGGATTTATACAAAAGGCTCAATGCCAACTTAAGTACAAGAAGAGTAAATCTTCTCATTGTGTGTGGTTTGCTTTGTGCGTTTGCAGGGAGATCAGTATTAGATTCCGAATCACTACTGCAGCTTTACTACATCCCTTGCACCTTCACATTGACGATGAAACGCAGAAATTGCGACCGGATTTAATACAAAAGGCACATTGCCTTCTTAAGTACAAGAAGAGTAAATCTTCTTATTGTTTGTGGTTTGCTTTGAGCATTTCCTGGGAGAGCAGTATTGGATTCCGATGCTCTACTGCAGCTCTACTCTATCCCTTGGACCTCCTCATTGACGATGAAACACAGAAATTGCGTTTGGATTTAATACAAAAGGCACAATACCGACTTAAGTACAAGAGGAATAAACCTTCTCATAGTTTGTGCTGTGCTTTCAGCGTTTCCTGGAGGATCAGTATTAGATTCCGATGCACTACTGAAGCTCTACTCTATCATTTGGACCTTCACATTGACGATGAAACACAGAAATTGCGTCGGAAATTAATACAAAAGGCACAATGCCGACTTAAGTGCGAGAAGAGTAATTCTTCTCATTGTTTGTGGTTTGCTTTCAGCGTTTCTTGGGAGACCAGCCATAGATTTCGATGCACCACATAAGGTTTACTGTATCCCTTGGACTTTCACGTATACCATGAAATACAGAAATTGCGTCGGGATTTAATACAAAAGGCACAATGCCGACATAAGTACAAGAAGTTTGCTTTGTGCGTTTGCTGGGAGATCAGTATTAGATTCCGATGCACAAACTCAGCTTTACTCTATCCCTTGGACCTTCACATTGACGATGAAACACAGAAATAGCGTGGAGACTTAATACAAAGGGCACAAAGCCGGCTTAAGTACAGGAAGAGTAGATCTTCTCATAGTTTGTGGTTTGCTTTGAGCGTTTCCTGGAAGATCAGTATTAGATTCCGATGCACTACTGAAGCTCTACTCTATCATTTGGACCTTCTCATTGACGATGAAACACAGAAATTACGTCGGGACTTTATACAAATGTCACAATGCCTACTTAAGTACAAAAAGAGTAAATCTTCTCATTGTTTCTGGTTTGCTTGGAGCCTTTCCTGGGTGAACAGTATTAGATTCCGAAGCACAACTGCAGCTTTACTTTATACTTTGGACCTACACATTGACGAAGTAACACAGAAATTGCGTCGGGACATAATACAAAAGGCACAATGCCGACTTACGTACAAGAAGAGTGAATCTTCTCATTGTTTGTGGTTTGAATTGAGCGTTTCCCGGGAGATCAGTATTAGATTCCATTGCACTGCTGCAGCTTTACTGTATCCCCTGGTTTTTCTTATTGACGATGAAATACAGAAATTACGTCGGGATTTAATATAAAAAGCACAATGCCAACTGAAGCACAAGAACAGTAAATCTTCTCATTGTTTGTGGGTTGCTTTGAACGTTACCGGGGAGATCAGTATTAGATTCCGATGCACTACTACAGCTTTACTCTATCCCTTGGACCTTCACATTGGTGATGAAACACAGATATTGGGTCGGGAATTGTACAAAAGGCACAATGCCAACTTAAGTACAAGAAGAGTAAATCTTCTCATTGTGTGTGGTTTGCTTTGTGCGTCTGCTGGGAGATCAGTATTAGATTCCGTTGCACTACTGCAGCTTTACCATATCACTTAGACCTTCACATTGTCGACGAAACACAGAAATTTGCTCAAGATTTGACACAAAAAGCATAATTACGACTTAAGCACAAGAAGAGTAAATCTTCTTATTTTTGTGGCTTGCTTTGAGCGTTTCCAGAGTGATCCGTATTAGATTCCGATGCACTACTGCAGCTTTACTCTATACCTTGGACCTTCACATTGACGATGTAACACAGAAATTGAGTCGTAATTTAATACAAAAGGCACAATGCCGACTTAAGTAAAAGAAGTGTAAGTCTTCTCATTGTTTGTGGTTACCTTTGAGCGTTTCCTGAGAGATCCGTATTCGATTACGAAGCACTACTGCAGCTTTACTATATCCCTTGGACCTTCACATTGGCGATGAAACACAGAAATTGCGTCGGGATTTAATACAAAAGGCACAATGCCGTCTTAAGTAAAAGAAGTGTAAATCTTCTCAATGTATGTGGTGTGCTTTGAGCATTTCCTGGGAGGTCAGTGTTAGTTTCCGATGCACTACTGCAGCCTTACTCTATCCCTTGGATCTTCACATTGACGATGATACACAGAAATTGCGTAGGGATTTAATACAAAAGGCACAATGCCTACTTAAGAACAAGAAGTGTAAATTTTCTCATTGTTTGTGGTTTGAATTGAGCCTTTACTGGGATATCAGTATTAGAATCCGATGCAATACTGCAGCTAGACTCTATCCCTTGAACCTTCACATTGACGATGAAACACTGAAATTGCGACGTGACTTAATACAAAAGGCACAATGCCCACTTAAGTACAAGAAGAGTAAATCTTCTCATTCTTTGTGGTTTGTTTCGAGCGTTATCTGGGAGATCAGTATTAGATTGCTATGCACTACTGCATCTTTACTCTATCCCTTGGACCTTCACACTGCCGATGAAACACAGAATTTGCCTCTGAGTTTAATACAAAAAGCACAATGAAAGCTTAAGTACAAGAAGAGTAAATCTTCTCATTGTTTGTGGTTTGTTTTCAGCGTTTCCTGGGAGACCAGTATTAGATTTCGATGCACCACATCAGGTTTACTGTATCCCTTGGACTTTCACGTTTACCATAAAATATAGAAATTGCGTCGGGATTTAATACAAAAGGCACAATGCCGAATTCAGTACAAGAAGAGCAAATCTTCTCATTGTTTCTGGATTGCTTTGAGCGTTTCCTGGGAGATCAGTATTAGATTCCGATGCACTACTGCATCTTCACTCTATCCCTTGGACCTTCACATTTAAGATGAATCACAGATATTGCGTGGGGATTTAATGCAAAAGGCACAATGCCGACATAAGTACAAGAAGTTTGCTTTGTGCGTATGCTGGGAGTTCAGTATTAGATTCCGATGCACAAACGCAGCTTTACTCTATCCCTTGGACCTTCACATTTAAGATGAATCACAGATATTGCGTGGGGATTTAATGCAAAAGGCACAATGCCGACATAAGTACAAGAAGTTTGCTTTGTGCGTATGCTGGGAGTTCAGTATTAGATTCCGATGCACAAACGCAGCTTTACTCTATCCCTTGGACCTTCACATTGACGATGAAACACAATAATAGCGTCGAGACTTAATACAAAGGGCACAATGCCGACTTAAGTACAGGAAGAGTAGATCTTCTCATTGTTTGTTGTTTGCTTTGAGCGACTCCAGGGGGATCAGTATTGGATTCCGATGCCCTACTGCATCTTTACTCTATCCCTTGGACCTTCACATTGGTGACGAAACACAGATATTGCGTCGGGATTTATACAATAGGCACAATGCCAACTTAAGTACAAGAAGAGTAAATCTTCTCATTTTGAGTGGTTTGCTTTGTGCGTTTGCAGGGAGATCAGTATTAGATTCCGAATCACTACTGCAGCTTTACTCCATCCCTTGCACCTTCACATTGACGATGAAACGCAGAAATTGCGAACGGATTTAATACAAAAGGCACATTGCCTACTTAAGTACAAGAAGAGTAAATCTTCTTATTGTTTGTGGTTTGTTTTGAGCATTTCCTGGGAGAGCAGTATTGGATTCCGATGCTCTACTGCAGCTCTACTCTATCCCTTGGACCTTCTCATTGACGATGAAACACAGAAATTGCGTTTGGATTTAATACAAAATGCACAATACCGACTTAAGTACAAGAGGAATAAACCTTCTCATAGTTTGTGGATTGCTTTCAGCGTTTCCTGGAAGATTAGTATTAGATTCCGATGCACTACTGAAGCCCTACTCTATCATTTGGACCTTCTCATTGATGATGAAACACAGAAATTGCGTCGGGACTTTATACAAAAGTCACAATGCCGACTTAAGTACAAGAAGACTAAATCTTCTCATTGTTTCTGGTTTGCTTGGAGCCTTTCCTGGGTGAACAGTATTAGATTCCGAAGCACTACTGCAGCTTTACTTTATCCTTTGGGCCTACACCTTGACGATGTAACACAGAAATTGCGTCGGGATATAATACAAAAGGCACAATGCCGACTTACGTACAAGAAGAGTGAATCTTCTCATTGTTTGTGGTTTGAATTGAGCGTTTCCTTGGAGATCAGTATTAGATTCCGATGCACTACTGCAGCTTTACTCTAATCCTTGCACCTTCAAATTGACGATGAAACACAGAAATTGCGTTGGGATTTAATACAAAAGGCACAATGCCGACTTAAGTACAAGAAGAGTAAATCTTCTCTTTGATTGTGGTTTGTTTTAAGCGTTTCCCGGGAGGTCAGTATTACATTCCATTGCACTACTGCAGCTTTACTCTATCCCCTGGTCTTTCTCATTGACGATGAAATACAGAAATTACGTCGGGATTTAATACAAAAAGCACAATGCCGACTTAAGCACAAGAACAGCAAATCCTCTCATTGTTTGTGGTTTGCTTTGAACTTTACCAGGGAGACCAGTACTAGATTCCGTTGCACTACTGCAGCTTTACCCTATCACTTAGATCTTCACATTGTCGACGAAACACAGAAATTTCCTCAGGATTTGTCACAAAAGGCATAATTACGACTTAAGCACAAGAAGAGTAATTCTTCTTATTTTTGTGGCTTGCTTTGAGCGTTTCCGGAGTGGTCCGTATTAGATTCCGATGCACTACTGCAGCTTTACTCTATACCTTGGACCTTCACATTGACGATGTAACACAGAAATTGCGTCGGAATTTAATACAAAAGGCACAATGCCGACTTAAGTAAAAGAAGTGTAAGTCTTCTCGTTGTTTGTGGTTACCTTTGAGCGTTTCCTGAGAGATCGGTATTAGATTCCGTAGCACTACTGCAGCTTTACTCTATCCCTTGGACCTTCACATTGGCGATGAAACACAGAAATTGCGTCGGGATTTAATACAAAAGGCACAATGCCGACTTAAGTAAAAGAAGTGTAAGTCTTCTCATTGTTTGTGGTTACCTTTGAGCGTTTCGTGAGAGATCGGTATTAGATTCCGAAGCACTACTGCAGCTTTACTCTATCCCTTGTACTTTCACATTGACGATGAAGCACAGAAATTGCGTGGGGATAATACAAAAGGCACAATGCCGACATAAGCACAAGAAGTGTAAATTTTCTCATTGTTTGTGGTTTGAATTGAGCCTTTCCTGGGATATCAGTATTAGAATACGATGCAATACTGCAGCTTGACTCTATCCCTTGGACCTTCACATTGACGATGAGACACAGAAATTGCGTCGGGACTTAATACAAAAGGCACAATGCCCACTTAAGTACCAAAAGAGTAAATCTTCTCATTCTTTGTGGTTTGTTTCGAGCGTTTCCTGGGAGATCAGTATTAGATTCCTATGGACTACTGCATCTTTACTCTATCCGTTGGACCTTTACACTGACGATGAAACACAGGATTTCCCTCTCGATTTAATACAAAAGGCACAATGACGGCTTAAGTACAAGAAGAGTAAATCTTCTCATTGTTTGTGGTTAGCTTTGAGCATTTCCTGAGAGATCAGTATTAGATTCCGATGCACTACTGCAGCTCTACTCTATCCCTGGGACTTCACATTGACGATGAAACGTAGAAATTGCGTCGTGATTTAGTACAAAAGGCACAATGCCGACTTAAGTACAAGTAGAGTAAATCTTCTCATTGTTTGTGGTTTGCTCTCAGTGTTTCCTGGGAGACCAGCATTAGATTTCGATGCTTCACATCAGGTTTACTGTATCCCTTGGACTTTCACGTTTACCATGAAATATAGAAATTGCGTCGGGATTTAATACAAAAGGCACAATGCCGACATAAGTACAAGATGTTTGCTTTGTGCGTTTGCTGGGAGATCAGTATTAGATTCCGATGCACAAACGCAGCTTTACTCTATCCCTTAGACCTTCACATTGTCGACGAAACACAGAAATTGCGTCGGGATTTAATACAAAAGCAACAATGCCGACAGAACCACAAGAAGAGTAAATCTTCTCGTTGTTTGTGGTTTGCTTTGAGCATTTCCTGGGAGATCAGTATTGGATTCCGATGCTCTACTGCAGCTCTACTCTATCCCTTGGACCTTCTCATTGACGATGGAACACAGAAATTGCGTTTGGATTTAATACAAAATGCACAATACCGACTTAAGTACAAGAGGAATAAACCTTCTCATAGTTTGTGGTTTGCTTTCCGCGTTTCCTGGAAGATCAGTATTAGATTCCGATGCACTACTGAGGCGCTACTCTATCATTTGGACCTTCACATTGACGATGAAACACAGAAATTGCGTCGGGAATTAATACAAAAGGCACAATGCCGACTTAAGTGCAAGAAGAGTAATTCTTCTCATTGTTTGTGGTTTGCTTTCAGCGTTTCTTGGGAGACCAGCATTAGATTTCGATGCACCACATAAGGTTTACTGTATCCCATGGACTTTCACGTATTCCATGAAATACAGAAATTGCGTCGAGATTTAATACAAAAGGCACAATGCCGACATAAGTACAAGAAGTTTGCTTTGTGCGTTTTCTGGGAGATTAGTATTAGATTATGTTGCACAAACTCAGCTTTACTCTATCCCTTGGACCTTCACATTGACAATGAAACACAGAAATAGCGTCGAGACTTAATACAAAGGGCACAAAGCCGGCTTAAGTACAGGAAGAGTAGATCTTCTCATAGTTTGTGGTTTGCTTTGAGCGTTTCCTGGAAGATCAGTATTAGATTCCGATGCACTACTGAAGCTCTACTCTATCATTTGGACCTTCTCATTGACGATGAAACACAGAAATTGCGTCGGGACCTTATACAAAAGTCACAATGCCGACTTAAGTACAAGAAGAATAAATCTTCTCACTGTTTCAGGTTTGCTTGGAGCCTTTCCTGGGTGAACAGTATTAGATTCCGAAGCACTACTGCAGCTTTACTTTATCCTTTGGGCCTACACATTGACGATGTAACACAGAAATTGCGTCGGGATATAATACAAAAGGCACAATGCCGACTTACGTACAAGAAGAGTGAATCTTCTCATTGTTTGTGGTTTGAATTGAGCGTTTCCTTGGAGATCAGTATTAGATTCCGATGCACTACTGCAGCATTACTCTATCCCTTGCACCTTCAAATTGACGATGAAACACAGAAATTGCGTTGGGATTTAATACAATAGGCACAATGCCGACTTAAGTGCAAGAAGAGTAAATCTTCTTATATTTGTGGCTTGCTTTGAGCGTTTCCGGAGTGATCCGTATTAGATTCCGATGCACTACTGCAGCTTTACTCTATACCTTGGACCTTCACATTGACGATGAAACACAGAAATTGCGTCGGGATATAATACAAAAGGCACAATGCCGACTTAAGTAAAAGAAGTATAAGTCTTCTCATTGTTTGTGGTTACCTTTGAGCGTTTCCTGAGAGATCGGTATTAGATTCCGAAGCACTACTGCAGCTTTACTCCATCCCTTGGACTTTCACATTGACGATGAAACACAGAAATTGCGTGGGGATAATACAAAAGGTACAATGCCGACATAAGCACAAGAAGTGTAAATTTTCTCATTTCTTGTGGTTTGAATTGAGCGTTTACTGGGATATCAGTATTAGAATACGATGCAATACTGGAGCTTCACTCTATCCCTTGGACCTTCACATTGACGATGAAACACAGAAATTGCTTCGTGACTTAATACAAGAGGCACAATGCCCACTTAACTACAAGAAGAGTAAATCTTCTCATTCTTTGTGGATTGTTTCAAGCGTTATCTGGGAGATCAGTATTAGATTGCTATGCACTATTGCATCTTTACTATATCCCTTGGACCTTCACACTGACGATGAAACACAGAATTTGCCTCTGAGTTTAATACAAAAGGCACAATGAAAGCTTAAGTACAAGAAGAGTAAATCTTCTCATTGTTTGTGGTTTGCTTTCAGCGTTTCCTGGGAGACCAGTATTAGATTTCTATGCACCACATCAGGTTTACTGTATCCCTTGGACTTTCACGTTTACCATAAAATATAGAAATTGCGTCGGGATTTAATACAAAAGGCACAATGCCGAATTCAGTACATGAAGAGCAAATCTTCTCATTGTTTGTGGATTGCTTGAGCGTTTCCTGGGAGATCAGTATTAGATTCCGATGCACTACTGCATCTTCACTCTAGCCCTTGGACTTTCACATTTAAGATGAATCACAGATATTGCGTGGGGATTTAATGCAAAAGGCACAATGCCGACATAAGTACAAGAAGTTTGCTTTGTGCGTTTGCTGGGAGATCAGTATTAGATTCCGATGCACAAACGCAGCTTTACTCTATCCCTTGGACCTTCACATTGACGATGAAACACAAAAATAGCGTCGAGACTTAATACAAAGGGCACAATGCCGACTTAAGTACAGGAAGAGTAGATCTTCTCATTGTTTGTTGTTTGCTTTGAGAGACTCCAGGGGGATCAGTATTGGATTCCGATTCCCTACTGCATCTTTACTCTATCCCTTGGACCTTCACATTGGTGATGAAACACAGATATTGCGTCGGGATTTATACAAAAGGCACAATGCCAACTTAAGTACAAGAAGAGTAAATCTTCTCATTGTGTGTGGTTTGCTTTGTGCGTTTGCAGGGAGATCAGTATTAGATTCCGAATCACTACTGCAGCTTTATTCCATCCCTTGCACCTTCACATTGACGATGAAACGCAGAAATTGCGTTTGGATTTAATACAAAATGCACATTACCGACTTAAGTACAAGAGGAATAAACCTTCTCATAGTTTGTGGTTTGCTTTCAGCGTTTCCTGGAAGATCAGCATTAGATTCCGATGCACTACTGCAGCTCTATTCTATCCCTTGGAACTTCACATTGACGATGAAACACAGAAATTGCGTGGGAATTAATTCAAAAGGCACAATGCCGACTTAAGTACAAGAAGTGTAAATCATCTCATTATTTGTGGTTTTCTTTGAGCGTTTCCTGAGAGATCGGTATTAGATTCCGAAGCAATACTGCAGCATTACTCTATCCCTTGGACCTTCACATCGGCGATGAAACACAGAAATTGCTTCGGGATTTAATACAAAAGGCACAATGCCTACTTAAGTACAAGAAGAGTAAATCCTCACATTGATTGTGGTTTGCTTTGTGGGTTTCCTGAGAGACCAATATTAGATTTCGATGCACTACAACTGGTTTACTTTATCCCTTGGACCTTCACGCTTACGATGAAATACAGATAGTGCGTCCGTATTTAATATAATAGGCACAATGCTGACTTAAGTTTAAGGAGCGTAAATCTTCTCATTGTATGTGGTTTGCTTTGACCATTTCCTGGGAGATCAGTGTTGGATTCAGATGCACTACTGCAGCCTTAATCTATCTCTTGGACCTTCACAATGACAATGAAATACAGAAATTGCGTCGGGATTTGTTACAAAAGGCACAATGCGGACTTAAGTACAAGAACAGTTAATCACCTCATTGTTTGTGGTTTGCTTTGAGCGCTTCCTGGGAGATCAGTATTACATTCCGATGCACTACTGCAACTTTACTCTATCCCTTGGACCTTCACATTGACGATGAAACACAGAAATTGCGTCGGGAAATTATACAAAATGCACAATGCTGACATAAGTACAAGATGAGTAAACCCACTCATAGTTTGTGGTTTGCTTTGAGCGTTTCCTGGAAGATCAGTATTAGATTCCGATGCACTACTGCAGATCTACTCCATCCCTTGGACCTTCACATTGACGATGGAACACAGAAATTGCGTAGGGATTTAATACAAAAGGCACAATGCCGACTTAAGCACAAGAAGTGTAAATTTTCTCCTTGTTTGTGGTTTGAATTAAGCCTTTACTGGGATATCAGTATTAGAATCCGATGCAATTCTGCAGCTTGACTCTATCCCTTGAACCTTCTCATTGACGATGAAACACAGAAATTGCGTCGTGACTTAATACAAAAGGCACAATGCCCACTTAAGTACAAGAAGAGTAAATCTTCTCATTCTTTGTGGTTTGTTTCGAGCGTTACCTGGGAGATCAGTATTAGATTCCTATGCACTACTGCATCTTTACTCTATCCCTAGGACCTTCACACTGACGATGAAACACAGAATTGGCCTCTGTATTTAATACAAATGGCACATTGAAAGCTTAAGTACAAGAAGAGCAAATCTTCTCATTGTTTGTGGTTTGCTTTCAGCGTTTCCTGGGAGACCAGTATTAGATTTCGATGCATCACATCAGGTTTACTGTATCCCTTGGACTTTCACGTTTACTATGAAATATAGAAATTGCGTCGGGATTTAATAGAAAAGGCACAATGCCGACATAAGAACAAGAAGTTTGCTTTGTGCGTTTGCTGGGGGATCAGTATTAGATTCCGATGCACAAACTCAGCTTTACTCTATCCCTTGGACCATCACATTGACGATTAAACACAGAAATAGCGTCGAGACTTAATACAAAGGGCACAATGCGGACTTAAGTACAAGAACAGTAAATCATCTCAATGTTTGTGGTTTGCTTTGAGCGCTTCCTGGGAGATCAGTATTACATTCCGATGCACTACTGCAGCTTTACTTTATTTTTTGGACCTTCACATTGATGATGTAACACAGAAATTGCGTCGGGATATAATACAAAAGGCACAATGCTGACTTACGTACAAGAAGAGTAAATCTTCTCATTGTTTCTGGTTTGCTTTGAGCGTTTCCTGGGAGATCAGTATTCGATTCCGATGCACTACTGCAGCTTTACTCCATCCCTTGGACTTTCTCATTGACGATGAAACTCAGAAATTGCGTCCGGATTTAATACAAAATGCACAATGCCGACTTAAGTACAAGAAGAGTAAATCTTCTCTTTGATTGTGGTTTGTTTTGAGCGTTTCCCGGGAGATCAGTATTAGATTCCGATGCACTACTGCAGCTTTACTCTATACCTTCGACCTTCACATTGACGATGTAACACAGAAATTGAGTCGTAATTTAATACAAAAGGCACAATGCCGACTTAAGTAAAAGAAGTGTAAGTCTTCTCATTGTTTGTGGTTACCTTTGAGCGTTTCCTGAGAGATCGGTATTAGATTCCGAAGCACTACTGCAGCTTTACTCTATCCCTTGGACCTTCACATTGGCGATGAAACACAGAAATTGCGTGGGAATCAATTTAAAAGACACAATGCCAACTTAAGTACAAAAAGTGTAAATCTTCTCAATGTATGTGGTGTGCTTTGAGCATTTCCTGGGAGGTCAGTGTTAGTTTCCGATGCACTACTGCAGCCTTATTCTATCCCTTGGATCTTCACATTGACGATGAAACACAGAAATTGCGTAGGGATTTAATACAAAAGGCACAATGCCCACGTAAGTACAAGAAGAGTAAATCTTCTCATTCTTTGTGGTTTGTATCGAGCGTTATCTGGGAGATCAGTATTAGATTGCTATGCACTACTGCATCTTTACTCTATCCCTTGGACCTTCACACTGACGATGAAACACAGAATTTGCCTCTGAGTTTAATACAAAAGGCACATTGAAAGCTTAAGTACAAGAAGAGTAAATCTTCTCATTGTTTGTGGTTTGCTTTCAGCGTTTCCTGGGAGACCAGTATTAGATTTCGATGCACCACATCAGGTTTACTGTATCCCATGGACTTTCACGTTTACCATAAAATATAGAAATTGCGTCGGGATTTAATACAAAAGGCACAATGCCGAATTCAGTACAAGAAGATCAAATCTTCTCATTGTTTCTGGATTGCTTTTTAGCGTTTCCTGGTAGATCAGTATTAGATTCCGATGCACTACTGCATCTTTGCTCTATCCCTTGGACCTTCACATTTAAGATGAATCACAGATATTGCGTGGGGATTTAATGCAAAAGGCACAATGCCGACATAAGTACAAGAAATTTGCTTTGTGCGTTTGCTGGGAGTTCAGTATTAGATTCCGATGAACAAACGCAGCTTTACTCTATCCCTTGGACCTTCACATTGACGATGAAACACAAAAATATCGTCGAGAGTTAATACAAAGGGCACAATGCCGACTTAAGTACAGGAAGAGTAGATCTTCTTATTGTTTGTTGTTTGCTTTGAGCGACTCCAGGGGGTTCAGTATTGGATTCCGATGCCCTACTGCATCTTTACTCTATCCCTTGGACCTTCACATTGGTGATGAAACACAGAAATTGCGTCGCGATTTAATACAAAAGGCACAATGCCTACTTAAGTACAAGAAGAGTAAATCCTCACATTGATTGTGGTTTGCTTTGAGGGTTTCCTGAGAGCCCAATATTAGATTTCGATGCACTACAACTGGTTTACATTATCCCTTGGACCTTCACGCTTACGATGAAATACAGATATTGCGTCCGTATTTAATATAATAGGCACAATGCTGACTTAAGTTTAAGGAGCGTAAATCTTCTCATTGTATGTGGTTTGCTTTGACCATTTCCTGGGAGATCAGTGTTGGATTCAGATGCACTACTGCAGCCTTACTCTATCTCTTGGACCTTCACAATGACGATGAAATACAGAAATTGCGTCGGGATTTAATACAAAAGGCACAATGCGGACTTAAGTACAAGAACAGAAGATCACCTCATTGTTTGTGGTTTGCTTTGAGCGCTTCCTGGGAGATCAGTATTACATTCCGATGCACTACTGCAACTTTACTCTATCCCTTGGACCTTCACATTGACGCTGAAACACAGAAATTGCGTCGGGAAATTATACAAAATGCACAATGCTGACATAAGTACAAGATGAGTAAACCCACTCATAGTTTGTGGTTTGCTTTGAGCGTTTCCTGGAAGATCAGTATTAGATTCCGATGCACTACTGCAGATCTACTCCATCCCTTGGACCTTCACATTGACGATGAAACTCAGAAATTCCGTGGGAATTAATTCAAAAGGCACAATGCCGACTTAAGTACAAGAAGTGTAAATCTTCTCAATGTATGTGGTATGCTTTGAGCATTTCCTGGGAGGTCAGTGTTAGATTCCGATGCACTACTGCAGCTTTACTCTATCCCTTGGATCTTCACATTGACGATGAAACACAGAAATTGCGTAGGGATTTAATACAAAAGGCACAATGCCGACTTAAGCACAAGAAGTGTAAATTTTCTCCTTGTTTGTGGTTTGAATTGGGCCTTTACTGGGATATCAGTATTAGAATCCGATGCAATTCTGCAGCTTGAATCTATCCCTTGAACCTTCTCATTGACGATGAAACACAGAAATTGCGTCGGGATATAATACAAAAGGCACAATGCTGACTTACGTACAAGAAGAGTAAATCTTCTCATTGTTTGTGGTTTGAATTGAGCGTTTCCTTGGAGATCAGTATTAGATTCCGATGCACTACTGCAGATTTACTCTATCTCTTGCACCTTCAAATTGACGATGAAACACAGAAATTGCGTTGGGATTTAATACAAAAGGCCCAATGCCGACTTAAGTACAAGAAGAGTAAAACTTCTCATTGTTTGTGGTTTGTTTTTAGCCTTTCCTGGAAGATCAGTTTTGAATACCAATGCCCTACTGCAGCTTTAATCTATCCCTTGTACTTTCTCATTGACCATGAAACTCAGAAATTGCGTCGGGATTTAATACAAAAGGCGCAATGCCGTTTTAAGTACAAGAAGAGTAAATCTTCTCTTTGATTGTGGTTTGCTTTGAGCGTTTCCCGGGAGATCAGTATTAGATTCCTTTGCACTACTGCAGCTTTACTCTATCCACTGGTCTTTCTCATTCACGATGAAATACAGAAATTGCGTCGGGATTTAATACAAAAGGCACAATGCGGACTTAATAAAAGAAGTGTAAGTCTTCTCATTGTTCGTGGTTACCTTTGAGCGTTTCCTGAGAGATCGGTATTTTGATTCCGAAGCACTACTGCAGCTTTACTCTATCCCTTGGACTTTCACATTGACGATGAAACACAGAAATTGCGTGGGAATCAATTCAAAAGACACAATGCCAACTTAAGTACAAAAAGTGTAAATCTTCTCAATGTATGTGGTGTGCTTTGAGCATTTCCTGGGAGGTCAGTGTTAGTTTCCGACGCACTACTGCAGCCTTATTCTATCCCTTGGATCTTCACACCGACGATGAAACACAGAAATTGCGTAGGGATTTAATACAAAAGGCACAATGCCTACTTAAGAACAAGAAGTGTAAATTTTCTCATTGTTTGTGGTTTGAATTGAGCCTTTACTGGGATATAAGTATTAGAATCCGATGCTATACTGCAGCTAGACTCTATCCCTTGAACCTTCACATTGACGATGAAACACAGAAATTGCGTCGTGACTTAATACAAAAGGCACAATGCCCACTTAAGTACAAGAAGAGTAAATCTTCTCATTCTTTGTGGTTTGTTTCGAGCGTTATCTGGGAGATCAGTATTAGATTGCTATGCACTACTGCATCTTTACTCTATCCCTTGGCCCTTCACACTGACGATGAAACACAGAATTTGCCTCTGAGTTTAACACAAAAGGCACAATGAAAGCTTAAGTACAAGAAGAGTAAATCTTCTCATTGTTTGTGGTTTGCTTTCAGCGTTTCTTGGGAGACCAGCATTAGATTTCGATGCACCACATAAGGTTTACTGTATCCCATGGACTTTCACGTATACCATGAAATACAGAAATTCCGTCGAGATTTAATACAAAAGGCACAATGCCGACATAAGTACAAGAAGTTTGCTTTGTGCGTTTGCTGGGAGATTAGTATTAGATTCCGTTGCACAAACTCAGCTTTACTCTATCGCTTGGACCTTCACATTGACGATGAAACACAGAAATAGCGTCGAGACTTAATACAAAGGGCACAAAGCCGGCTTAAGTACAGGAAGAGTAGATCTTCTCATAATTTGTGGTTTGCTTTGAGCGTTTCCTGGAAGATCAGTATTAGATTCCGATGCACTACTGACGCTCTACTCTATCATTTGGACCTTCTCATTGACGATGAAACACAGAAATTGCGTCGGGACTTTATACAAAAGTCACAATGCCGACTTAAGTACAAGAAGAGAAAATCTTCTCATTGTTTCTGGTTTGCTTGGAGCCTTTCCTGGGTGAACAGTATTAGGTTCCAAAGCACTACTGCAGCTTTACTTTATCCTTTGGGCCTACACATTGACGATGTAACACAGAAATTGCGTCGGGATGTAATACAAAAGGCACAATGCCGACTTACGTACAAGAAGAGTGAATCTTCTCATTGTTTGTGGTTTGAATTGAGCGTTTCCTTGGAGATCAGTATTAGATTCCGATGCACTACTGCAGCTTTACTCTATCCCTTGCACCTTCAAATTGACGATGAAACACAGAATTTGCGTTGGGATTTAATACAAAAGGCACAATGCCGACTTAAGTACAGGAAGAGTAAATCTTCTCTTTGATTGTGGTTTGTTTTGAGCGTTTCCCGGGAGATCAGTATTAGATTCCATTGCACTACTGCTGCTTTATCCCCTGGTCTTTCTCATTGACGATGAAATACAGAAATTACGTCGGGATTTAATACAAAAAGCACAATGCCGACTTAAGCACAAGAACAGTAAATCTTCTCATTGTTTGTGGTTTGCTTTGAACGTTACCAGGGAGATCAGTACTAGATTCCGTTGCACTACTGCAGACCTTCACATTGTCGACGAAACACAGAAATTTCCTCAGGATTTGTCACAAAAGGCATAATTACGACTTAAGCACAAGAAGAGTAAATCTTCTTATTTTTGTGGCTTGCTTTGAGCGTTTCCGGAGTGATCCGTATTAGATTCCGACGGACTACTGCAGATTTACTCTATACCTTGGACCTTCACATTGACGATGTAACACAGAAATTGCGTCGGAATTTAATACAAAAGGCACAATGCCGACTTAAGTAAAAGAAGTGTAAGCCTTCTCATTGTTTGTGGTTACCTTTGAGCGTTTCCTGAGAGATCGGTATTAGATTCCGAAGCACTACTCCAGCTTTACTCTATCCCTTGGACCTTCACATTGGCGATGATACACAGAAATTGCGTCGGGATTTAATACAAAAGGCACAATGCCGACTTAAGTACAGGAAGAGTAAATCTTCTCTTTGATTGTGGTTTGTTTTGAGCGTTTCCCGGGAGATCAGTATTAGATTCCATTGCACTATTGCTGCTTTATCCCCTGGTCTTTCTCATTGACGATGAAATACAGAAATTACGTCGGGATTTAATACAAAAAGCACAATGCCGACTTAAGCACAAGAACAGTAAATCTTCTCATTGTTTGTGGTTTGCTTTGAACGTTACCAGGGAGATCAGTACTAGATTCCGTTGCACTACTGCAGACCTTCACATTGTCGACGAAACGCAGAAATTTCCTCAGGATTTGTCACAAAAGGCATAATTACGA
Source organism: Schistocerca piceifrons (assembly GCF_021461385.2). Taxonomy (NCBI): domain Eukaryota; kingdom Metazoa; phylum Arthropoda; class Insecta; order Orthoptera; family Acrididae; genus Schistocerca; species Schistocerca piceifrons. The sequence goes on along the minus strand of NC_060149.1, from coordinate 955,868,751 downwards.
CTTAAGCACAAGAAGAGTAAATCTTCTTATTTTTGTGGCTTGCTTTGAGCGTTTCCGGAGTGATCCGTATTAGATTCCGACGGACTACTGCAGATTTACTCTATACCTTGGACCTTCACATTGACGATGTAACACAGAAATTGCGTCGGAATTTAATACAAAAGGCACAATGCCTACCTAAGAACAAGAAGTGTAAATTTTCTCAATATATGTGTTGTGCTTTGAGCATTTCCTGGGAGGTCAGCGTTAGTTTCCGATGCACTACTGCAGCTTTACTCTATCCCTTGGATCTTCACGTTGACGATGAAACACAGAAATTGCGTAGGGATTTAATACAAAAGGCACAATGCCTACTTAAGAACAAGAAGTGTAAATTTTCTCATTGTTTGTGGTTTGAATTGAGCCTTTACTGGGATATCAGTATTAGAATCCGATGCAATACTGCAGCTAGACTCTATCCCTTGAACATTCACATTGACGATGAAACACAGAAATTGCGTCGTGACTTAATAAGAGGCACAATGCCCACTTAAGTACAAGAAGAGTAAATCTTCTCATTCTTTGTGGTTTGTTTCGAGCGTTATCTGGGAAATCAGTATTAGATTGCTATGCACTACTGCATCTTTACTCTATCCCTTGGACCTTCACACTGACGATGAAACACAGAATTTGCCTCTGAGTTTAATACAAAAGGCACAATGAAAACTTAAGTACAAGAAGAATAAATCTTCTCTTTGTTTGTGGTTTGCTTTTAGCGTTTCCTGGGAGACCAGTATTAGATTTCGATGCACCACCTCAGGTTTACTGTATCCCTTGGACTTTCACGTTTACCATAAAATATAGAAATTGCGTCGGGATTTAATACAAAACGCACAATGCCGAATTCAGTACAAGAAGATCAAATCTTCTCATTGTTTCTGGATTGCTTTGAGCGTTTCCTGGGAGATCAGTATTAGATTCCGATGCACTACTGCATCTTCACTCTATCCCTTGGACCTTCACATTTAAGATGAATCACAGATATTGCATGGGGATTTAATGCAAAAGGCACAATGCCGACATAAGTACAAGAAGTTTGCTTTGTGCGTTTGCTGGGAGATCAGTATTAGATTCCGATGCACAAACTCAGCTTTACTCTATCCCTTGGACCTTCACATTGACGATGTAACACAGAAATAGCGTCGAGACTTAATACAAAGGGCACAAAGCCGGCTTAAGTACAGGAAGAGTAGATCTTCTCATTGTTTGTTGTTTGCTTTGAGCGACTCCAGGGGGATCAGTATTGGATTCCGATGCCCTACTGCATCTTTACTCTATCCCTTGGACCTTCACATTAGTGATGAAACACAGATATTGCGTCGGGATTTATACAAAAGGCACAATGCCAACTTAAGTACGAGTAGAGTAAATCTTCTCATTGTGTGTGGTTTGCTTTGTGCATTTGCAGGGAGATCAATATTAGATTCCGAATCACTACTGCAGCTTTACTCCATCCCTTGCACCTTCACATTGACGATGAAACGCAGAAATTGCGACCGGATTTAATACAAAAGGTACATTGCCTACTTAAGTACAAGAAGAGTAAATCTTCTTATTGTTTGTGGTTTGCTTCGATCATTTCCTGGGAGAGCAGTATTGGATTCCGATGCTCTACTGCAGCTCTACTCTATCCCTTGGACCTTCTCATTGACGATGAAACACAGAAATTGCGTTTGGATTTAATACAAAATGCACAATACCGACTTAAGTACCAGAGGAATAAACCTTCTCATTGTTTGTGGTTTGCTTTCAGCGTTTCCTGTAAAATCAGTATTAGATTCCGATGCACTACTGAAGCGCTACTCTATCATTTGGACCTTCACATTGACGATGAAACACAGAAATTGCGTCGGGAATTAATACAAAAGGCACAATGCCGACTTAAGTGCAAGAAGAGTAATTCTTCTCATTGTTTGTGGTTTGCTTTCAGCGTTTCTTGGGAGACCAGCATTAGATTTCGATGCACCACATAAGGTTTACTGTATCCCATGGACTTTCACGTATACCATGAAATACAGAAATTGCGTCGGGATTTAATACAAAAGGCACAATGCCGACATAAGTACAAGAAGTTTGCTTTGTGCGTTTGCTGGGAGATCAGTATTAGATTCCGTTGCACAAACTCAGCTTTACTCTATCCCTTGGACCTTCACATTGACGATGAAACACAGAAATAGCGTCGAGACTTAATACAAAGGGCACAAAGCCGGCTTAAGTACAGGAAGAGTAGATCTTCTCATAGTTTGTGGTTTGCTTTGAGCGTTTCCTGGAAGATCAGTATTAGATTCCGATGGACTACTACAGCTTTACTCTATCCCTTGGACCTTCATATTGGTGATGAAACACAGATATTGCGTCGGGATTTATACAAAAGGCACAATGCCAACTTAAGTACAAGAAGAGTAAATCTTCTCATTGTGTGTGGTTTGCTTTGTGCGTCTGCTGGGAGATCAGTACTAGATTCCGAAGCACTACTGCAGCTTTACCCTATCACTTAGACCTTCACATTGTCGACGAAACCAGGAATTTCCTCAGGATTTGTCACAAATGGCATAATTACGACTTAAGCACAAGAAGAGTAAATCTTCTTATTTTTGTGGCTTGCTTTGAGCGTTTCCGGAGTGATCCGTATTAGATTCCGATGCACTACTGCAGCTTTACTCTATACCATGGACCTTCACATTGGCGATGAAACACAGAAATTGCGTCGGGATTTAATACAAAAGGCACAATGCCGACTTAAGTAAAAGAAGTGTAAGTCTTCTCATTGTTTGTGGTTACCTTTGAGCGTTTCCTGAGAGATCGGTGTTAGATTCCGAAGCACTACTGCAGCTTTACTCTATCCCTTGGACTTTCACATTGACGATGAAACACAGAAATTGCGTGGGGATAATACAAAAGGCACAATGCCGACATAAGCACAAGAACTGTAAATTTTCTCATTTTTTGTGGTTTGAATTGAGCCTTTCCTGTGATATCAGTATTAGAATACGATGCAGTACTGCAGCTTCACTCTATCCCTTGGACCTTCACATTGACGATGAGACACAGAAATTGCGTCGGGACTTAATACAAAAGGCACAATGCCCACTTAAGTACCAGAAGAGTAAATCTTCTCATTCTTTGTGGTTTGTTTCGAGCGTTTCCTGGGAGATCAGTATTAGATTCCTATGGACTGCCGCATCTTTACTCTATCCCTTGGACCTGTACACTGACGATGAAACACTGGATTTCCCTCTCGATTTAATACAAAAGGCACAATGACGGCTTAAGTACAAGAAGAGTAAATCTTCTCATTGTTTGTGGTTAGCTTTGAGCATTTCCTGAGAGATCAGTATTAGATTCCGATGCACTACTGCAGCTCTGCTCTATCCCTGGGACTTCACATTGACGATGAAACATAGAAATTGCGTCGTGATTTAGTACAAAAGGCACAATGCCGACTTAAGTACAAGTAGAGTAAATCTTCTCATTGTTTGTGGTTTGCTCACAGTGTTTCCTGGGAGACCAGCATTAGATTTCGATGCTTCACATCAGGTTTACTGTATCCCTTGGACTTTCACGTTTACCATGAAATATAGAAATGGCGTTGGGATTTAATACATAAGGCACAATGCCGACATAGGTACAAGATGTTTGCTTTGTGCGTTTGCTGGGAGATCACTATTAGATTCCGATGCACAAACGCAGCTTTACTCTATCCCTTAGACCTTCACATTGTCGACGAAACACAGAAATTGCGTCGGGATTTAATACAAAAGCAACAATGCCGACTGAACCACAAGAAGAGTAAATCTTCTCGTTGTTTGTGGCTTGCTTTGAGCATTTCCTGGGAGATCAGTATTGGATTCCGATGCTCTACTGCAGCTCTACTCTATCCCTTGGACCTTCACATTGATGATGAAACACAGAAATTGCGTCGGTATTTAATACAAAAGGCACAATACCGACTTCAGTACAAGAGGAATAAAACTTCTCATTGTTTGTGGTTTGAATTGAGCGTTTCCTTGGAGATCAGTATTAGATTCCGATGCACTACTGCAGCTTTACTCTATCCCCTGCACCTTCAAATTGACGATGAAACACAGAAATTGCGTTGGGATTAAATACAAAAGGCACAATGCCGACTTAAGTACAAGAAGAGTAAATCTCCTCATTGTTTGTGGTTTGCTTTGAGCCTTTCCTGGAAGATCAGTTTTGGATTCCAATGCCCTACTGCAGCTTTACTCTATCCCTTGGACTTTCTCATTGACGATGAAACTCAGAAATTGCGTCGGGATTTAATACAAAAGCAACAATGCCGACTGAACCACAAGAAGATTAAATCTTCTCGTTGTTTGTGGTTTGCTTTGAGTATTTCCTGGGAGATCAGTATTGGATTCCGATGCTCTACTGCAGCTCTACTCTATCCCTTGGACCTTCACATTGATGATGAAACACAGAAATTGCGTCGGTCTTTAATACAAAAGGCACAATACCGACTTCAGTACAAGAGGAATAAAACTTCTCATTGTTTGTGGTTTGAATTGAGCGTTTCCTTGGAGATCAGTATTAGATTCCGATGCACTACTGCAGCTTTACTCTATCCCTTGCACCTTCAAATTGACGATGAAACACAGAAATTGCGTTGGGATTTAATACAAAAGGCACAATGCCGACTTAAGTTCAAGAAGAGTAAATCTCCTCATTGTTTGTGGTTTGCTTTGAGCCTTTCCTGGAAGATCAGTTTTGGATTCCAATGCCCTACTGCAGCTTTACTCTATCCCTTGGACTTTCTCATTGACGATGAAACTCAGAAATTGCGTCGGGATTTAATACAAAATGCACAATGCCGACTTAAGTACAAGAAGAGTAAATCTTCTCTTTGAGTGTGGTTTGTTTTGAGCGTTTCCCGGGAGATCAGTATTAGATTCCATTGCACTACTGCAGCTTTACTCTATCCCCTGGTCTTTCTCATTGACGATGAAATACAGAAATTACGTCGGGATTTAATACAAAAAGCACAATGCCGACTTAAGCACAAGAACAGTAAATCATCTCATTGTTTGTGGTTTGCTTTGAACGTTACCAGGGAGATCAGTATTAGATTCCGATGCACTACTATAGCTTTACTCTATCCCTTGGACCTTCACACTGGTGATGAAACACAGATATTGCGTCGGGATTTATACAAAAGGCACAATGCTATTTTAAGTACAAGAAGAGTAAATCTTCTCATTGTGTGTGGTTTGCTTTGTGCGTCTGCTGGGAGATCAGTATTAGATTCCGTTGCACTACTGCAGCTTTATCCTATCACTTAGACCTTCACATTGTCGACGAAACACAGAAATTTCCTCAGGATTTGTCACAAAAGGCATAATTACGTCTTAAGCACAAGAAGAGTAAATCTTCTTATTTTTGTGGCTTGCTTTGAGCGTTTCCGGAGTGATCCGTATTAGATTCCGATGCACTACTGCAGATTTACTCTATCCCTTGGACCTTCACATTGGCGATGAATCACAGAAATTGCGTCGGGATTTAATACAAAAGGCACAATGCCGACTTAAGTAAAAGAAGTGTAAGTCTTCTCATTGTTTGTGGTTACCTTTGAGCGTTTCCTGAGAGATCGGTATTAGATTACGAAGCACTACTGCAGCTTTACTCTATCCCTTGGACTTTCACATTGACGATGAAACACAGAAATTGCGTGGGGATAATACAAAAGGCACAATGCCGACATAAGCACAAGAAGAGTAAATCTTCTCATTGTGTGTGGTTTGCTTTGTGCGTTTGCAGGGAGATCAGTATTAGATTCCCAATAACTACTGCAGCTTTACTCCATCCCTTGCACCTTCACATTGACGATGAAACGCAGAAATTGCGACCGGATTTAATACAAAAGTCACATTGCCTACTTAAGTACAAGAAGAGTATATCTTCTTATTGTTTGTGGTTTGCTTTGAGCATTTCCTGGGAGAGCATTATTGGATTCCGATGCTCTACTGCAGCTCTACTCTATCCCTTGGACCTTCTCATTGACGATGAAACACAGAAATTGCGTTTGGATTTAATACAAAATGCACAATACCGACTTAAGTACAAGAGGAATAAACCTTCTCATAGTTTGTTGTTTGCTTTCAGCGTTTCCTTGAAGATCAGTATTAGATTCCGATGCACTACTGAAGCGCTACTCTGCCATTTGGACCTTCACATTGACGATGAAACACAGAAATTGCGTCGGGAATTAATACAAAAGGCACAATGCCGACCCAAGTGCAAGAAGAGTAATTCTTCTCATTGTTTGTGGTTTGCTTTCAGCGTTTCTTGGGAGACCAGCATTAGATTTCGATGCACCTCATAAGGTTTACTGTATCCCATGGACTTTCACGTATAACATGAAATACAGAAATTGCGTCGAGATTTAATACAAAAGGCACAATGCCGACATAAGTACAAGAAGTTTGCTTTGTGCGTTTGCTGGGAGATTAGTATTAGATTCCGTTGCACAAACTCAGCTTTACTCTATCGCTTGCACCTTCACATTGACGATGAAACACAGAAATAGCGTCGAGACTTAATACAAAGGGCACAAAGCCGGCTTAAGTACAGGAAGAGTAGATCTTCTCATAGTTTGTGGTTTGCTTTGAGCGTTTCCTGGAAGATCAGTATTAGATTCCGATACACTACTGACGCTCTACTCTATCATTTGGACCTTCTCATTGACGATGAAACACAGAAATTGCGTCGGGACTTTATACAAAAGTCACAATGCCGACTTAAGTACAAGAAGAGTAAATCTTCTCATTGTTTCTGGTTTGCTTGGAGCCTTTCCTGGGTGAACAGTATTAGATTCCGAAGCACTACTGCAGCTTTACTTTATCCTTTGGGCCTGCACATTGACGATGTAACACAGAAATTGCGTCGGGATGTAATACAAAAGGCACAATGCCGACATACGTACAAGAAGAGTGAATCTTCTCATTGTTTGTGGTTCGAATTGAGCGTTTCCTTGGAGATCAGTATTAGATTCCGATGCACTACTGCAGCTTTACTCTATCCCTTGCACCTTCAAATTGACGATGAAACACAGAAATTGCGTTGGGATTTAATACAAAAGGCACAATGCCGTCTTAAGTACAAGAAGAGTAAATCTGCTCTTTGATTGTGGTTTGTTTTGAGCGTTTCCCGGGAGATCAGTATTAGATTCCATTGCACTACTGCTGCTTTACTCTATCCCCTGGTCTTTCTCATTGACGATGAAATACAGAAATTACGTCGGGATTTAATACAAAAAGCACAATGCCGACTTAAGCACAAGAACAGTAAATCTTCTCATTGTTTGTGGTTTGCTTTGAACGTTACCAGGGAGATCAGTACTAGATTCCGTTGCACTACTGCAGCTTTACCCTATCACTTAGACCTTCACATTGTCGACGAAACACAGAAATTTCCTCAGGATTTGTCACAAAAGGCATAATTACGACTTAAGCACAAGAAGAGTAAATCTTCTTATTTTTGTGGCTTGCTTCGAGCGTTTCCGGAGTGATCCTAATTAGATTCCGATGCACTACTGCAGCTTTACTCTATACCTTGGACCTTCACATTGACGATGTAACACAGAAATTGCGTCGGAATTTAAACAAAAGGCACAATGCCGACTTAAGTAAAAGAAGTGCAAGTCTTCTCATTGTTTGTGGTTACCTTTGAGCGTTTCCTGAGAGATCGGTATTAGATTCCGAAGCACTACTGCAGCATTACTCTATCCCTTGGACCTTCACATTGGCGATGAAACACAGAAATTGCGTCAGGATTTAATACAAAAGGCACAATGCCGACTTAAGTAAAAGAAGTGTAAGTCTTCTCATTGTTTGTGGTTACCTTTGAGCGTTTCCTGAGAGATCGGTATTAGATTCCGAAGCACTACTGCAGCTTTACTCTATCCCTTTCACTTTCACTTTGACGTTGAAACACAAAAATTGCGTGGGGATAATACAAAAGGCACAATGCCGACATAAGCACAGGAAGTGTAAATTTTCTCATTTTTTGTGGTTTGAATTGAGCCTTTCCTGGGATATCAGTATTAGAATACGATGCACTACTGCACCCTGGGACTTCACATTGACGATGAAACATAGAAATTGCGTCGTGGTTTAGTACAAAAGGCACAATGCCGACGTTAGTACAAGTAGAGTAAATCTTCTCATTGTTAGTGGTTTGCTCTCAGTGTTTCCTGGGAGACCAGCATTAGATTTCGATGCTTCACATCAGGTTTACTGTATCCCTTGGACTTTCACGTTTACCATGAAATATAGAAATTGCGTCGGGATTTAATACAAAAGGCAGAATGCCGACATAAGTACAAGATGATTCCTTTGTGCGTTTGCTGGGAGATCAGTATTAGATTCCGATGCACAAACGCAGCTTTACTCTATCCCTAAGACCTTCACATTGTCGACGAAACACAGAAATTGCGTCGGGATTTAATACAAAAGCAACAATGCCGACTGAACCACAAGAAGAGTAAATCTTCTCGTTGTGTGTGGTTTGCTTTGTGCGTCTGCTGGGAGATAAGTATTAGATTCCGTTGCACTACTGCAGCTTTACCCTATCACTTAGACCTTCACATTGTCGACGAAACACAGAAATTTGCTCAGGATTTGTCACAAAAAGCATAATTACGACTTAAGCACAAGAAGAGTAAATCTTCTTATTTTTGTGGCTTCCTTTGAGCGTTTCCGGAGTGATCGGTATTAGATTCCGATGCACTACTGCAGCTTTACTCTATACCTTGGACCTTCACATTGACGATGTAACACAGAAAATGCGTCGTAATTTAATACAAAAGGCACAATGCCTACTTAAGAACAAGAAGTGTAAATTTTCTCAATGTATGTGTTGTGCTTTGAGCATTTCCTGGGAGGTCAGTGTTAGTTTCCGATGCACTACTGCAGCCTTACTCTATCCCTTGGATCTTCACATTGGCGATGAAACACAGAATTTGCGTCGTGACTTAATACAAGAGGCACAATGCCCACTTAAGTACAAGATGAGTAAATCATCTCATTCTTTGTGGCTTGTTTCGAGCGTTATCTGGGAGATCAGTATTAGATTGCTATGCACTACTGCATCTTTACTCTATCCCTTGGACCTTCACACTGACGATGAAACACAGAATTTGCCTCTGAGTTTAATACAAAAGGCACAATGAAAGCTTAAGTACAAGAAGAGTAAATCTTCTCATTGTTTGTGGTTTGCTTTCACCGTTTCCTGGGAGACCAGTATTAGATTTCGATGCACCACCTCAGGTTTACTGTATCCCTTGGACTTTCACGTTTACCATAAAATATAGAAATTGCGTCGGGATTTAATACAAAAGGCACAATGCCGAATTCAGTACAAGAAGAGCAAATCTTCTCATTGTTTCTGGATTGCTTTGAGCGTTTCCTGGGAGATCAGTATTAGATTCCGATGCACTACTGCATCTTCACTGTATCCCTTGGACCTTCACATTTAAGATGAATCACTGATATTGCGTGGGGATTTAATGCAAAAGGCACAATGCCGACATAAGTACAAGAAGTTTGCTTTGTGCGTTTGCTGGGAGATCAGTATTAGATTTCGATGCACAAACGCAGCTTTAGTCTATCCCTTGGACCTTCACATTGACGATGAAACGCAAAAATAGCGTCGAGACTTAATACAAAGGGCACAATGCCGACTTAAGTACAGGAAGAGTAGATCTTCTCATTGTTTGTTGTTTGCTTTGAGCGACTCCAGGGGGATCAGTATTGGATTCCGATGCCCTACTGCATCTTTACTCTATCCCTTGGACCTTCACATTGGTGATGAAACACAGATATTGCGTCGGGATTTATACAAAAGGCACAATGCTAACTTAAGTACAAGAAGAGTAAATCTTCTCATTGTGTGTGGTTTGCTTTGTGCGTTTGCAGGGAGATCAATATTAGATTCCGAATCACTACTGCAGCTTTACTCCATCCCTTGCACCTTCACATTGACGATGAAACGCTGAAATTGCGACCGGATTTAATACAAAAGGTACATTGCCTACTTAAGTACAAGAAGAGTAAATCTTCTTATTGTTTGTGGTTTGCTTTCAGCGTTTCTTGGGAGACCAGCATTAGATTTCGATGCACCACATAAGGTTTACTGTATCCCATGGACTTTCACGTATACCATGAAATACAGAAATTGCGTCGGGATTTAATACAAAAGGCACAATGCCGACATAAGTACAAGAAGTTTGCTTTGTGCGTTTGCTGGGAGATCAGTATTAGATTCCGTTGCACAAACTCAGCTTTACTCTATCCCTTGGACCTTCACATTGACGATGAAACACAGAAATAGCGTCGAGACTTAATACAAAGGGCACAAAGCCGGCTTAAGTACACGAAGAGTAGATCTTCTCATAGTTTGTGGTTTGCTTTGAGCGTTTCCTGGAAGATCAGAATTAGATTCCGATGCACTACTACAGCTTTACTCTATCCCTTGGACCTTCATATTGGTGATGAAACACAGATATTGCGTCAGGATTTATACAAAAGGCACAATGCCAACTTAAGTACAACAAGAGTAAATCTTCTCATTGTGTGTGGTTTGCTTTGTGCGTCTGCTGGCAGATCAGTACTATTTTCCGTTGCACTACTGCAGCTTTACCCTATCACTTAGACCTTCACATTGTCGACGAAACACAGAAATTTCCTCAGGATTTGTCACAAAAGGCATAATTACGACTTAAGCACAAGAAGAGTAAAGCTTCTTATTTTTGTGGCTTGCTTTGAGCGTTTCCGGAGTGATCCGTATTAGATTCCGATGCACTACTGCAGCTTTACTCTATACCATGGACCTTCACATTGACGATGTAACACAGAAATTGCGTCGGAATTTAATACAAAATGCACAATGCCGACTTAAGTAAAAGAAGTGTAAGTATTCTCATTGTATGTGGTTACCTTTGAGCGTTTCCTGAGAGATCGGTATTAGATTCCGAAGCACTACTGCAGCTTTACTCTATCCCTTGGACCTTCACATTGGCGATGATACACAGGAATTGCGTCGGGATTTAATACAAAAGGCACAATGCCGACTTAAGTAAAAGAAGTGTAAGTCTTCTCATTGTTTGTGGTTACCTTTGAGCGTTTCCTGAGAGATCGGTGTTAGATTCCGAAGCACTACTGCAGCTTTACTCTATCACTTGGACTTTCACATTGACGATGAAACACAGAAATTGCGTGGGGATAATACAAAAGGCACAATGCCGACATAAGCACAAGAAGTGTAAATTTTCTCATTTTTTGTGGTTTGAATTGAGCCTTTCCTGTGATATCAGTATTAGAATACGATGCAGTACTGCAGCGTCACTCTATCCCTTGGACCTTCACATTGACGATGAGACACAGAAATTGCGTCGGGACTTAATACAAAAGGCACAATGCCCACTTAAGTACCAGAAGAGTAAATCTTCTCATTCTTTGTGGTTTGTTTCGAGCGTTTCCTGGGAGATCAGTATTAGATTCCTATGGACTACCGCATCTTTACTCTATCCCTTGGACCTTTACACTGACGATGAAACACAGGATTTCCCTCTCGATTTAATACAAAAGGCACAATGACGGCTTAAGTACAAGAAGAGTAAATCTTCTCATTGTTTATGGTTAGCTTTGAGCATTTCCTAAAAGATCAGTATTAGATTCCGATGCACTACTGCAGCTCTGCTCTATCCCTGGGACTTCACATTGACGATGAAACATAGAAATTGCGTCGTGATTTAGTACAAAAGGCACAATGCCGACTTAAGTACAAGTAGAGTAAATCTTCTCATTGTTTGTGGTTTGCTCTCAGTGTTTCCTGGGAGACCAGCATTAGATTTCGATGCTTCACATCAGGTTTACTGTATCCCTTGATGAAATATAGAAATTGCGTCGGGATTTAATACAAAAGGCACAAAGCCGACTTAAGTACAAGAAGAGTAAAACTCCTCATTGTTTGTGGTTTGCTTTGAGCCTTTCCTGGAAGATCAGTTTTGGATTCCGATGCTCTACTGCAGCTCTACTCTATCCCTTGCACCTTCAAATTGACGATGAAACACAGAAATTGCGTTGGGATTTAATACAAAAGGCACAATGCCGACTTAAGTACAAGAAGAGTAAATCTCCTCATTGTTTGTGGTTTGCTTTGAGCCTTTCCTGGAAGATCAGTTTTGGATTCCAATGCCCTACTGCAGCTTTACTCTATCCCTTGGACTTTCTCATTGACGATGAAACTCAGAAATTGCGTCGGGATTTAATACAAAATGCACAATGCCGACGTAAGTACAAGAAGAGTAAATCTTCTCTTTGAGTGTGGTTTGTTTTGAGCGTTTCCCGGGAGATCAGTATTAGAATCCATTGCACTACTGCAGCTTTACTCTATCCCCTGGTCTTTCTCATTGACGATGAAATACAGAAATTACGTCGGAATTTAATACAAAAAGCACAATGCCGACTTAAGCACAAGAACAGTAAATCTTCTCATTGTTTGTGGTTTGCTTTGAACGTTACCAGGGAGATCAGTATTAGATTCCGATGCACTACTACAGCTTTACTCTATCCCTTGGACCTTCACATTGGTGATGAAACACAGATATTGCGTCGAGATTTATACAAAAGGCACAATGCTAACTTAAGTACAAGAAGAGTAAATCTTCTCATTGTGTGTGGTTTGCTTTGTGCGTCTGCTGGGAGATCAGTATTAGATTCCGTTGCACTACTGCAGCTTTACCCTATCACTTAGACCTTCAAATTGTCGACGAAACACAGAAATTTCATCAGGATTTGTCACAAAAGGCATAATTACGTCTTAAGCACAAGAAGAGTAAATCTTCTTATTTTTGTGGCTTGCTTTGAGCGTTTCCGGAGTGATCCGTATTAGATTCCGATGCACTACTGCAGATTTACTCTATCCCTTGGACCTTCACATTGGCGATGAAACACAGAAACTGCGTCGGGATTTAATACAAAAGGCACAATGCCGACTGAAGTAAATGAAGTGTAAGTCTTCTCATTGTTTGTGGTTACCTTTGAGCGTTTCCTGAGAGAACGGTATTAGATTACGAAGCACTACTGCAGCTTTACCCTATCACTTAGACCTTCACATTGTCGACGAAACACAGAAATTTCCTCAGGATTTGTCACAAAAGGCATAATTACGTCTTAAGCACAAGAAGAGTAAATCTTCTTATTTTTGTGGCTTGCTTTGAGCGTTTCCGGAGTGATCCGTATTAGATTCCGATGCACTACTGCAGATTTACTCTATCCCTTGGACTTTCACATTGATGATGAAACACAGAAATTGCGTGGGGATAGTACAAAAGGCACAATGCCGACATAAGCACAAGAAGTGTCAATTTTCTCATTTTCTGTGGTTTGAATTGAGCCTTTCCTGGGATATCAGTATTAGAATACGATGCAATACTGCAGCTTCACTCTATCCCTTGGACCTTCACATTGACGATGAGACACAGAAATTGCGTCGGGACTTAATACAAAAGGCACAATGCCCACTTAAGTACCAGAAGAGTAAATCTTCTCATTCTTTGTGGTTTGTTTCGAGCGTTTCCTGGGAGATCAGTATTAGATTCCTATGGACTACCGCATCTTTACTCTATCCCTTGGGCCTTTACACTGACGATGAAACACAGGATTTCCCTCTCGATTTAATACAAAAGGCACAATGACGGCTTAAGTACAAGAAGAGTTAATCTTCTCATTGTTTGTGGTTAGCTTTGAGCATTTCCTGAGTGATCAGTATTAGATTCCGATGCACTACTGCAGCTCTACTCTATCCCTGGGACTTCACATTGACGATGATACATAGAAATTGCGTCGTGATTTAGTACAAAAGGCACAATGTCGACTTAAGCACAAGTATAGTAAATCTTCTCACTGTTTGTGATTTGCTCTCAGTGTTTCCTGGGAGACCAGCATTAGATTTCGATGCTTCACATCAGGTTTACTGTATCCCTTGATGAAATATAGAAATTGCGTCGGGATTTAACACAAAAGGCACAATGCCGACATAAGTACAAGATGCTTGGTTTGTGCGTTTGCTGGGAGATCAGTATTAGATTCCGATGCACAAACGCAGCTTTACTCTATCCCTTAGAACTTCACATTGTCGACGACACACAGAAATTGCGTCGGGATATAATACAAAAGCAACAATGCCGACTGAACCACAAGAAGAGTAAATCTTCTCGTTGTTTGTGGTTTGCTTTGAGCATTTCCTGGGAGATCAGTATTGGATTCCGATGTTCTACTGCAGCTCTACTCTATCCCTTGGATCTTCACATTGATGATGAAACACAGAAATTGCGTCGGTATTTAATACAAAAGGCACAATACCGACTTCAGTACAAGAGGAATAAAACTTCTCATTGTTTGTGGTTTGATTTGAGCGTTTCCTGGGAGATCAGTATTAGATTTCGATGCACTACTGCAGCTTTACTCTATGCCTAGGACCTTCACATTGATGATGTAACACAGAAATTGCGTCGGGGTTTAATACAAAAGGCACAATGCCGACTTAAGTTCAAGAAGAGTTAATCATCTCATTGTTTTGTGGCTAGCTTTGAGCGTTTCCTGGGAGATCAGTATTCGATTCCGATGCACTACTGCAGCTTTACTCTATCCCTTGGACGTTCACATTGACGATGAAACACAGAAATTTCCTCAGGATTTGTCTCAAAAGGCACAATGACGACTTAAGCACAAGAAGACTATATCTTCTTATTTTTGTGGTTTGCTTTGAGCGTTTCTGGAGTGATCCGTATTAGATTCCGATGCACTACTGCAGCTTTACTCTATACCTTGGACCTTCACATTGATGATGAAACACAGAAATTGCGTCTGAATTTAAATGAAAAGGCACAATGCCGACTTAAGTACAAGAAGAGTAAATCTACTCATTGTATCGGCTATGGTTTGAGCGTTTCCTGGAAGATCAGTATTAGATTCCGATGCACTACTGCAGCTTTACTCTATCCCTTGACCCTTCACATTGACGATGAATCCCAGAAATCGCGTCGGGATTTAATACTAAAGGCAAAACGCCGACTTCAGTGCAAGAAGAGTAAATTTTCTCTTTGTTTGTGGTTAGCTTTGAGCGTTTCCTGGGTTATCAGTATTAGATTCCGAAGCACAACTGCTGCTTTACTCTATCCCATGGACGCTCACATTGGCGATGAAACTCATAAATTGCGTAGGGATTTAGTACGAAAGGCACAATGCCGACTTAAGTACAAGAAGAGTAAATGTTCTTATTGTTTGTTGTTTGCCTTGAGCGTTTCCTGTGAGATCAGTATTAGATTCCGAAGCACAACTCCAGATTTACTCTATCCCTTGGACCTTCATATTGACGATGAAACACAGAAATTGCGTGGGGATTTTATACAAGAGGCACAATGCCGACTTAAGTAGAAGAAGAGTAAATCCTCTTATTGTTTGTGGTTTGCATTGATCGTTTCCTGAGAGATCAGTATTTCATTCCGAGCACTATTTCAGCTTTACTCTACCCCTTGGCCCATCACATTGACGATGAAACACTGAAAATGCGTCGGGATTTAATACAAAATGTACAATGCTGTCTTAAGTACAAGAAGAGTAGATCTTCTCATTGCATGAGATTTGCTTTGTGCGTCTGCTGGGAGATCAGTATTAGATTCCGTTGCACTACTGCATCTTTACCCTATCACTTAGACCTTCACAATGTCGACGAAACACAGAAATTTCCTCAGGATTTGTCACAAAAGGCATAATTATGTCTTAAGCACAAGAAGAGTAAATCTTCTTATTTTTGTGGCTTGCTTTGAGCGTTTCCGGAGTGATCCGTATTAGATTCCGATGCACTACTGCAGCTTTACTCTATACCATGGACCTTCACATTGACGATGTAACACAGAAATTGCGTCGGAATTTAATACAAAATGCACAATGCCGACTTAAGTAAAAGAAGTGTAAGTCTTCTCATTGTTTGTGGTTACCTTTGAGCGTTTCCTGAGAGATCGGTATTAGATTACGAAGCACTACTGCAGCTTTACTTTATCCCTTGGACTTTCAGATTGACGATGAAACACAGAAATTGCGTGGGGATAATACAAAAGGCACAATGCCGACATAAGCACAAAAAGTGTCAATTTTATCATTTTTTGTGGTTTGAATTGAGCCTTTCCTGGGATATCAGTATTAGAATACGATGCAATACTGCAGCTTCACTCTATCCCTTGGACCTTCACATTGACGATGAGACACAGAAATTGCGTCGGGATTTAATACTAAAGGCAAAACGCCGACTTCAGTGCAAGAAGAGTAAATTTTCTCATTCTTTGTGGTTTGTTTCGAGCGTTTCCTGGGAGATCAGTATTAGATTCCTATGGACTACCGCATCTTTACTCTATCCCTTGGACCTTTACACTGACGATGAAACACAGGATTTCCCTCTCGATTTAATACAAAAGGCACAATGACGGCTTAAGTACAAGAAGAGTTAATCTTCTCATTGTTTGTGGTTAGCTTTGAGCATTTCCTGAGAGATCAGTATTAGATTCCGATGCACTACTGCAGCTCTACTCTATCCCTGGGACTTCACATTGACGATGAAACATAGAAATTGCGTCGTGATTTAGTACAAAAGGCACAATGCCGACTTAAGTACAAGTATAGTAAATCTTCTCACTGTTTGTGATTTGCTCTCAGTGTTTCCTGGGAGAGCAGCATTAGATTTCGATGCTTCACATCAGGTTTACTGTATCCCTTGATGAAATATAGAAATTGCGTCGGGATTTAATACAAAAGGCACAATGCCGACATAAGTACAAGATGTTTGCTTTGTGCGTTTGCTGGGAGATCAGTATTAGATTCCGATGCACAAACGCAGCTTTACTCTATCCCTTAGAACTTCACATTGTCGACGAAACACAGAAATTGCGTCGGGATTTAATACAAAAGCAAGAATGCCGACTGAACCACAAGAAGAGTAAATCTTCTCGTTGTTTGTGGTTAGCTTTAAGCGTTTCCTGGGTTATCAGTATTAGATTCCGAAGCACAACTGCTGCTTTACTCTATCCCTTGGACGCTCACATTGGCGATGAAACAACGAAATAGCGTCGGGATTTAGTACGAAAGGCACAATGCCGACTTAAGTACAAGAAGAGTAAATGTTCTTATTGTTTGTTGTTTGCCTTGAGCGTTTCCTGTGAGATCAGTATTAGATTCCGAAGCACAACTCCAGATTTACTCTATCCCTTGGACCTTCATATTGACGATGAAACATAGAAATTGCGTGGGGATTTTATACAAGAGGCACAATGCCGACTTAAGTAGAAGAAGAGTAAATCCTCTTATTGTTTGTGGTTTGCATTGATCGTTTCCTGAGAGATCTGTATTTCATTCCGATGCACTACTTCAGCTTTACTCTATCCCTTGGCCCATCACATTGACGATGAAACACTGAAAATGCGTCGGGATTTAATACAAAATGTACAATGTTGAATTAAGCACAAGAAGAGTTAATTTTCTCATTGCATGTGGTTCGCTTTGAACGTTTCCTCAGAGATCAGTATTAGCTTCCAATGCACCATTGCAGATTTACTCTATCCCTTGGACCTTCACATTGACGATGAAACACAGAAATTGCGTCTTGATTTAATAGAAAACGCACAATGCCGACTTAAGTACAAGAAGTGTAAATCTTCTCAACGTTTGTGGTTTGCTTTGAGCGTTACCTGGGCGATCAGTATTAGATTCCGATGCACTACTGCAGCTTTACTCTATCCCTTGGACCTTCACATTGACGATGAAACACAGAAATTTCCTCAGGATTTAATACAAAAGACACAATGACGACTTAAGCACAAGAAGAGCAAATGCTCTTATTTTTGTGGTTTGCTTAGAGCGTTTCCTGAGTGATCAGTATTAGATTCCGATGCACTACTGCAGCTTAACTCTATCCCTTGAACCTTTACATTGGCGATGAAACACAGATATTGCGTCGGGCTGTAATACAGAAAGCACAATGCCGACAAAAGTACAAGAAGAGTAAAAATTCTCATTGTTTGTGGTTTGCTTTGTGCGTTTGCTGAGAGATCAGTATTAGATTCCGATGCACTACTGCAGCTTTACTCCATCCCTTACACTTTCACAATGACGATGAAATACAGAAATTGCGTCCGGATTTAACACAAAATTCACAATGCTAACTTAAGTACAAGAACAGTAAATCTTCTCATTGTTTGTGGTTTGCTTTGAGCGTTTCCTGGGAGATTAGTATTAGATTCCGAAGCACAACTTCAGCTTTACTCTATCCCTTGGACCTTCACATTGGCGATGAAACACAGATATTGCGTCGGGATTCAATACCAATTGCACAATGCCGACTTAAGTAGAAGAAGAGTGAATCCTCTCATTGTTTGTGGTTGGCATTGATCGGTTCCTGGGAGATCAGTATTATATTCCGATGCACTACTGCAGCTTTACTCTATCCCTTGGACCTTCACATTGACGACGAAACACAGAAGCTGCGTCGGGATTTAATACCAAAGGCACAATGCCGACTCAAGTACAAGAAGAGTTAATCTTCACATTGATTGTGGTTTGCTTTGTGCGTTTGCTGGGAGATTAGTATTAGATTCCGATGTTCTACTGCAGTTTTTCTCTATTCCTTAGACCTTCACATTGACGACGAAACACACTAAGTGCGTCGGGATTTAATTTAAAAGGCACAAAGCCGACTTAAGTACTGGAAGAGGATATCTTCTCGTTGTTTGTGCTTTGCTCTGGGCGTTTCTGGGAGATCAAAATTAGATTCCGATGCTCTAATGCAGATTTACTCCATCTCTTGCACCTTCACATTGACGATGAAACACAGAAATAGCGTCCGGATTTAATACAAAATTCACAATGTCAACTTAAGTACAAGAAGAGTATATCTTCTCATTGTTAGTGGTCTGCTTTGAGCGTTTCTGGGATATCAGTATTAGATTCCGAAGCACTACTGCTGCTTTACTGTATCCCTTGGACCTTGACATTGTCGATGAAACACAGAAATTTCCTCAGGACTTCATACGAAAGTCGCAATGACGACCTAAGCACAAGAAGAGTAAATCTTCTCATTTTTTGTGGTTGGCTTTAAGCGTTTCCTGGGAAATCAGTATTAGATTCCGATGCACTACTGCAGCCTTACTCTATTCCTTGGACCTTCGCATTGACGATGAAACACAGAAATAGCGTCGGGATTTAATTCAAAAGGCACAGCGCCGACATAAGTACAGGAAGGCTGACTCTTCTCATTGTTTGTGGTTTGCTTTAAGCGTTTCCTGGGTGATCTGTATTAGATTCCGATGCATTACTGCAGTTTTACTCTGTAACTTGGACCTTCACATTGACGATGAAACACAGAAATTGCGTCGTGATTTAATACAAAAGGCACAATGCCGACTTAAGTACAAGGAGAGTAAATCTTCTCATTGTTTGTGGTTTGCTTTGAGCGTTTCCTGGGAGATTAGTATTAGATCCCGAAGCACAACTGCAGCTTTACTCGATCCCTTGGACTTTCACATTGACGATGAAACACAGAATTTGCGTCGAGATTTAATACAAAACGCACAATGCCGATTTAAGTACAAGAAGAGTAAATCTTCTCATTGTTTGTTGTTTGCTTAGAGCGTGTCTTGAGAGATCTGTATTAGGTTCCGAAGTACATCTACAGATTTATTCTATCCCTTGGACCTTCACATTGAAGATGAACCGCAGAAATTGGGTCGGGACTTAATACAAAAGTCACAATGGCTTCTTAAGTACAAGAAGAGTAGATTTTCACATTGTTTGTGGTTTGCTTGATCGTTTTCTGAGAGATTAGTATAAGATTCCGAAGCACTACTGCAGCTTTACTCCACCCCTGGACCTTCACATTGACGATGAAACTCAGAAATTGCGTCGGGATTTAATACAAAACGGACAATGCCGACTTAAGTACAAGAGGAGTAAATCCTCTCATTGTTTGTGGTTTGCTTTGAGCGTTTCCTGAGAGATCAGTATTTGATTCCGAAACACTACTGCAGCGTTACTCTATCCCTTGGACCTTCACATTGACGATGAAACACAAAAGTTGCGTCGGGATTTAATACAAAAATCACAATCGCGACTTAAGTACAAGAAGAGGAGATCTTCTCATTGTTTGTGGTTTGCTTTGTGCGATTCCTGGAGGATCAGTATTAGATTCCGTTGCACCACTGCAGCTTCACTCTATCCCTTGGACCTTCACATTGGCGATGAAAAACAGATATTGCATCGGGCTTTAATACAAAGGGCACAATGCCGACTTCAGTACAAGAAGAGTAAATCTTCTCATTGTTTGTGGTTTTCTTTGTGCATTTCCTGGTAGATCAGTAATAGATTCCGATGTACTACTGCAGGTTTACTCTATTCCTTAGACCTTCACATTGACGACGAAACACAGAAATTGCGTCGGGATTTAATACAAAAGGCACAAAGCCGACTTATGTACAAGAGGAGCAAATCTTCTCGTTGTTTGTGCTTTGCTCTGAGCGTTTCTGGGAGACCAGTATTAGATTCCGATGCACTACTACAGATTTACTCCATCTCTTGCACCTTCACAATGACGATGAAACACAGAAATAGCGTCCGGATTTAATACAAAAGGCACAATGTCGACTTAAGTACAAGAAGATTAAATATTCTCATTGTTTGTGGTTGCTTTGAGCGTTTCCTGGGAGATCAGTATTAGATTCCGATGCACTACTGCAGCTTTACTCTATCCCTTGGACCTTCACATTGACGATGAAACACAGAAATTTCCTCAGGATTTAATACAAAAGACACAATGACGACTTAAGCACAAGAAGAGCAAATGCTCTTATTTTTGTGGTTTGCTTAGAGCGTTTCCTGAGTGATCAGTATTAGATTCCGATGCACTACTGCAGCTTAACTCTATCCCTTGAACCTTTACATTGGCGATGAAACACAGATATTGCGTCGGGCTGTAATACAGAAAGCACAATGCCGACAAAAGTACAAGAAGAGTAAAAATTCTCATTGTTTGTGGTTTGCTTTGTGCGTTTGCTGAGAGATCAGTATTAGATTCCGATGCACTACTGCAGCTTTACTCCATCCCTTGCACTTTCACAATGACGATGAAATACAGAAATTGCGTCCGGATTTAACACAAAATTCACAATGCTAACTTAAGTACAAGAACAGTAAATCTTCTCATTGTTTGTGGTTTGCTTTGAGCGTTTCCTGGGAGATTAGTATTAGATTCCGAAGCACAACTTCAGCTTTACTCTATCCCTTGGACCTTCACATTGGCGATGAAACACAGATATTGCGTCGGGATTCAATACCAATTGCACAATGCCGACTTAAGTAGAAGAAGAGTGAATCCTCTCATTGTTTGTGGTTGGCATTGATCGGTTCCTGGGAGATCAGTATTATATTCCGATGCACTACTGCAGCTTTACTCTATCCCTTGGACCTTCACATTGACGACGAAACACAGAAGCTGCGTCGGGATTTAATACCAAAGGCACAATGCCGACTCAAGTACAAGAAGAGTTAATCTTCACATTGATTGTGGTTTGCTTTGTGCGTTTGCTGGGAGATTAGTATTAGATTCCGATGTTCTACTGCAGTTTTTCTCTATTCCTTAGACCTTCACATTGACGACGAAACACACTAAGTGCGTCGGGATTTAATTTAAAAGGCACAAAGCCGACTTAAGTACTGGAAGAGGATATCTTCTCGTTGTTTGTGCTTTGCTCTGGGCGTTTCTGGGAGATCAAAATTAGATTCCGATGCTCTAATGCAGATTTACTCCATCTCTTGCACCTTCACATTGACGATGAAACACAGAAATAGCGTCCGGATTTAATACAAAATTCACAATGTCAACTTAAGTACAAGAAGAGTATATCTTCTCATTGTTAGTGGTCTGCTTTGAGCGTTTCTGGGATATCAGTATTAGATTCCGAAGCACTACTGCTGCTTTACTGTATCCCTTGGACCTTGACATTGTCGATGAAACACAGAAATTTCCTCAGGACTTCATACGAAAGTCGCAATGACGACCTAAGCACAAGAAGAGTAAATCTTCTCATTTTTTGTGGTTGGCTTTAAGCGTTTCCTGGGAAATCAGTATTAGATTCCGATGCACTACTGCAGCCTTACTCTATTCCTTGGACCTTCGCATTGACGATGAAACACAGAAATAGCGTCGGGATTTAATTCAAAAGGCACAGCGCCGACATAAGTACAGGAAGGCTGACTCTTCTCATTGTTTGTGGTTTGCTTTAAGCGTTTCCTGGGTGATCTGTATTAGATTCCGATGCATTACTGCAGTTTTACTCTGTAACTTGGACCTTCACATTGACGATGAAACACAGAAATTGCGTCGTGATTTAATACAAAAGGCACAATGCCGACTTAAGTACAAGGAGAGTAAATCTTCTCATTGTTTGTGGTTTGCTTTGAGCGTTTCCTGGGAGATTAGTATTAGATCCCGAAGCACAACTGCAGCTTTACTCGATCCCTTGGACTTTCACATTGACGATGAAACACAGAATTTGCGTCGAGATTTAATACAAAACGCACAATGCCGATTTAAGTACAAGAAGAGTAAATCTTCTCATTGTTTGTTGTTTGCTTAGAGCGTGTCTTGAGAGATCTGTATTAGGTTCCGAAGTACATCTACAGATTTATTCTATCCCTTGGACCTTCACATTGAAGATGAACCGCAGAAATTGGGTCGGGACTTAATACAAAAGTCACAATGGCTTCTTAAGTACAAGAAGAGTAGATTTTCACATTGTTTGTGGTTTGCTTGATCGTTTTCTGAGAGATTAGTATAAGATTCCGAAGCACTACTGCAGCTTTACTCCACCCCTGGACCTTCACATTGACGATGAAACTCAGAAATTGCGTCGGGATTTAATACAAAACGGACAATGCCGACTTAAGTACAAGAGGAGTAAATCCTCTCATTGTTTGTGGTTTGCTTTGAGCGTTTCCTGAGAGATCAGTATTTGATTCCGAAACACTACTGCAGCGTTACTCTATCCCTTGGACCTTCACATTGACGATGAAACACAAAAGTTGCGTCGGGATTTAATACAAAAATCACAATCGCGACTTAAGTACAAGAAGAGGAGATCTTCTCATTGTTTGTGGTTTGCTTTGTGCGATTCCTGGAGGATCAGTATTAGATTCCGTTGCACCACTGCAGCTTCACTCTATCCCTTGGACCTTCACATTGGCGATGAAAAACAGATATTGCATCGGGCTTTAATACAAAGGGCACAATGCCGACTTCAGTACAAGAAGAGTAAATCTTCTCATTGTTTGTGGTTTTCTTTGTGCATTTCCTGGTAGATCAGTAATAGATTCCGATGTACTACTGCAGGTTTACTCTATTCCTTAGACCTTCACATTGACGACGAAACACAGAAATTGCGTCGGGATTTAATACAAAAGGCACAAAGCCGACTTATGTACAAGAGGAGCAAATCTTCTCGTTGTTTGTGCTTTGCTCTGAGCGTTTCTGGGAGACCAGTATTAGATTCCGATGCACTACTACAGATTTACTCCATCTCTTGCACCTTCACAATGACGATGAAACACAGAAATAGCGTCCGGATTTAATACAAAAGGCACAATGTCGACTTAAGTACAAGAAGATTAAATATTCTCATTGTTTGTGGTTGCTTTGAGCGTTTCCTGGGAGATCAGTATTAGATTCCGATGCACTACTGCAGATTTACTCTATCCTTTGGATCTTCACATTGATGATGAAGCAAAGAAATTGCGTCGCGATTTAATTCAATAGGCACAATGCCGACTTAAGTACAAGAAAAGTAAATCTTCTCTTTGTTTCTGATTTTCTTTGAGCGTTTCCTGGGAGATCAGTATTACATTCCGATGCACTACTACAGCGTTACTCTATCCCTTGGACCTTCACATTGATGATGAAACACAGAAATTGCGTCGGGGTTTAATACAATAGGCACAATGCCGACTTAAGTACAAGAAGAGTAAATCTACTCATTGCTTCTGGTTTGCTTTGAGCGTTTACTGGGAGATCAGTATTAGATTCCGATGCACTACTGCAGCTTTAATCTATCCCTTAGGCCTCACATTGACGATGAATCACGCAAATTGCGTCGGTATTTAATACAATAGGCACAATGCCGATTTAAGTACAAGAAGAGTAAATCCTCTCATTGTTTGTGGTTTGCTTTGAGTGTTTCCTGGGAGATCAGTATTAGATTCCGATGCACTACTGCAAATTTACTCTATACATTGGACCTTCACATTGACGATGAAACACAGAAATTGCGCCGGGATTTAATACAAAAGGCACAATGCCGACTTAAGTACAAGAAGAGTATGACATCTCATTGTTTGTGGTTTGCTTTGAGCGTGTCCTGGTAGATCAGTGTTAGATTCCGATGCACTACTGCATCTTTACTCTATCCCTTTGACCTTCACATTGACGATGAAACGTAGAAATTGCCTCAGGATGTAATACAAAAGGCACAATGACGACTTAAGAACAGGAATAGTAAATCTTGTTATCGTTTGTGGTTTGCTTTCAGTGTTTCATGGGAGACCAGTTTTAGTTTTCGATGCACCACATCAGATTTACTGTATCCCTTGGACCTTGCCGTTAACGATGAAAAACAGAAATTGCGTCGGGATTTAATACAAAAGGCCCAATGCTGTCTTAAGTACAAGAAGAGTAGATCTTCTCATTGCATGAGATTTGCTTTGAGCGTCTCCTGGGAGATCAGTATTAGATTCTGATGCACTACTGCGGCTTTACTCTATCCCTTGGACTTTCACATTGGCGATGAAACACAGAAATTGCATTGGGATTTAATACAAAAGGCACAATGCCGACTAAAGTACAGGAAGAGCAAATCTTCTCAGTGTTTGAGGTTTGCTTCGAACGTTTCCTGGGAGATCAGTATTAGATTCCGAAGCACTACTGCAGCTTTAATCTATTCCCTGGACCTTCACATTGCCGATGAAACACAGAAATTGCGTCGGGATTAAATACAAAATGCTCAATGCCGACTTAAGTAAAAAAAGAGCAAATTTTCTCATTGTTTGTGGTTTGCTTTGAGCGTTTCCTGCGAGATCAGTATTAGATTCCGAACCTCTACTGCAGGTTTACTCTATCCCTTGGACCTTCACATTGACGATGAAACACAGAAATTGCGCCGGGATCTAATACAAAAGGCACAATGCCGACTTAAGTACAAGAAGAGTATGACATCTCATTGTTTGTGGTTTGCTTTGAGCGTGTCCTGGTAGATAAGTGTTAGATTCCGATGCACTACTGCATCTTTAGTCTATCCCTTTGACCTTCACATTGACGATGAAACGTAGAAATTGCCTCAGGATTTAATACAAAAGGCACAATGACGACTTAAGAACAGGAAGAATAAATCTTGTTATCGTTTGTGGTTTGCTTTCAGTGTTTCATGGGAGACCAGTTTTAGTTTTCGATGCACCACATCAGGTTTACTGTATCCCTTGGACCTTGCCGTTAACGATGAAAAACAGAAATTGCGTCGGGATTTAATACAAAAGGCACAATGCCGTCTTAAGTACAAGAAGAGTAGATCTTCTCATTGCATGAGATTTGCTTTGAGCGTCTTCTGGGAGATCAGTATTAGATTCTGATGCACTACTGCGGCTTTACTCTATCCCTTGGACTTTCACATTGGCGATGAAACACAGAAATTGCATTGGGATTTAATACAAAAGGAACAATGCCGACTTACGTACAAGCAGAGTAAATCTTCTCATTGTTTGTGGTTTGCTTTGAGCGTTTCCTTGGAGATCAGTATTAGATTTCCGATGCACTACTGGAGCTTTACTCATTCCCTTGGACCTTCACATTGACGATGAAACACAGAGATTGCGTCGGGATTTAATACAAAAGGCACAATGCCGACTTAGGTACAAGATGAGTAAATCTTCTCATAGTTTGTGGTTTGCTTTGAGCGTTTCTTGGGAGATCAGAATTAGATTCCGATGCACTGCTACAGCTTTACTCTATCCCTTGTATCTTCACCTTGATGATGAAACACAGAAATTGCGTAGTGATTTATTACAATAGGAACTATGCCGACTCAAGTACAAGAAGAGTAAATCTTCTCATTGTTTCTGGTTTTCTTTGAGTGTTTCCTGAGTGTTCAGTATTAGATTCCGATGCACTACTGCAGCTTTACTCCATCCCTTGGACCTTCACATTGACGTTGAAACACAGCAATTGCGTCGGGACTTAATACAAAAGGCAGAATGCCGACTTAAGTACAAGAAGAGTAAATCTTCTCAGTGTTTGAGGTTTGCTTCGAACGTTTCCTGGGAGATCAGTATTAGATTTCCGATGCACTACTGCAGCTTTAATCTATTCCCTGGACCTTCACATTGCTGATGAAACACAGAAATTGCGTCGGGATTAAATACAAA
The DNA here is from genome assembly GCF_021461385.2 of Schistocerca piceifrons. Classification (NCBI taxonomy): domain Eukaryota; kingdom Metazoa; phylum Arthropoda; class Insecta; order Orthoptera; family Acrididae; genus Schistocerca; species Schistocerca piceifrons. Next base: position 955,842,187 of record NC_060149.1, on the reverse strand, counting down.
ATGCTCAATGCCGACTTAAGTAAAAAAAGAGCAAATTTCCCACTGTTTGTGGTTTGCTTTGAGCGTTTCCTGCGAGATCAGTATTAGATTCCGAACGTCTACTGCAGCTTTACTCTATCCCTTGGACCTTCACATTGACGATGAAACACAGAAATTTCGACGGGATATAATCCAAAAGCACAATACCGACTTAAGTACAAGAAGAATAAATCTTCTCACTGTTAGTAGTTCGCTTGGAGCGTTTCCTGGGAGATCAGTATTAGATTACGATGCACTACTGCCGCTTTACTCTATCCCTTGGACCTTGAAATTGACGGTGAAACACAGAGATTGCGTCGGGATTTAATACAAAAGGGACAATGCCAACTTACGTACAAGAAGAGTAACTTTTTCATTGTTTGTGGTTTGCTTTGAGCGATTCCTGGGAAATCAGTATTAGATTCCGAAACACAACTGCAGCTTTACTCTATTTCTTTGACCTTCACATTGACGATGAAGCACAGAAATTGCTTCGGGACTTAATACAAAAGGCACAATGCCGACTTAAGTACAAGATGAGTAATTCTTCTCATAGTATGTGGTTTGCTTTGGGCGTTTCCTGGGAGATCATTTTAGATTCCGATACACAACTGCAGCTTTACTCTATCCCATGGACCTTCACATTGACGATCAAACACAGAAATTGCGTCGGTATTTAATACAAAAGGCACAATGCCGTCATAAGCACAAGAACAGTAAATGTTCTGATTGTTTGTGGTTTCCTTTGAGCGCCTCCTGCGAGATCAGTATTACATTCTGATGCACTACTGCAGCTATACTCGATCCCTTGGACATTCACATTGACGATAAAACACAGAAATTGCGTCGGGATTTAACACAAAAGACACAATGCCAACTTAAGCACAAGAAGAGTTAACCTTCTCACAGTTTGTGTTTTGCTTTGAACGTTTCCTGGGAGATCAGTATTAGATTCCGATGCCCTGCTACAGCTTTACTCTATCCTTTGGATTTTCACATTGATGATGAAACACAGATATTGCGTCGCGATTTAATACAATAGGAACAATGCCGACTTAAGTACAAGAAGAGTAAATCTTCTCATTTTTTCTGATTTTCTTTGAGCGTCTCCTGGGAGATTAGTATTAGATTCCGATGCACTACTGCAGCCTTACTCTATCCCTTGGACCTTCACATTGACAATGAAACACAGAAATTGCGTCGGTATTTAATACAATAGGCACAATGCCGACTTAAGTACAAGAAGAGTAAATCTACTCATTGTTTCTGGTTAGCTTTGAGCGTTTACTGGGAGATCAGTATTAGATTCCGATGCACAACTGCAGCTTTAATCTATCCCTTATGCCTCACATTGACGATGAATCACACAAATTGCGTCGGGATTTAATACAAAAGGCACAATGCCGACTTAAGTACAAGAAGAGTAAATCCTCTCATTGTTTGTGGTTTGCTTTGAGCGTTTCCTGGGAGATCAGTATTACATTCTGATGCACTACTGCATATTTACTCTATACATTGGACCCTCATATTGACGATGAAACACAGAAATTTCGCCGGGATTTAATACAAAAGACATAATGCCGACTTAAGTACAAGAAGTGTATAACAACTCATTGTTAGTGGTTTGCTTTGAGCGTTTCCTGGTAGATCAGTGTTAGATTCCGATGCACTACTGCATCTTTACTCTATCACTTTGACGTTCACATTGACGATGACACGTAGAAATTGCCTCAGGATTTAATACAAAAGGCACAATGACGACTTAAGAACATGAAGAGTAAATCTTCTTATTGTTTGTGGTTTGCTTTCAGCTTTTCATGGGAGACCAGTAATAGTTTTAGATGCACCACATTAGGTTCACTGTATCCCTTGGACATTGCCGTTGACGATGAAATACAGAAATTGCGTCGGGATTTAATACAAAAGGCACAATGCCGACTTAAGTACAAGAACAGAATATGTGCTCATTGTTTGTGGTTTGCTTTGAGCGCTTCCTGGGAGATCAGTATTACATTCCGATTCACTACTGCAGCTTCACTTTATCACTTGGACCCTCACATTGAGGAGGAAACACAGAAATTGCGCCGGGATTTAATACAAAAGGCACAATGCCCACTTAAGCACAAGAAGAGTTAATCCTCTCTTTGTTTGTGGTTTTCTTTGAACGTTTCCTGGGAGATCAGTATTACATTCCGATGCACTACTACAGCTTTAATCTATCCCTTGGACCTTCACATTGATGATGAAATACAGAAATTGCGTCGGGGTTTAATACAATAGGCACAATGCCGACGTAGGTACAAGAAGAGTAAATCTACTCATTGTTTCTGGTTTGCTTTGAGCGTTTACTGGGAGATCAGTATTAGATTCCGATGCACTACTGCAGCTTTGTTCTATCCCTTAGGCCTCACATTGACGTTGAATCACGCAAATTGCGTCTGGATTTAATACAATAGGCACAATGCCGACTTAAGTACAAGAAGAGTAAATCCTCTCATTGTTTGTGGTTTGCTTTGAGCGTTTCCTGGGAGATCAGTATTAGATTCCGATGCACTACTGCAAATTTACTCTATACATTAGACCTTCACATTGACGATGAAACACAGAAATTGCGCCGGGATTTAATACAAAAGGCACAACGCCGACTTAAGTACAAGAAGAGTATACCATCTCATTGTTTGTGGTTTGCTTTGAGCGTGTCCTGGTAGATCAGTGTTAGATTCCGATGCACTACTGCATCTTTACTCTATCCCTTTGACCTTCACATTGACGATGAAACGTAGAAATTGCAACAGGACTTAATACAAAAGGCACAATGACAACTTAAGAACATGAAGAGTAAATCTTCTTATTGTTTGTGGTTTGTTTTCAGCGTTTCATGGGAGACCAGAATTAGTTTTAGATGCACCACATTAGGTTCACTGTATCCCTTGGACATTGCCGTTAACGATGAAATACAGAAATTGCGCCGGGATTTAATACAAAAGGCACAATGCCGACTTCAGTACAAGAAGAGTAGATCTTCCCATTGCATGAGATTTGCTTTGAGCGTTACCTGGTAGATGAGTAATAGATTCCGATGCACTACTGCAGCTTTACTCTATCCCTAGGAACTTCACATTGACGATGAAACACAGAAATTGCGTCGGGATTTAATACAAAAGGCACAATGCCAACATAAGTACAAGAAGAGTAAGTCTTTTCATTGTTTGTGGTTTGCTTTGAGCGTTTCCTGGGAGATCAGTATTAGATTCCGAAGCACTACTGCGGCTTTACTCTATCCCTTGGACTTTCACATTGACGATGAAACACAGAAATTGCGTCGGGGTTTAATACAAAGGGCACTATGCTGGTTTACATACAAGAAGAGTAAATCTTCTCATTGTTTGTGGTTTGAATTGAGCGTTTCCTGGGAGATCAGTTTGAGATTCCAATGCCCTACTGCAGCTTTACTCTATCCCTTGGGCTTTCTCATTGATGATGAAATACAGAAATTGCGTCAGGATTTAATACAAAAGGGACAATGCCGACTTAAGTTCAAGAACAGTAAATCATCTCATTGTTTGTTGTTTGCATTGAGCGCTTCCTGGAAGATCGGTATTGCATTCCGATGCACTACTGCAGATTTACTCTATCCCTTGGACCTTCACATTGACGATGAAACACAGAAATTTCGTCGGGATTTAATACAAAAGGCACAATGCCGACTTACGTACATGAAGAGTAAATCTCATTGTTTGTGGTTTGCTTTGAGCGTTTCCTTGGAGATCAGTATTAGTTTTCAGCCGCACAACTGCAGCTTTACTCTATCCCTTGGAAATTCACATTGACGATGAAACACAGAAATTGCGTCGGGATTTAATACAAAAGGGACAATGCTAACTTAAGTACAAGAAGAGTAAGTCTTTTCATTGTTTGCGGTTTGGTTTGAGCGTTTCCTGGGAGATCAGTATTAGATTCCGAAGCACATCTGCAGCTTTACTCTATCTCTTGTAGCTTCACATTGACGATGAAGCACAGAAATTGCTTCGGGACTGAATACAAAACGCACAATGCCGACTTAAGTACAAGATGAGTAAATCTTCTCGTAGTTTGTGGATTGGCTCTGAGCACTATGGGAATCAACCGCTGAGGTCATTAGTCCCCTAGAACTTAGAACTAGTTAAACCTAACTTAACCTAAGGACATCACAAACATCCATGACCAAGGCAGGATTCGAACCTGCGACCGTAGCGGTCTTGCGGTTCCAGACTGCAGCGCCTTTAACCGCACGACCTCTTCGGCCGGCAGTTTGTGGATTGCTTTGGGCGTTTCCTGGGAGGTCAGTAATAGATTCCGAAGCACTACTGCAGCTTTACTCTATCACATTGCCCTTCACATTGACGATGAAACACAGAAATTGCGTCTGGATTTAATACAAAAGGCACAATGCCGACTTAGGTACAAGATGAGGAAATCTTCTCATAGTTTGTGGTTTGCTTTGAGCGTTTCTTGGGAGATCAGTATTAGATTCCGATGCACTGCTACAGCTTTACTCTATCCCTTGTATCTTCACACTGATGATGAAACACAAAAATTGCGTCGCGATTTATTACAATAGGCACTATGCCGACTCAGGTACAAGAAGAGTAAATCTTCTCATTGTTTCTGGTTTTCTTTGAGCGTTTCCTGAGTGTTCAGTTTTAGATTCCGATGCACTACTGCAGCTTTACTCCATCCCTTGGACCTTCACATTGACGTTGAAACACAGCAATTGCGTCGGGACTTAATACAAAAGGCAGAATGCCGTCTTAAGTACAAGAAGAGTAAATCTTCTCAGTGTTTGAGGTTTGCTTCGAACGTTTCCTGGGAGATCAGTATTAGATTCCGAAGCACTACTGCAGCTTTTAATCTATTCCCTGGACTTTCACATTGCCGATGAAACACAGAAATTGCGTCGGGATTAAATACAAAATGCTCAATGCCGACTTAAGTAAAAAAAGAGCAAATCTTTTCATTGTTTGTGGTTTGCTTTGAGCGTTTCCTGCGAGATCAGTATTAGATTCCGAACCACTACTGCAGCTTTACTCTATCCCTTGGACCTTCGCATTGACGATGAAACACAGAAATTACGTCGGAATTTAATACAAAAGGCACAACGCCAACTTAAGTAGAAGAAGAGTATACCATCTCATTGTTGTGGTTGCTTTGAGCGTGTCCTAGTAGATCAGTGTTAGATTCCTATGCACTACTGCATCTTTACTCTATCCCTTTGACCTTCACATTGACGATGAAACGTAGAAATTGCGACAGGACTTAATACAAAAGGCACAATGACAACTTAAGATAATGAAGAGTAAATCTTCTTATTGTTTGTCGTTTGTTTTCAGCGTTTCATGGGAGACCAGAATTAGTTTTAGATGCACCACATTAGGTTCACTGTATCCCTTGGACATTGCCGTTAACGGTGAAATACAGAAATTGCGTTGGGATTTAATACAAAAGGCACAATGCCGACTTAGGTACAAGAAGAGTAGATCTTCCCATTGCATGAGATTTGCTTTGAGCGTTTCCTGATAGATCAGTATTAGATTCCGATGTACTACTGCAGCTTTACTCTATCCCTTGGACCTTCACATTGACGATGAAACACAGAAATTGCGTCGGGATTTAATACAAAAGGGACAATGCTAACTTAAGTACAAGAAGAGTAAGTCTTTTCATTGTTTGTGGTTTGGTTTGAGCGTTTCCTGGGAGATCAGTATTAGATTCCGAAGCACAACTGCAGCTTTACTCTATCTCTTGTAGCTTCACATTGACGATGAAGCACAGAAATTGCTTCGGGACTGAATTCAAAACGCACAATGCCGACTTAAGTACAAGATGAGTAAATCATCTCGTAGTTTGTGGTTTGGCTCTGAGCACTATGGGAATCAACTACTGAGGTCATTAGTCCCCTAGAACTTAGAACTAGTTAAACCTAACTAAACCTAAGGACATCACAAACATCCATGCCCGAGGCAGGATTCGAACCTGCGACCGTAGTGGTGTTGCGGTAAGAGACTGCAGCGCCTTTAACCGCACGGCCACTTCGGCCGGCAGTTTGTGGATTGCTTTGGGCGTTTCCTGGGAGGTCAGTAATAGATTCCGAAGCACTACTGCAGCTTTTCTCTATCACATTGCCCTTCACGTTGACGATGAAACACAGAAATTGCGTCTGGATTTAATACAAAAGGCACAATGCCGACTTAAGTACAAGATGAGGAAATCTTCTCATAGTTTGTGGTTTGCTTTGAGCGTTTCTTGGGAGATCAGTATTAGATTCCGATGCACTGCTACAGCTTTACTCTATCCCTTGTATCTTCACATTGATGATGAAACACAAAAATTGCATCGGGATTTAATACAAAAGGCACAATGCCGACTTACGTACAAGCAGAGTAAATCTTCTCATTGTTTGTGGTTTGCTTTGAGCGTTTCCTTGGAGATCAGTATTAGATTTCCGATGCACTACTGGAGCTTTACTCATTCCCTTGGACCTCCACATTGACGATGAAACACAGAAATTACGTCGGAATGGAATGCAAAATTCACAATGGCGACTTAAGTTCAAGAAGAGTAAATCCTCTCATTTTTCCTGGTTTCCGATGAGCGTTTCCTGGGAAAACAGTACTAGATTCGGTTGCACTACTGCAGCTTTACTCAATCCCTTGGACCTCCACATTGATGATGAAACACAGTAATTGCGTAGGGATTTAATACAAAAGGTACTATGCCGACTTAAGTACAAGAAGAGTAAATCTTCTCATTGTTTGTGGTTTGCTTTGAGCGTTTCCTGGGAGATCAGTATTAGAGTCTGATACATTACTGCAGCTTTACTCTATCCCTTGGCCTTCACATTGACGATCGAACACAGAAATTGGGTCGGGATTTAATACAAAAGGCAGAATGCCGACTTAAGTACGAGAAGAGTAAATCTTTTTTAATTTTTTGTGGTTTGCTTTGAGCGTTTCCTGGGAGATCAGTATTAGAATCCGATGCACTACAGCAGGCTTACTGTATCCCTTGGACCTTCAGATTGACGATGAAACTCAGAAATTGCGTCGGAATTTAATACAAAAGGCACAACGCCGACTTAAGTACAAGAAGAGTAACTCTTCTCATTGTTTGTGGTTCGTTTTGAGCGTTTCCTGGGAGATCAGTTTTAGATCCCAATGCCCTACTGCAGCTTTACTCAATACCATGGAGTTTCTCATTGACAATGAAATACAGAAATTGCGTCGGGATTTAATCCAAAAGCACAATGCCGACTTAAGTACAAGAACAGAACATGTGCTCATTGTTTGTGGTTTGCTTTGAGCGCTTCCTGGGAGATCAGTATTACATTCCGATTCACTACTGCAGCTTCACTCTATCCCTTGGACCTTCACATTGACGAGGAAACACAGAAATTGCGCCGGGATTTAATACAAAAGGCGCAATGCCCACTTTAGCACAAGAAGAGTTAATCTTCTCATTGTTTGTGGTTTTCTTTGAACGTTTCCTGGGAGATCAGTATTACATTCCGATGCACTACTACAGCTTTACTCTATCCCTTGGACCTTCACATTGATGATGAAACACTGAAATTGGGTCGGGGTTTAATACAATAGGCACAATGCCAACTTAGGTACGAGAAGAGTAAATCTACTCATTGTTTCTGGTTTGCTTTGAGCGTTTACTGGGAGATCAGTATTAGATTCCGATGCGCTACTGCAGCTTTGATCTATCCCTTAGGCCTCACATTGACGATGAATCACGCAAATTGCGTCGGGATTTAATACAAAAGGCACAATGCCGACTTAAGTACAAGAAGAGTAAATCCTCTCATTGTTTGTGGTTTGCTTTGAGCGTTTCCTGGGAGATCAGTATTAGATTCCGATGCACTACTGCAAATTTACTCTATACATTAGACCTTCACATTGACGATGAAACACAGAAATTGCGCCGGGATTTAATACAAAAGGCACAATGCCGACTTAAGTACAAGAAGAGTATACCATCTCATTGTTTGTGGTTTGCTTTGAGCGTGTCCTGGTAGATCAGTGTTAGATTCCGATGCACTACTGCATCTTTACTCTATCCCTTTGACCTTCACATTGACGATGAAACGTAGAAATTGCGACAGGACTTAATACAAAAGGCACAATGACAACTTAAGAACATGAAGAGTAAATCTTCTTATTGTTTGTGGTTTGTTTTCAGCGTTTCATGGGAGACCAGAATTAGTTCTAGATGCACCACATTAGGTTCACTGTATCCCTTGGACATTGCCGTTAACGATGAAATACAGAAATTGCGCCGGGATTTAATACAAAAGGCACAATGCCGACTTAAGTACAAGAAGAGTAGATCTTCCCATTGCATGAGATTTGCTTTGAGCGTTACCTGGTAGATGAGTAATAGATTCCGATGCACTACTGCAGCTTTACTCTATCCCTAGGAACTTCACATTGACGATGAAACACAGAAATTGCGTCGGGATTTAATACAAAAGGCACAATGCCAACATAAGTACAAGAAGAGTAAGTCTTTTCATTGTTTGTGGTTTGCTTTGAGCGTTTCCTGGGAGATCAGTATTAGATTCCGAAGCACTACTGCGGCTTTACTCTATCCCTTGGGCTTTCTCATTGATGATGAAATACAGAAATTGCGTCAGGATTTAATACAAAAGGGACAATGCCGACTTAAGTTCAAGAACAGTAAATCATCTCATTGTTTGTTGTTTGCATTGAGCGCTTCCTGGAAGATCGGTATTGCATTCCGAGGCACTACTGCAGATTTACTCTATCCCTTGGACCTTCACATTGACGATGAAACACAGAAATTTCGTCGGGATTTAATACAAAAGGCACAATGCCGACTTACGTACATGAAGAGTAAATCTCATTGTTTGTGGTTTGCTTTGAGCGTTTCCTTGGAGATCAGTATTAGTTTTCAGCCGCACAACTGCAGCTTTACTCTATCCCTTGGAAATTCACATTGACGATGAAACACAGAAATTGCGTCGGGATGTAATACAAAAGGGACAATGCTAACTTAAGTACAAGAAGAGTAAGTCTTTTCATTGTTTGCGGTTTGGTTTGAGCGTTTCCTGGGAGATCAGTATTAGATTCCGAAGCACAACTGCAGCTTTACTCTATCTCTTGTAGCTTCACATTGACGATGAAGCACAGAAATTGCTTCGGGACTGAATACAAAACGCACAATGCCGACTTAAGTACAAGATGAGTAAATCTTCTCGTAGTTTGTGGATTTGCTCTGAGCACTATGGGAATCAACCGCTGAGGTCATTAGTCCCCTAGAACTTAGAACTAGTTAAACCTAACTTAACCTAAGGACATCACAAACATCCATGACCAAGGCAGGATTCGAACCTGCGACCGTAGCGGTCTTGCGGTTCCAGACTGCAGCGCCTTTAACCGCACGACCTCTTCGGCCGGCAGTTTGTGGATTGCTTTGGGCGTTTCCTGGGAGGTCAGTAATAGATTCCGAAGCACTACTGCAGCTTTACTCTATCACATTGCCCTTCACATTGACGATGAAACACAGAAATTGCGTCTGGTTTTAATACAAAAGGCACAATGCCGACTTAGGTACAAGATGAGGAAATCTTCTCATAGTTTGTGGTTTGCTTTGAGCGTTTCTTGGGAGATCAGTATTAGATTCCGATGCACTGCTACAGCTTTACTCTATCCCTTCTATCTTCACATTGATGATGAAACACAAAAATTGCGTCGCGATTTATTACAATAGGCACTATGCCGACTCAGGTACAAGAAGAGTAAATCTTCTCATTGTTTCTGGTTTTCTTTGAGCGTTTCCTGAGTGTTCAGTTTTAGATTCCGATGCACTACTGCAGCTTTACTCCATCCCTTGGACCTTCACATTGACGTTGAAACACAGCAATTGCGTCGGGACTTAATACAAAAGGCAGAATGCCGTCTTAAGTACAAGAAGAGTAAATCTTCTCAGTGTTTGAGGTTTGCTTCGAACGTTTCCTGGGAGATCAGTATTAGATTCCGAAGCACTACTGCAGCTTTTAATCTATTCCCTGGACTTTCACATTGCCGATGAAACACAGAAATTGCGTCGGGATTAAATACAAAATGCTCAATGCCGACTTAAGTAAAAAAAGAGCAAATCTTTTCATTGTTTGTGGTTTGCTTTGAGCGTTTCCTGCGAGATCAGTATTAGATTCCGAACCACTACTGCAGCCTTACTCTATCCCTTGGACCTTCGCATTGACGATGAAACACATAAATTACGTCGGAATTTAATACAAAAGGCACAACGCCAACTTAAGTAGAAGAAGAGTATACCATCTCATTGTTGTGGTTGCTTTGAGCGTGTCCTAGTAGATCAGTGTTAGATTCCTATGCACTACTGCATCTTTACTCTATCCCTTTGACCTTCACATTGACGATGAAACGTAGAAATTGCGACAGGACTTAATACAAAAGGCACAATGACAACTTAAGATAATGAAGAGTAAATCTTCTTATTGTTTGTCGTTTGTTTTCAGCGTTTCATGGGAGACCAGAATTAGTTTTAGATGCACCACATTAGGTTCACTGTATCCCTTGGACATTGCCGTTAACGGTGAAATACAGAAATTGCGTTGGGATTTAATACAAAAGGCACAATGCCGACTTAGGTACAAGAAGAGTAGATCTTCCCATTGCATGAGATTTGCTTTGAGCGTTTCCTGATAGATCAGTATTAGATTCCGATGTACTACTGCAGCTTTACTCTATCCCTTGGACCTTCACATTGACGATGAAACACAGAAATTGCGTCGGGATTTAATACAAAAGGGACAATGCTAACTTAAGTACAAGAAGAGTAAGTCTTTTCATTGTTTGTGGTTTGGTTTGAGCGTTTCCTGGGAGATCAGTATTAGATTCCGAAGCACAACTGCAGCTTTACTCTATCTCTTGTAGCTTCACATTGACGATGAAGCACAGAAATTGCTTCGGGACTGAATTCAAAACGCACAATGCCGACTTAAGTACAAGATGAGTAAATCATCTCGTAGTTTGTGGTTTGGCTCTGTGCACTATGGGAATCAACTGCTGAGGTCATTAGTCCCCTAGAACTTAGAACTAGTTAAACCTAACTAAACCTAAGGACATCACAAACATCCATGCCGAGGCAGGATTCGAACCTGCGACCGTAGTGGTGTTGCGGTAAGAGACTGCAGCGCCTTTAACCGCACGGCCACTTCGGCCGGCAGTTTGTGGATTGCTTTGGGCGTTTCCTGGGAGGTCAGTAATAGATTCCGAAGCACTACTGCAGCTTTTCTCTATCACATTGCCCTTCACATTGACGATGAAACACAGAAATTGCGTCTGGATTTAATACAAAAGGCACAATGCCGACTTAAGTACAAGATGAGGAAATCTTCTCATAGTTTGTGGTTTGCTTTGAGCGTTTCTTGGGAGATCAGTATTAGATTCCGATGCACTGCTACAGCTTTACTCTATCCCTTGTATCTTCACATTGATGATGAAACACAAAAATTGCATCGGGATTTAATACAAAAGGCACAATGCCGACTTACGTACAAGCAGAGTAAATCTTCTCATTGTTTGTGGTTTGCTTTGAGCGTTTCCTTGGAGATCAGTATTAGATTTCCGATGCACTACTGGAGCTTTACTCATTCCCTTGGACCTCCACATTGACCATGAAACACAGAAATTACGTCGGAATGGAATGCAAAATTCACAATGGCGACTTAAGTTCAAGAAGAGTAAATCCTCTCATTTTTCCTGGTTTCCGATGAGCGTTTCCTGGGAAAACAGTACTAGATTCGGTTGCACTACTGCAGCTTTACTCAATCCCTTGGACCTCCACATTGATGATGAAACACAGTAATTGCGTAGGGATTTAATACAAAAGGTACTATGCCGACTTAAGTACAAGAAGAGTAAATCTTCTCATTGTTTGTGGTTTGCTTTGAGCGTTTCCTGGGAGATCAGTATTAGAGTCTGATACATTACTGCAGCTTTACTCTATCCCTTGGCCTTCACATTGACGATCGAACACAGAAATTGGGTCGGGATTTAATACAAAAGGCAGAATGCCGACTTAAGTACGAGAAGAGTAAATCTTTTTTAATTTTTTGTGGTTTGCTTTGAGCGTTTCCTGGGAGATCAGTATTAGATTCCGATGCACTACAGCAGGCTTACTGTATCCCTTGGACCTTCAGATTGACGATGAAACTCAGAAATTGCGTCGGAATTTAATACAAAAGGCACAACGCCGACTTAAGTACAAGAAGAGTAACTCTTCTCATTGTTTGTGGTTTGCTTTTAGCATTTCCTGTGAGATCAGTATTAGATTCCGAAGCACCACTGCAGCATTACTCTATCCATTGAACCTTCACATTGACGATGAAACACAGAAATTTCGACGGGATATAATCCAAAAGCACAATACCGACTGAAGTACAAGAAGAGTACATCTTCTCACTGTTAGTAGTTCGCTTGGAGCGTTTCCTGGGAGATCAGTATTAGATTACGATGCACTACTGCCGCTTTACTCTATCCCTTGGACCTTGAAATTGACGATGAAACACAGAGATTGCGTCGGGATTTAATACAAAAGGGACAATGCCAACTTACGTACAAGAAGAGTAAGTTTTTTCATTGTTTGTGGTTTGCTTTGAGCGTTTCCTGGGAAATCAGTATTAGATTCCGAAACACAACTGCAGCTTTACTCTATTTCTTGGACCTTCACATTGACGATGAAGCACAGAAATTGCTTCGGGACTTAATACAAAAGGCACAATGCCGACTTAAGTACAAGATGAGTAATTCTTCTCATAGTATGTGGTCTGCTTTGGGCGTTTCCTGGGAGATCAGTATTAGATTCCGATGCACTACTGCAGCTTTACTCTATCCCATGGACCTTCACATTGACGATCAAACACAGAAATTGCGTCGGTATTTAATACAAAAGGCACAATGCCGTCATAAGCACAAGAACAGTAAATGTTCTGATTGTTTGTGGTTTGCTTAGAGCGCCTCCTGGGAGATCAGTATTACATTCTGATACACTACTGCAGCTATACTCGATCCCTTGGACCTTCACATTGACGATAAAACACAGAAATTGCGTCGGGATTTAACACAAAAGACACAATGCCAACTTAAGCACAAGAAGAGTTAAACTTCTCACAGTTTGTGTTTTGCTTTGAACGTTTCCTGGGAGATCAGTATTAGATTCCGATGCCCTGCTACAGCTTTACTCTATCCTTTGGATCTTCACATTGATGATGAAACACAGATATTGCGTCGCGATTTAATACAATAGGCACAATGCCGGCTTAAGTACAAGAAGAGTAAATCCTCTCATTGTTTGTGGTTCGTTTTGAGCGTTTCCTGGGAGATCAGTTTTAGATCCCAATGCCCTACTGCAGCTTTACTCAATACCATGGAGTTTCTCATTGACAATGAAATACAGAAATTGCGTCGGGATTTAATACAAAAGGCACAATGCCGACTTAAGTACAAGAACAGAACATGTGCTCATTGTTTGTGGTTTGCTTTGAGCGCTTCCTGGGAGATCAGTATTACATTCCGATTCACTACTGCAGCTTCACTCTATCCCTCGGACCTTCACATTGACGAGGAAACACAGAAATTGCGCCGGGATTTAATACAAAAGGCACAATGCCCACTTTAGCACAAGAAGAGTTAATCTTCTCATTGTTTGTGGTTTTCTTTGAACGTTTCCTGGGAGATCAGTATTACATTCCGATGCACTACTACAGCTTTACTCTATCCCTTGGACCTTCACATTGATGATGAAACACTGAAATTGGGTCGGGGTTTAATACAATAGGCACAATGCCAACTTAGGTACGAGAAGAGTAAATCTACTCATTGTTTCTGGTTTGCTTTGAGCGTTTACTGGGAGATCAGTATTAGATTCCGATGCGCTACTGCAGCTTTGATCTATCCCTTAGGCCTCACATTGACGATGAATCACGCAAATTGCGTCGGGATTCAATACAAAAGGCACAATGCCGACTTAAGTACAAGAAGAGTAAATCCCCTCATTGTTTGTGGTTTGCTTTGAGAGTTTCCTGGGAGATCAGTATTAGATTCCGATGCACTACTGCAAATTTACTCTATACATTGGACCTTCACATTGACGATGAAACACAGAAATTGCGCCGGGATTTAATACAAAAGGCACAATGCCGACTTAAGTACAAGAAGAGTATACTTTCTCATTGTTTGTGGTTTGCTTTGAGCGTGTCCTGGTAGATCAGTGTTAGATTCCGATGCACTACTGCATCTTTACTCTATCCCTTTGACCTTCACATTGACGATGAAACGTAGAAATTGCGACAGGACTTAATACAAAAGGCACAATGACAACTTAAGAACATGAAGAGTAAATCTTCTTATTGTTTGTGGTTTGTTTTCAGCGTTTCATGGGAGACCAGTATTAGTTTTAGATGCACCACATTAGGTTCACTGTATCCCTTGGACATTGCCGTTAACGATGAAATACAGAAATTGCGTCGGGATTTAATACAAAAGGCACAATGCCGACTTAAGTACAAGAAGAGTAGATCATCCCATTGCATGAGATATGCTTTAAGCGTTTCCTGGTAGATCCGTATTAGATTCCGATGCACTACTGCAGCTTTACTCTATCCCTTGGAACTTCACATTGACGATGAAACACTGAGATTGCGTCGGGATTAAATACAAAAGGCACAATGCTGACTTACTTACAAGAAGAGTAAATCTTCGCATTGTTTGTGGTTTGCTTTGAGCGTTTCCATGGTGATCAGTATTAGATTTCCGATGCACAACTGCAGCTATACTCTATACCTTGGACCTTCACATTAACGATGAAACACAGAAATTGCGTCGGGATTTAATACAAAAGGCACAATGCCAACTTATGTACAAGAAGAGTAAGTCTTTTCATTGTTTGTGGTTTGCTTTGAGCGTTTCCTGGGAGATCAGTATTAGATTCCGAAGCACTACTGCGGCTTTACTCTATCCCTTGGACCTTCACATTGACGATGAAACACAGAAATTGCGTCGGGATTTAATACAAAAGGCACAATGCTGGTTTACATACAAGAAGAGTAAATCTTCTCATTGTTTGTGGTTTGCATTGAGCGTTTCCTTGTGTAACACTACCGCCCTTCTTGGACGTAGGTTAGCTCTATAAAGCCTGTACTGTAATAAGTTCACGGGCTTCACCTTATAAACAAGGATTTTTAGTACATTAGTTGACCGCGTGTACCTAATAGAAGCAAGATCGGACTTATTCTCTGTCAATAACTACAGTGATGCATCAAGCAAATGTACAGTATAATTACCCTTTCGCATGGACAAGAAGTACACACAGTAGATGCTACCTATATTTAACAATTCGGTCGCCAGCCTACTTAGGCAATTAGTGAGTTTTTCCTAGTACAAGTGGGTGCATGTACAAGAATAGTAACACGTAGTAATGATGCGTTATATGGCAAAGTTTGGAACCCGAAAAATCCACTGAACTAAGTTTTCTCTCTTTGTACTAATTTGGACGAACTACATTTACACAATACCACACGGTAATGATTACTACTAACTACATTTTGTATTTTGAGCAGACTGAAATCGGGCATAGATTACCCAATAATTAGCAGTTTTGAAAGCACATATACAATGTTACTATTAAAGATGGAAAAACACTAATATACTTAGGTATAATATAGAATTTAGCTTTACTGGTCAAATCTGAGCAGTACACATCAAGGTTTGAACGAATGGATAAGAGAAAAAGGGGGGGGGGCCCTGAAACTGTTATAGTGGTTATACTGAAACTGTTAAGTACTGAAGGCAAATTAACACACAAAATTTATCAATCTATGGATAACTACTCTTTTGTCTCACTTCTGAATAATTTAACTGTCATTATTTCTGTCTCAAATTAATTGAATAACATCGCTAACTCAATAAAAAAAAAACTCTTTTGTTCTTTACCAACATTTGCAACAACACACAGAACTATAGATCCCTTTATGGCATAGATTAATTTGCTGATGATTTTCATTAACCTAAACATTAAACTTTCAGTTTAGGATACTCGGATTGCACAATACAAGGTAAGGATCCTATCCAGGTCAGTGATCAGGATAAGTCATGGCTAAAGCAATTCTGGTAAAAGTCACGTTATTATTGAACAGTTAGAAACAATTTCTACACTGGTCCACACAGATACACTTCTAAAGATGAAATAAATGTTTGACCTGTGCAAGTCGGTGCGGCGGTTAGCGGGCAGCGAGATAGCGGGCAGCACGGCACACATACAAGCACGGCTAAAGCTCACACAACATCGGCACTTTCCATCTTCTTAGCGTCGTAATTTTTCCAATTTTGTGCCTCAGAATATAGCCATGCCAAGTAGTCGTCGGAATCGGTTCATCCGAGGCTCAATGGAATCCACTTTTCCTGGGTAGCCTCCTCGGTACAGTACGTGTACTTCCGACTGTTGTTCGCCTCCGACTGTAATACTGAGCCCGTTGTGCCGAACCGCGCCCAGTGTTCGTTTTCCCGCCTCGCCTGCCTCCACCTTTTCCCGCTCCCCTACAGGTAGGGTATTCACCACAGGTTTTCTACTACACATATCCTAATGCATTATCTACGTATGGACCAAGTGTATAAATTACAATTTTCACATCTTACAATAGTTTTAACATTAAATACACTTTCCTTTGATTACCACATTATTTGAAATCTAACATAAATAATATTCGTTTCAAAAGTTACTCACAGTTTCTTTAACTAGACACGAAAAGAATCAAAAAAGAAATTCAACACATTGCTATTATTAATATATCTACATTCATAAAGAAAAAAATTATTTTACGTATAATTGTCGTTACACTTGGAGAGCAGTATTAAATTTCCGATGCACAACTGCAGCTTTACTCTATCTGTTGGACCTTCACATTGACGATGAACCACAGAAATTGCGTAGGGATATAATACAAAAGGCACAATGCCGACTTACGTACAAGAAGAGTAAATCTTCTCATTGTTTGTTGTTTGAATTGAGCGTGTCCTCGGAGATCAGTATTAGATTCCGATGCACTACTGCAGCTTTACTCTATCCCTTGCACCTTCAAATTGACGATGAAACACAGAAATTGCGTTGGGATTTAATTCAAAATGCACAATGCCGACTTAAGTACAAGAAAAGTAAATCTCTTCATTGTTTGTGTTTTGCTTTGAGAGTTCCCTGGGAGATCTGTTTTAGATTTTAATGCCCTACTGCAGCTTTACTCTATCCCTTGTACTTTCTCATTGACGATGAAACTAAGAAATTGCGTCGGGATTTAATACAAAAGGCACAATGCCGACTTAAGTACAAGAAGAGTAAATCGTTTCATTGTTTGTGGTTTGTTTTGAGCGTTTCCTGGGAGATCAGTTTGAGATTCCAATGCCCTACTGCAGCTTTACTCTATCCCTTGGACTTTCTCATTGATGATGAAATACAGAAATTGCGTCAGGATTTAATACAAAAGGGACAATGCCGACTTAAGTTCAAGAACAGTAAATCATCTCATTGTTTGTTGTTTGCTTTGAGCGCTTCCTGGAAGATCGGTATTACATTCCGATGAACTACTGCAGCTTTACTCTATCCCTTGGACCTTCACATTGACGATGAAACACAGAAATTGCGTCGGGATTTAATACAAAAGGCACAATGCCGACTTACGTACATGAAGAGTAAATCTTCTCATTGTTTGTGGTTTGCTTTGAGCGTTTCCTTGGAGATCAGTATTAGATTTCAGCTGCACAACTGCAGCTTTACTCTATCCCTTGGAAATTCACATTGACGATGAAACACAGAAATTGCGTCGGGATTTAATACAAAAGGGACAATGCTAACTTAAGTACAAGAAGAGTAAGTCTTTTCATTGTTTGTGGTTTGGTTTGAGCGTTTCCTGGGAGATCTGTATTAGATTCCGAAGCACAACTGCAGCTTTACTCTATCCCTTGGACCTTCACATTGACGATAAAAACAGAGATATTGCGTCGGGATTTAATACAAAACGCACAATGCCGTCTTAAGTACAAGAAGAGTCGATCTTCTCATTGCATGAGATTTGCTTTGAGCGTCTCCTGGGAGATCAGCATTAGATTCCGACGCACTACTGCAGCTTTTCTCTATCCCTTGGACTTTCACATTGGCGATGAAACACAGAAATTGCATCGGGATTTAATACAAAAGGCACAATGCCGACTTACGTACAAGCAGAGTAAATCTTCTCATTGTTTGTGGTTTGCTTTGAGCGTTTCCTTGGAGATCAGTATTAGATTTCCGATTCACAACTGCAGGTTTACCCTATCCCTTGGACCTTCACATTGACGATGAAACACAGAAATTGCGTCGGGATTTAATACAAAAGGCACAATGCCGACTTAGGTACAAGATGAGTATATCTTCTCATAGTTTGTGGTTTGCTTTGAGCGTTTCTTGGGAGATCAGTATTAGATTCCGATGCACTGCTACAGCTTTGCTCTATCCCTTAGATCCTCACATTGATGATGAAACATAGAAATTGCGTCGCGATTTATTACAACAGGCGCTATGCCGACTCAAGTACAAGAAGAGTAAATCTTCTCATTGTTTCTGGTTTTCTTTGAGCGTTTCCTGAGAGTTCAGTATTAGATTCCGATGCACTACTGCAGCTTTACTCCATCCGTTGGACCTTCAATTTGACGTTGAAACACAGAAATTGGATCGGGATTTAATAAAAAAGGCAGAATGCCGACTTAAGTACGAGAAGAGTAAATCTTTTTTAAATTTTTGTGGTTTGCTTTGAGAGTTTCCTGGGAGATCAGTATTAGATTCCGATGCACTACTGCAGGCTTACTCTATCCCTTGGACCTTCAGATTGACGATGAAACACAGAAATTGCGTCGGGATTTAATACAAAAGGCACAACGCCGACTTAAGTACAAGAAGATTAACTCTTCTCATTGTTTGTGGTTTGCTTTTAGCATATCCTGGGAGATCAGTATTTGATTCCGAACCACCACTGCAGCATTACTCTATCCCTTGGACCTTCACATTGACGATGAAACACAGAAATTGCATCGGGATTTAATACATAAGGCACAATGCCGACTTAAGGACCAGAAGAGTTAATCTTCTCAATGTTTGTAGCTTGCTGGTAATGATTCCTGGGAGATTAGATTCCGATGCACTACTGCAGCTTTACTCTATCCCTTGGACCTTTAAATTGACGATGAAACACAGAAATTGCGTCGGGATTTAATACAAGAGGCACAATGCCGACTTAAGCACAAGAACAGTAATTGTTCTCAGTGTTTGTGGTATGCTTTGAGCGCCTCCTGGAAGATCAGTATTACATTCTGATGCACTACTGCAGGTTTACTCTATCCCTTGGACCTTCACATTGACGATGAAACACAGAAATTGCGTCGGGATTTAACACAAAAGGCACAATGCCGACATAAGTACAAGAAGAGTAAATCTACTCATTGTTTCTGATTTTCTTTGAGCGTTACCTGGGAGATTAGTATTAGAGTCCGATGCACTACTGCAGCCTTACTCTATCCCTTGGACCTTCGCATTGACGATGAAACACAGAAATTTCGGCGGGAAATAATCCAAAAGCACAATACTGATTTAAGTACAAGAAGAGTAAATCTTCTCATTTTTTGTGGTTCATTTTGAGCGTTTCCTGGGAGATCAGTTTTAGATCCCAATGCCCTACTGCAGCTTTACTCAATCCCATGGACTTTCTCATTGACGATGAAATAGAGAAATTGCGTCGGAATTTAATACAAAAGGCACAATGCCGACTTATGTACAAGAACTGAAAATCTTCTCATTGTTTGTGGTTTGCTTTAAGCGCTTCCTGGGAGATAAGTATTACATTCCGATGCACTACTGCAGCTTTACTCTATCCCTTGGACCTTCTGATTGACGAGGAAACACAGAAATTGCGCCGGGACTTGATACAAAAGGCACAATGCACACTTAAGCACAAGAAGAGTTAATCTTATCATTGTTTGTGGTTTTCTTTGAATGTTTCCTATGAGATCAGTATTAGATTCCGATGCACTGCTACAGCTTCACTCTATCCCTTGGACCTTCACATTGATGATGAAACACAGAAATTGCGTCGGGATTTATTACAATAGGCACTATGCTGACTTAAGTACAAGAAGAGTTAATCTTCTCATTGTTTCTGGTTTTCTTTGAGCGTTTCCTGAGAATTCAGTATTAGATTCCGATGCACTACTGCAGCTTTACTCTATCCCTTGGACCGTCACATTGACGTTGAAACACAGCAATTGCGTCGGGAATTAATGCAAAAGGCAGAATGCTGAATTAAGTACATGAAGAGCTAATCTTCGCATTGTTTGAGGTTTGCTTCGAGCGTTTCCTGGGAGATCAGTATTAGATTCCGAAGCACTACTGCCGCATTACTCTATCCCTTGGACCTTTAAATTGACGATGAAACTCAGAAATTGCGTCGGGATTTAATACGAAAGGCACAATGCCGACTTCAGTACGAGAAGAGTATATCTTCACATTGTTTGTGGTTTGCTTTGAGCGTTTCCTGGGAGAGCAGTATTATATTCCGATGCACTACTGCAGCTTTACTCTATCCCTTGGACTATCAGATTGACGATGAAACACAGAAATTGCGTCGGGAGTTAATACATAAGTCATAATGCTGACTTATGTACAAGAAGAGTAACTCTTCTCATGGTTTGTGGTTTGCTTTTAGCATTTCCTGGGAGATCAGTATTAGATTCCGAAGCACCACTGCAGCATTAGTCTATCCCTTGGATCTTCACATTGACGATGAAGCACATAAATTGCGTCGGGATTTATTACATAAGGCACAATGTGTACTTAAGTACAAGAGGAGTAAATCTTCTCATTGCTCGTGGTTTGCTTTGAGCGTTTCCTGGGAGATCAGTATTATATTCCGATGCACTACTGCAGCTTTACTATATTCCTTGGACCTTCACATTGACGACGAAACTTTGAAATTGCGTGGGGATTTAAGACAAAAGCCACAATGCCAACATAAGTACAATAAGTGTCAATCTTCTCATTGCTTTTGTTTGCTTTGAGCGTTTAGTGGGAGACCAGTATTAGATTACGATGCACTACTGCCGCATTACTCATTCCCTTGGACCTTTAAATTCACGATGAAACACAGAAATTGCGTGGGGATTTAATACAAAAGGCACAATGCCGACTTCAGTACAAGAAGAGTAAATCTTCTCATTGTTTGTGGTTTGCTTTGAGCGTTTCCTGAGAGTTCACTATTAGATTCCGATTTACCATATCAGGTGTACCGTATCCCTTATACATTCACGTATTCCAATGAAACACAGAAATTGCGTCGGGAATTAATACAGAAGGAACAATGCCGACTTAAGTACAAGAAGAGTAAATCATCTAATTGTTTCTGGTTTGCTTTGAGCTTTCCCTGGGGGATCAGTATTAGATTCCGATGCACTACTGCAGCTTTACTGTATACCATGGATCTTCAGTTTGACGATGAAACACAGAAATTGCGTCGGATTCAAAACAATAGGCACAATGCCGACCCAAGTAAAAGAAGAGTAAATCTTCTCATTGTTTGAGGTTTGCTTTGAGCGTTTCCTGGTAGATCAGTATTAGACTCCGATGCAATATTGCAAATTTACTCTGTCCCTTGGACCTTCACATTGACTATGAAACACAGAAATTGAGTCGGGATTTAATACAAAAGGCACAATACCGACTTAAGTACAAGAAGAGTATATCTTCTCATTGTTTGTGGTTTGCTTTGAGCGTTGCATGGGAGATCAGTATTAGATTCCGATGAACTACTGCAACTTTACTCTATCCCTTGGAACTTCACATTGACGATGATACACAGAAATTGACTCGGGATTCAATACAAAACGCAGAATGCCGACTTAAGTACTAAAAGAGTCAATCTTCTCATTGTTTGTGGTTTGCTTTGAGCGTATCCTGGGAGATCAGTATTGGATTCCGATACACCACTGCAGCTTTACCCTATCATTTGGACTTTCACATTGACGATGAAACACAGATATTGCGTCGGGATTAATTTCAAAAGCACAATGCCAACGGAAGTACAAGAAGAGTAAATCTTCTCATTGTTTGTGGTTTGCTTTGAGCGTTTCCTCTGGGATCAGTATTAGATTCCGATGCACTATTGCGGCTTTACTCTATCCCTTGGACCTTCACAGTGACGATGAAACACAGAAATAGCGTTGGGATTTAATACAAAAGGCACAATGTCGACTTCAGTAAAAGGAAAATAAATATTCTTTTTTTTTGTGGTTTGCTTTGAGCGTTTCCTGGGAGATCAGTACTATATTCCGATGCACTACTTCAGCTTTACTCTATCCCTTGGACCTTAACATTGTCGATGAAGCACAGATATTTCGTCCATTTTGAATACAAAAGGCACAATGCCGATTTAAGTACAAAAAGAGAAAATCTCATCATTGTTTGTCGTTTGCTTTGAGCGTTTCCTGGGAGATCAGTATTAGCTTGCGATGCACTACTGCAGCTTTACTCTATCCCTTGGACCTTCACATTGACGATTAAACATAGAAATTACGTCGGGATTTAATACAAAAGGCACAATGCCGACTTAAGTACAAGAAGAGAAAATCTTCTTATTGTTTGTGGTTTGCTTTGAGCGTTTCCTGGGAGAACAGTATTAGATTCCGATGCACTACTGCAGCTTTACTCTATCCCTTGGACCTTTAAATTGACGATGAAACACAGTAATTGCGTGGGAATGTAATACAAAAGGCACAATGCCGACTTCAGTACAAGAAGTGTAACTCTTCTCATTGTTTGTGATTTTCTTTGAGCGCTTCCTGAGAGTTCACTATTAGATTCCGATGCACCACATCAGGTGTACCGTATCCCTTACACATTCATGTTTTCCAATGAAACACAGAAATTGCGTCGGGAATTAATACAAAAGGAACAACGCCGACTTAAGTACAAAAAGAGTCAATCTTCTCATTGTTTGTGGTTTGCTTTAACCGTTTCCTAGGAGATCAGTATTAGATTAAGATGCACCACTGCGGCTTTACTCTATCCCTTGCACCTTCACATTGTCGATGAAA
This sequence comes from Schistocerca piceifrons, assembly GCF_021461385.2. Classification (NCBI taxonomy): domain Eukaryota; kingdom Metazoa; phylum Arthropoda; class Insecta; order Orthoptera; family Acrididae; genus Schistocerca; species Schistocerca piceifrons. Next base: position 955,818,977 of record NC_060149.1, on the reverse strand, counting down.
CACAGAAATTGCGTCGGGATTTAATACAAAAGGCACTATGCCGACTTAAGTACAAGAAGAGTAAATCTTCTCATTGTTTGTGGTTTGTTTTGAACGTTCCCTGGGTGATCAGTATTAGATTCCGATACACTACTGCAGGTTTACTCTATCATTTGGACCTTCACATTGACGATGAAACACAGATATTGCGTCGGTATTTAATATAAAAGGCACAATGCCGACTTATGTACAAGAATAGTAAATCCTCTCATTGTTCGTGGTGTGCTTTGAGCGTTTCCTGGGAGATCAGTATTAGATTGCGATGCACTACTGCAGCGTCACTCAATCCCTTGGATCCTCTCATTGACGATGAAGCACAGAAATTTCGTCGGTATTCAATACAAAAGGCACAATGCCGACTTAAGTACAAAAAGAGTCAATCTTCTCATTGTTTCTGGTTTGCTTTCAGCGTTTCCTGGGAGATCAGTATTGGATTCAGATACACTACTGCAGCTTTACTCTATCATTTGGACTTTCACATTGACGAAGAAACACAGATATTGCTTCGGGATTAATTACAAAAGTACCATGCCAACATAAGTACAAGAAGAGTAAATCGTCTCATTGTTTGTGGTTTGCTTTGAGCGTTTCCTCTGGGATCAGTATTAGATTCCGATGCACTATTGCGCCTTTACTCTATCCCTTGGACCTTCACAGTGACGATGAAACACAGAAATTGCGTCGGGATTTAATACGAAAAGCACAATGTCGACTTAAGTACAAGAAAGGTTAATATTCTTTTTGTTTGTGGTTTGATTTGAGCGTTTCCTGGGAGATCAGTATTAGATTCCGATGCACTACTGCAGCTTTACTCTATCCCTTGGACCTTCACATTGACGATGAAGCACAAATATTTCGTCGGACTTAATACAAAAGGCACAATGCCGACTTAAGTACAAAAAGAGTAAATCTTCTCATTGTTTGTGGTTTGCTTTGAGCGTTATTTGGGAGATCGGTATTAGATTCCGTTGCATTACTGCAGCTTTACTATATCCCTTTTAACTTCATATTGACGATGAAACACAGAAATTGCGTCGGAATTTTATACAAAAGACACAATGCCGACGTAAGTACAAGTAGAGTAAATAATCTCATTGTTTGTAGTTCGCTTTGAGTGTTTCCTCGGAGATCAGTAATAGATTCCGATGCACTACTACAGCTTTGCTCTATACCTTGGACCTTCACATTGACGATGAAACACAGAAATTGTGTCGGGATTTAATACAAAACGCACAATGCCGACTTAAGTACAAGAATAGTAAATCCTCTCATTGTTCGTGGTGTGCTTTGAGCGTTTCCTGGGAGATCAGTATTAGATTCCGATGCACCACTGCAGCTTTACTCTATCCCCTGGACCTTCACATTGACGATGAAACACAGAAATTGCGTCGGGATATAATGCAAAAGGCACAGTGCCGACGTAAGTACAAGAAGAATTAATCTTCTCATTGTTTGTGGCTTGCTTTGAGCGTTTCCTACGAGCACAGTATTAGATTCCGATGCACTACCGTAGCTTTACTCCATCCCTTGTACCTTCACATTGACGATGAGACGCAGAGATTGCGTCGGGGTTTAATACATAAGGCAGAATGCCGACTTAAGTAGAAGAAGAGTAAATCTTCTCATTGTTTGTGGTTTGCTTTGAGCGTATCCTGGGAGATCAGTATTAGATTCCGATGCACTACTGCAGCCTTACTCAATCCCTTGGACCTTCAGATTGACGATGAAACAATGAAATTGCGTCGGGACTTAATACATAAGGCACAATGCCGACTTAAGTACCAGAAGAGTTAATTTTCTCATTGGTTCTGGTTTGCTAGGAGCGTTTCCTGGGAGATCAATATTAGATTCCGATGCAGTACTGCAGCTTTACTCTATCATTTGGACCTTCACACTGACGATGAAACACAGATATTGCGTCGGGATTAATTACAAAAGCACAATGCTAACATAAGTGCAAGAAGAGTTAATCGTCTCATTGTTTGTGGTTTGCTTTGAGCGTTTCCTGGGAGATTAGAATTAGATTCCGATGCACTACTGCAGCTTTACTCTATCCCTTGTACCTTCACATTGACGATGAAACGACGAAATTGCGTCGGGATTTAATGCAAAAGGCACAATGCCCACTTAAGTACAAAAAGAGTAAATCTTCTCATTGTTTGTCGTTTGTTTTCAGCGTTTCCTGCGAGATCAGTATTAGATTGCGATGCACTACTGCAGCTTTACTCTATCCCTTGGACCTTCACATTGACGATGAAACATAGAAATTGCGTCGGGAATTAATACAGAAGGAACAATGCCGACTTAAGTACAAGAAGAGTAAATCTTCTCATTGTTTGTGGTTTGCTTTGAGAATTCCCTGCGATATCAGTATTAGATTCCGATGGACCACTGCAGCTTTACTCTATCCCCTGGACGTTCACATTGACGATGAAACACAGAAATTGCGTCGGGATATAATGCAAAAGGCACAATGCCGACGTAAGTACAAGAAGAATAAATCTTCTCATTGTTTGTGGTTTGCTTTGAGCGTTTCCTGGGAGATCAGTATTAGATTCCGATGCACTACTGCAGCTTTACTCTATCCCTCGAACCTTCACACTGACGATGAAACTCAGAAATTGCGTCGGGATTTAATACAAAAGGCAGAATGGCAACTTGAGTACAAGTAGAGTAAATCCTGTCAATTTTTGTGATTGCTTTGAGCGTTTCCTGGGAGATCATTGTCAGATTCCGATGCACTACTGCAGCTTTACTCTATCGCTTGGCCAGCCGCGGTGGTCTCGCGGTTCTAGGCGCGCAGTCCAGAATTGTGCGACTGCTACGGTCGCAGGTTCTAATCCTGCCTCGGGCATGGATGTGTGTGATGTCCTTAGGTTAGTTAGGTTTAAGTAGTTCTATGTTCTAAGGGACTGATAACCACAGCAGTGGAGTCCCATAGTGCTCAGAGCCAACTCTATCGCTTGGACCTTCACATTGACGATGAAACACAGAAATTGCGTCGGGATTTAATACAAAGTACACAATGTCGACTTAAGTATAAGAAGAGTAAATCTTGTTTCTTTTGTGGTTAGCTTTGAGCGTTTCCTGGGAGATCTGAATTAGATTACAATGCACTACCGCAGCTTTACTCTAACCCTTGGACCTTCTCATTGAAGATGAACCACAGAAATTGCGTCGGGATTTTATACAAGAGGCACTACGCCGACTTAAGTACAAGTAGAGTAAATCTTCTCATTGTTTTTGGTATGCTTTGTGCGTTTCCTGGGAGATCAGCATTTGATTCCGATACACTACTGCAGTGTTACTCTATCCCTTGGACCTTCACGTTGACGTTGAAACACAGATATTGCGTCGTGATTAATTACAAAAGGCACAATGCCGACTCAAGTACAAGAAGAGTACATCTCCTCAATGTTTGTGGTTTGCTTTGAGCGTTTCCTGTGGGATCAGTAATAGATTCCGATGCACTACTACAGCTTTACTCTATCCCTTGGAACTTCACATTGACGATTAAACACAGAAATTGCGTTGGCATGTAATACAAAAGACACAATGCCGACTTAAGTGCAAGTAGAGTAAATATTCTCTTTGTTTGTGGTTTGCTTTGAGCGTTTCCTGGGTGATCAGTAATAGATTCCGATGCACTACTACAGCTTTACTCTATCCCTTGGACCTTCACATTGACGATGTAACGACGAATTTGCGTCGGGATTTAAAGCAAAAGGCACTACTGCAGCCTTACTCAATCCCTTGGACCTTCAGATTGACGATGAAACAGTGAAATTGCGTCGGGATTTAATACATAAGGCACAATGCCGACTTAAGTACAAGAATAGTTAATTTTCTCATTGCTTATGGTTTGCTAGGAGCGTTTCCTGGGAGATTAGTATTAGATTCCGATGCAGTACTGCAGCTTTACTCTATCCCTTGGATCTTCAGATTGACAATGAAACACAGACTTTGCGTCAGGATTCAAAACAAAAATGGCACAATGCCGACTCAAGTAAAGGAAGAGTAAATCTTCTCATTGTTTGAGGTTTGCTTTGAGCGTTTCCTGGTAGATCAGTATTTGACTCCGATGCAATACTGCAGCTTTACGCTATCCCTTGGACCTTCACATTGACGATGATACACAGAAATTGCGTCGGGATTTAATACAAAAGGCACAATACCGACTTAAGTACAAGAAGAGTAAATCTTCCCATTGTTTGTGGTTTGCTTTGAGCGTTTCCTGGGAGATCAGTATTAGATTCCGATGAACTACTGCAGCTTTACTCTATCCCTTGGAACCTCACAATGACGAAGATACACAGATATTGCCTTGGGATTTAATACAAGTGGCACAATACCGAGTTAAGTACAAGAAAAGTATATCTTCTCATTGTTTGTGGTTTGCTTTGAGCGTTTCCTGGGAGATCAGTATTAGATTCCGATGCAGTACTGGGCTTTACTCTATCTCTTGCACCTTCACATTGTCGATGAAACACAGAAATTGCGTCGGGATTTAATACAAAAGGCATAATACCGACTTAACTACAAGAAAAGTATATCTTCTCATTGTTTGTGGTTTGCTTTGAGCGTTTCCTGGGAGATCAGTATTAGATTCCGATGCAGTACTGGGCTTTACTCTATCTCTTGCACCTTCACATTGTCGATGAAACACAGAAATTGCGTCTGGATTTAATACAAAAGGCACAATGCCGACTTAAGTACAAAAAGAGTAAATCTTCTCATTCTTTGTGGTTTGCTTAGAGTGTTACCTGGGAGATCAGAATAAGATTCCGGTGCACTACAGCAGCTTTACTCTATCACTTGGACTATCACATTGTCGATGAAACACAGAAATTGCGTCGCGATTTAATACAAAAGGCAGAATGGTAACTTGAGTACAAGCAGAGTAAATCCTCTCAATTTTTGTGATTTGCTTTGAGTGTTTCCTGAGAGATCATTATCAGATTCCGATGCACTACTGCAGCTTGACTCTATCGCTTGGACCTTCGCATTGACGATGAAACACAGAAATTGCGTCGGGATTTAATACAAAAGGCACAATGCCAACTTAAGTACAATGTGAGTAAATCTTCTCATACTTTGTGGTTTGCTTTGAGCGTTTCCTCGGGAATCAGTGTTAGATTCCAAAGCACTACCGCAGCTTTACTCTAACTCTTGGACTTTCTCATTGAAGATGAACCATAGAAATGATGTCGGAATTTTATACAAGATGCACAATGAGGACTTAAGTACAAGTAGAGTAAATATTCTCATTGTTTGTGGTTTGCTTTGAGCGTTTCCTGGGAGATCAGCATTCGAGTCCGATACACTACTGCAGTGTTACTCTATCCTTTGGAAGTTCACATTGACTATGAAACACAGAAATTGCGTCGGGATTTAATACAAAAGGCACAATGCCAACTTAAGTACAAGAAGTGTAAATCTTCTCATAGTTTGTGGTTTGTTTTTAGCGTTTCCTGGTAGATCAGTACTAGACTCCGATGCAATACTGCAGCTTTACGCTATCCCTTGGACCTTCACATTGACGATGATACACAGAAATTGCGTCGGGATTTAATACAAAAGGCACAATACCGACTTAAGTACAAGAAGAGTAAATCTTCCCATTGTTTGTGGTTTGCTTTGACCGTTTCCTGGGAGATCAGTATTAGATTCCGATGAACTACTGCAGCTTTACTCTATCCCTTGGAACCTCACAATGACGAAGATACACAGATATTGCCTTGGGATTTAATACAAATGGCACAATACCGACTTAAGTACAAGAAAAGTATATCTTCTCATTGTTTGTGGTTTGCTTTGAGCGTTTCCTGGGAGATCAGTATTAGATTCCGATGCAGTACTGGGCTTTACTCTATCTCTTGCACCTTCACATTGTCGATGAAACACAGAAATTGCGTCGGGATTTAATACAAAAGGCACAATACCGACTTAAGTACAAGAAAAGTATATCTTCTCATTGTTTGTGGTTTGCTTTGAGCGTTTCCTGGGAGATCAGTATTAGATTCCGATGCAGTACTGGGCTTTACTCTATCTCTTGCACCTTCACATTGTCGATGAAACACAGAAATTGCGTCTGGATTTAATACAAAAGGCACAATGCCGACTTAAGTACAAAAAGAGTAAATCTTCTCATTCTTTGTGGATTGCTTAGAGTGTTACCTGGGAGATCAGAATAAGATTCCGGTGCACTACAGCAGCTTTACTCTATCACTTGGACTATCACATTGTCGATGAAACACAGAAATTGCGTCGCGATTTAATACAAAAGGCAGAATGGTAACTAAAGTACAAGCAGAGTAAATCCTCTCAATTTTTGTGATTTGCTTTGAGCGTTTCCTGAGAGATCATTATCAGATTCCGATGCACTACTGCAGCTTGACTCTATCGCTTGGACCTTCGCATTGACGATGAAACACAGAAATTGCGTCGGGATTTAATACAAAAGGCACAATGCCAACTTAAGTACAAGAAGTGTAAATCTTCTCATAGTTTGAGGTTTGTTTTGAGCGTTTCCTGGTAGATCAGTACTAGACTCCGATGCAATACTGCAGCTTTACGCTATCCCTTGGACCTTCACATTGACGGTGAAACACAGAAATTGCGTCGGGATTTAATACAAAAGGCACAATACCGACTTAAGTACAAGAAGAGTATATCTTCTCATTGTTTGTGGTTTGCTTTGTGCGTTTCCTGGGAGATCAGTATTAGATTCCGATGAACTACTGCAGCTTTACTCTATCCCTTGGAACTTCACAATGATGATGACTCACAGAAATTGCCTTGGGATTTAATACAAAAGGCACAATACCGACTTAAATACAATAAAAGTATATCTTCTCATTGTTTGTGGTTTGCTTTGAGCGTTTCCTGGGAGATCAGTATTAGATTCCGATACACTACTGCAGGTTTACTCTATCATTTGGACCTTCACACTGGCGATGAAACACAGATATTGAGTCGGGATTAATTGCAAAAGCACAATGCCAACATAAGTACAAGAAGAGTAAATCGTCTCATTGTTTGTGGTTTGGTTTGAGCGTTTCCTCTGGGATCAGTATTAGATTCCTATGCACTACTACAGCTTTACTGTATCCCTTGGCCCTTCACATTGACGATGAAACGCCGAAATTGCGTCGGGATTTAATGCAAAGGGCACAATGCCCACTTAATTAGAAAAAGAGTATATCTTCTCATTGTTTGTGGTTTGCTTTGTGCGTTTCCTGGGAGATCAGTATTAGATTCCGATGAACTACTGCAGCTTTACTCTGTCCCTTGGCCCTTCACATTGACGATGAAACGACGAAATTGCGTCGGGATTTAATGCAAAAGGCACAATGCAAACATAAGTACAAAAAGAGTAAATCTTCTCATTGTTTGTGGTTTGTTTTGAGCGTTTACTGGGAGATCAGTATTAGATTGCGATGCACTACTGCAGCTTAACTCTATCCCTTGGACCTTCACATTGACGATGAAACACAGAAATTGCGTCGGGAATTAATACAGAAGGAACAATTCCAACTTAAGTACAAGAAGAGTAAATCTTCTCATTGTTTGTGGTTTGGTTTGAGCATTCCCTGGGAGATCAGTATTAGATTCCGATGCACCACTGCAGATTTACTGTATCCCCTGGACCTTCACATTGACGATGAAACACAGAAATTGCGTTCGGGATATAATGCAAAAGGCACAATGCCGACGTATGTACAAGAAGAATAAATCTTCTCATTGCTTGTGGCTTGCTTTGAGCGTTTCCTGCGAGATCAGTATTAGATTCCGATGCACTACTGTAGCTTTACTCCATCCCTTGTACCATCACATTGACGATGAAACACAGAAATTGCGTCGGGATTTAATACAAAAAGGCAGAATACCGACTTAAGTACAAGAAGAGTAAATCTTCTCATTGTTTGTGGTTTGCTTTCAGCGTTTCGTGGGAGATCAGTATTAGATTCCGATGCACTACTGCAGCTTTACTCTATCCCTCGAACCTTCACACTGACGATGAAACTCAGAAATTGCGTCGGGATTTAATACAAAAGGCAGAATGGCAACTTGAGTACAAGTAGAGTAAATCCTGTCAATTTTTGTGATTGCTTTGAGCGTTTCCTGGGAGATCATTATCAGATTCCGATGCACTACTGCAGCTTTACTCTATCGCTTGGCCGGCCGCGGTGGTCTTGCGGTTCTAGGCGCGCAGTCCAGAATTGTGCGACTGCTACGGTCGCAGGTTCTAATCCTGCCTCGGGCAGGGATGTGTGTGATGTCCTTAGGTTAGTTAGGTTTAAGTAGTTCTATGTTCTAAGGGACTGATAACCACAGCAGTTGAGTCCCATAGTGCACAGAGCCAACTCTATCGCTTGGACCTTCACAATGACGATGAAACACAGAAATTGCGTCGTGATTTAATACAAAGTACACAATGTCGACTTAAGTACAAGAAGAGTAAATGTTGTTTCTTTTGTGGTTAGCTTTGAGCGTTTCCTGGGAGATCAGAATTAGATTACAATGCACTACCGCAGCTTTACTCTAACCCTTGGACCTTCTCATTGAAGATGAACCACAGAAATTGCGTCGGGATTTTATACAAGAGGCACTACGCCGACTTAAGTACAAGTAGAGTAAATCTTCTCATTGTTTTTGGTATGCTTTGTGCGTTTCCTGGGAGATCAGCATTCGATTCCGATACACTACTGCAGTGTTACTCTATCCCATGGACCTTCACGTTGACGTTGAAACACAGATATTGCGTCGTGATTAATTACAAATGGCACAATGCCGACTTAAGTACAAGAAGAGTACAGCTCCTCAATGTTTGTGGTTTGCTTTGAGCGTTTCCTGTGGGATCAGTAATAGATACCGATGCACTACTACAGCTTTACTCTATCCCTTGGAACTTCACATTGACGATTAAACACAGAAATTGCGTCGGCATGTAATACAAAAGACACAATGCCGACTTAAGTACAAGTAGAGTAAATATTCTCTTTGTTTGTGGTTTGCTTTGAGCGTTTCCTGGGTGATCAGTAATAGATTCCGATGCACTACTACAGCTTTACTCTATCCCTTGGACCTTCACATTGACCATGTAACGACGAAATTGCGTCGGGATTTAATGCAAAAGGCACTACTGCAGCCTTACTCAATCCCTTGGACCTTCAGATTGACGATGAAACAGTGAAATTGCGTCGGGATTTAATACATAAGGCACAATGCCGACTTAAGTACAAGAATAGTTAATTTTCTCATTGCTTATGGTTTGCTAGGAGCGTTTCCTGGGAGATCAGTATTAGATTCCGATGCAGTACTGCAGCCTTACTCTATCCCTTGGATCTTCAGATTGACGATGAAACACAGACTTTCCGTCAGGATTCAAAACAAAAATGGCACAATGCCGACTCAAGTAAAGGAAGAGTAAATCTTCTCATTGTTTGAGGTTTGCTTTGAGCGTTTCCTGGTAGATCAGTATTTGACTCGGATGCAATACTGCAGCTTTACGCTATCCCTTGGACCTTCACATTGACGATGATACACAGAAATTGCGTCGGGATTTAATACAAAAGGCACAATACCGACTTAAGTGCAAGAAGAGTAAATCTTCCCATTGTTTGTGGTTTGCTTTGAGCGTTTCCTGGGAGATCAGTATTAGATTCCGATGAACTACTGCAGCTTTACTCTATCCCTTGGAACCTCACAATGACGAAGATACACAGATATTGCCTTGGGATTTAATACAAAAGGCACAATACCGACTTAAGTACAAGAAAAGTATATCTTCTCATTGTTTGTGGTTTGCTTTGAGCGTTTCCTGGCGGATCAGTATTAGATTCCGATGCACTACTGCATCATTACTCTATCCTTAGGACCTCCACATTGACGATGAAACACAGAAATTGCGTCTGGATTTAATACAAAAGGCACAATGCCGACTTAAGTACAAAAAGAGTAAATCTTTTCATTCTTTGTGGTTTGCTTAGAGTGTTACCTGGGAGATCAGAATAAGATTCCGGTGCACTACAGCAGCTTTACTCTATCACTTGGACTATCACATTGTCGATGAAACACAGAAATTGCGTCGTGATTTAATACAAAAGGCAGAATGGTAACTTGAGTACAAGCAGAGTAAATCCTCTCAATTTTTGTGATTTGCTTTGAGCGTTTCCTGAGAGATCATTATCAGATTCCGATGCACTACTGCAGCTTGACTCTATCGCTTGGACCTTTGCATTGACGATGAGACACAGAAATTGCGTCGGGAGTTAATACAAAAGGCACAATGCCAACTTAAGTACAAGATGAGTAAATCTTCTCATACTTTGTGGTTTGCTTTGAGCGTTTCCTCGGGAATCAGTGTTAGATTCCAAAGCACTACCGCAGCTTTACTCTAACTCATGGACTTTCTCATTGAAGATGAACCACAGAAATGAAGTCGGAATTTTATACAAGATGCACAATGAGGACTTAAGTACAAGTAGAGTAAATCTTCTCATTGTTTGTGGTTTGCTTTGAGCGTTTCCTGCGACATCAGCATTCGATTCCGATACACTACTGCAGTGTTACTCTACCCTTTGGATGTTCACATTGACTATGAAACACAGAAATTGCGTCGGGATTTAATACAAAAGGCACAATGCCAACTTAAGTACAAGAAGAGTACATCTCCTCAATGTTTGTGGTTTGCTTTGAGCGTTTCCTGGTAGATCAGTACTAGACTCCGATGCAATACTGCAGCTTTACGCTATCCCTTGGACCTTCACATTGACGATGAAACACAGAAATTGCGTCGGGATTTAATACATAAGGCACAATGCCGACTTAAGTACAAGAATAGTTAATTTTCTCATTGCTTATGGTTTGCTAGGAGCGTTTCCTGGGAGATCAGTATTAGATTCCGATGCAGTACTGCAGCTTTACTCTATCCCTTGGATCTTCAGATTGACGATGAAACACAGACTTTCCGTCAGGATTCAAAACAAAAATGGGACAATGCCGACTCAAGTAAAGGAAGAGTAAATCTTCTCATTGTTTGAGGTTTGCTTTGAGCGTTTCCTGGTAGATCAGTATTTGACTCCGATGCAATACTGCAGCTTTACGCTATCCCTTGGACCTTCACATTGACGATGATACACAGAAATTGCGTCGGGATTTAATACAAAAGGCACAATACCGACTTAAGTGCAAGAAGAGTAAATCTTCCCATTGTTTGTGGTTTGCTTTGAGCGTTTCCTGGGAGATCAGTATTAGATTCCGATGAACTACTGCAGCTTTACTCTATCCCTTGGAACCTCACAATGACGAAGATACACAGATATTGCCTTGGGATTTAATACAAAAGGCACAATACCGACTTAAGTACAAGAAAAGTATATCTTCTCATTGTTTGTGGTTTGCTTTGAGCGTTTCCTGGGAGATCAGTATTAGATTCCGATGCAGTACTGGGCTTTACTCTATCTCTTGCACCTTCACATCGTCGATGAAACACAGAAATTGCGTTGGGATTTAATACAAAAGGCACAATGCCGACTTAAGTACAAGAAGAGTAAATCTCCTCAATGTTTGTGGTTTGCTTTGAGCGTTTCCTGGTAGATCAGTACTAGACTCCGATGCAATACTGCAGCTTTACGCTATCCGTTGGACCTTCACATTGACGATGAAACACAGATATTGCGTCGGGATTTAATACAAAAGGCACAATACCGACTTAAGTACAAGAAGAGTATATCTTCTCATTGTTTGTGGTTTGTTTTAAGCGTTTCCTGGGAGATCAGTATTAGTTTCCGATGCACTACTGTAGGAGTACTCTATCCCTTGGACCTTCACATTGACGATGAAACACAGAAATTGCGTCGGGATTTAATACAAAAGGCACTATGCCGACTTAAGTACAAGAAGAGTAAATCTCCTCAATGTTTGTGGTTTGCTTTGAGCGTTTCCTGGTAGATCAGTACTAGACTCCGATGCAATACTGCAGCTTTACTCTATCCCTTGGACCTTCACATTGCCGATGAAACACAGAAACTGCGTTTGCATTTAAAACAAATGGCAAATTGCCGACTTATGTATTAGATATGTATATCTTCTCATTGTTAGTGGTTTGCTTTGAGCGTTTCCTGGGAGATCAGTATTAGATTCAGCTTCACTACTGCAGCTTTACTCTATCCCCTGGACCTTCACATTGACGATTAAACACAGAAATTGCGTCGGCATGTAATACAAAAGACACAATGCCCACTTAAGTACAAAAAGAGTAAATCTACTAATTGCTTGTGGTTTGTTTTGTGCGTTTCCTGGGAGATCAGTATCAGATTGCGATGCACTACTGCAGCTTTACTCTATCCCTTGGACCTTCACATTCACGATGAAACACAGAAATAGCCTCGGGAATTAATAGAGAAAGAACAATGCCGACTTAAGTACACGAACAGTAAATCTTCTCATTGTTTCTGGTTCGCTTTGAGCATTCCCTGGGAGATCAGTATTAGATTCTGATGCACCACTGCAGCTTTACTCTATCCCTTGGACCTTCACATTGACGATGAAACACAGAAATTGCGTCGGGATTTAATACAAAAGGCACAATGTGGACTGAAGTACAAGAAAAGTAAATATTCGTTTTGATTGTGGTTTGCTTTGTGCGTATCCTGGGATATCAGTATTAGATTCCGATGCAGTACTGCAGCTTTAGCCTATCCCTTGTGCCTTCACATTGACGATGAAACACAGATATTGCGTCGGTATTTAATATAAAAGGCACAATGCCGACATATGTACTAGAATAGTATATCCCCTCATTGTTCGTTTTGTGCTTTGAGCGTTCCCTGAGAGATCAGTATTAGATTCCGATGCACTACTGCAGCGTCACTCTATCCCTTGGACCCTCTCATTGACGATGAAGCACAGAAATTTCGTCGGTATTTAATACAAAAGGCACAATGCCTACTTAAGTACAAGAAGAGTAAATCTTGCCAGTCTTTGTGGTTTGCTTAGAGTGTTACCTGGGAGATCATTATCAGATTCCGATGAACTACTGCAGCTTTACTCTATCGCTTGGACCTTCACATTGACGATGAAACACAGAAATTGCGTCGGGATTTAATACAAAAGTCACAATGCCAACTTAAGTACAAGAAGAGTAAATCATCTCATAGATTGTGGTTTGCTTTGAGCGTTTCCTCCGAGTTCAGTATTAGATTCCAATGCACTACCGCAGCTTTACTCTATCCTTTGGACCTTCACATTGACGATGAAACACAGAAATTGCGTCGGGAATTAATACATAAGGAACAATGCCCACTTAAGTACAAGAAGAGTAAATCTTCTCATTGTTTGTGGTTTGCTTTGAGCATTCCCTGGGAGATCAGTATTAGATTCCGATGCACCACTGCAGCTTTACTCTATCCCCTGGACGTTCACATTGACGATGAAACACAGAAATTGCGTCGGGATATAATGCAAAAGGCCCAATGCCGACGTAAGTACAAGAAGAATAAATCTTCTCATTGTTTGTGGCTTGCTTTGAGCGTTTCCTGTGAGAACAGTATTAGATTCCGATGCGCTACTGCAGCCTTACTATATCCCTTGGACCTTCAGATTGACGATGAAACACTGAAATTGCGTCGGGATTTAATCCAAAAGGCACAATGCCGACTTAAGTACCAGAAGAGTTAATTTTCACATTGTTTGTGGTTTGCTAGGAGCGTTTCCTGGGAGATCAGTATTAGATTCCGATGCACTACTGCAGCTTTAACCTATCTCTTGGATCTTCAGATTGACGATGAAACACATAATTTGCGTAGGGATTCAAAATTAAAAGGCACAATGCCGACTCAAGTAAAAGAAGAGTAAATATTCTCATTGATTTAGGTTTGTTTTGAGCGTTTCCTGGTAGATCAGTATTATTCTCCGATGCAATACTGCAGCTTTACGCTATCCTTTGGACCTTCACATTGACGATGAAACACAGAAATTGCAACGGGATTTAATACAAAAGGCACAATACCATCTTAAGTATCAGAAAAGTATATCTTCTCATTGTTTGTGGTTTGCTTTGAGCGTTTCCTGGGAGATCAGTATTAGATTCCGATACACTACTGCAGCTTTACTCTATCATTTGGACCTTCACACTGACGATGAAACACTGATATTGCGTCGGGAATAATTACAAAAGCACAATGCCAACAAAAGTACAAGAAGAGTAAATCGTCTCATTGTTTGTGGTTTGCTTTGGGCGTTTCCTCTGTGATCAGTATTAGATTCCGATGCACTATTGCGCCTTTACTCTATCCCTTGGACCTTCACAGTGACGATGAAACACTGAAATTGCGTCGGGATTTAATACAAAAGGCACAATGCCGACTTAAGTATAAGAAGAGAAAATCTTCTCATTGTTTGAGGTTTCCTTTGAGCGCTTTCTGTTAGATCAGTATTAGACTCCGATGCAATACTGCAGCATTACTCTATTCCTTGGACCTTTACATTGCCGATGAAACACAGAAATTGCGTCGGGATTTAAAACAAATGGCAAAATGCCGACTTATGTATTAGTCTAGTATATCTTCTCATCGTTTGTGGTTTGCTTTGAGCATTCCCTGGGAGATCAGTATTAGATTCCGAATCACCACTGCCACTTTATCCCCTGGACCTTCACATTGACGATGAAACGACGAAATTGCGTCGGGATTTAATGCAAAAGGCACAATGCCTACTTAAGCACAAGAAAAGTAAATCTTCTCATTGTTTGTGGCTTGCTTTGAGCGTTTCCTGCGCGAACAGTATTAGATTCCGATGCACTATTGTAGCTTTGCTCCATCCCTTGTACCTTCACATTGAGGATGAGACACAGAAATTGCGTCGGGATTTAATACAAAAGGCACAGTGCTGAGATATGTACAAGAAGAGTAAATCTTCTCATTGTTTGTGGTTTGCTTTAAGCGTTTTTGGGAGATCAGTATTAGATTCCGATGCACTACTACAGCTTTACTCTATCCCTTGGACCTTCACATTGACGATGAAACGACGAAATTGCGTCGGGATTTAATGCAACAGGCTTAATGCCTACCTAAGTACCAGAAGAGTTAATTTTCTCATTGTTTGTGGTTTGCTAGGACCGTTTCCTGGGAGATCAGTATTAGATTCCGATCCACTACTGCAGCTTTACTCTATCCCTTGAACCTTCACACTGACGAAGAAGCTCAGAAATTGCATCGGGATTTAATACAAAGGGCACAATACCGACTTGAGTACAAGAAGAGTAAATCTTCTCATTGTTTGTAGTCTGTTTTAAGCGTTTCCTGGGCGATCAGTTATAGTTTCCGATGCACTACTGTAGCATTACTCTATTCCTTGGACCTTCACATTGACGATGAAACACAGAAATTTCGTTGGGATTTAATACAAAAGGCACAATGCTGACTTATGTACAAGAAGAGTAAATCTTCTCATTGTTTGAGGTTTGCTTTGAGCGTTTCCTGTTAGATCAGTATTAGACTCCGATGCAATACCTCAGCTTTACTCTATCCCTTGGACCTTCACATTGCCGATTAAAGACAGAAACTGCGTCCGGATTTAAAACAAATGGCAAATTGCCGACTTATGTATTAAATATGTATATCTTCTCATTGTTTGTGGTTTGCTTTGAGCGTTTCCTGGGAGATCAGTATTAGATTCAGCTTCACTACTGCAGTGTCACTCTATCCCTCGGACCCTCTCATTGACGATGAAGCACAGAAATTTCGTCGGTATTTAATACAAAAGGCACTATGCATACTTAAGTACAAGAAGAGTAAATCTTGCCAGTCTTTGTGGTTTGCTTAGAGTGTTACCTGGGAGATCATTATCAGATTCCGATGCACTACTGCAGCTTTACTCTATCGCTTGGACCTTCACATTGACGATGAGACACAGAACTTGCGTCGGGATTTAATACAAAAGTCACAATGCCAACTTAAGTGCAAGAAGAGTAAATCATCTCATAGATTGTGGTTGCTTTGAGCGTTTCCTCGGAGTTCAGCATTAGATTCCAAAGCACTACCGCAGCTTTACTCTATTCTTTTGACCTTCACATTGACGATGAAACACAGAAATGGCGTCGGGAAGTAATACATAAGGAACAATGCCGACTTAAGTACAAGAAGAGTAAATCTTCTCATTGTTTGTGGTTTGCTTTGAGCATTCCCTGGGAGATCAGTATTAGATTCCGATGCACCACTGCAGCTTCACTCTATCCCCTGCACGTTCACATTGACGATGAAACACAGAAATTGCGTCGGGATATAATGCAAAAGGCCCAATGCCGACGTAAGTACAAGAAGAATAAATCTTCTCATTGTTTGTGGCTTGCTTTGAGCGTTTCCTGTGAGAACAGTATCAGATTCCGATGCACTACTGTAGCTTTACTCCATCCCTTGTACCTTCACATTGACGATGAAACACAGAAATTACGTCGGATTTAATACAAAAGGCAGATTGCCGACTTTAGTACAAGAAGAGTAAATCTTCTCTTTGTTTGTGGTTTCCTTTGAGCGTTTCCTGGGAGATCAGTATTAGATTCCGATGCACTACTGCAGCTTTACTCTATCCCGTGTACCCTCACACTGACGATGAAACTCAGAAATTGCGTCGGGATTTAATACAAAAGGCACAATACCGACTCAAGTACAAGAAGCGTAAATCTTCTCATCGTTTGTGGTCTGTTTTAAGCGTTTCTTGGGAGATGACAATTAGTTTCCGATGCACTACTGTAGCATTAGTCTATCCCTTGGACCTTCAGATTTACGATGAAACACAGAAATTGCGTCGGGATTTAATACATAAGGCAGAATGCCGACTTAAGTACAAGAAGAGTAAATCTTCTCATTGTTTGTGGTTTGCTTTGAGCGTTTCCTGGGAGATCAGTATTAGATTCCGATGCACTACTGCAGCCTTACTATATCCCTTGGACCTTCAGATTGACGATGAAACACTGAAATTGCGTCTGGATTTAATCCAAAGGCACAATGCGGACTTAAGTACCAGAAGAGTTAATTTTCTCATTGTTTGTGGTTTGCTAGGAGCGTTCCCTGGGAGATCAGTATTAGATTCCGATGCATTACTGCAGCTTTACTCTATCATTTGGACCTTCAAACTGACGATGAAACACTGATATTGCGTCGGGATTAATTACAAAAGCACAATGCCAACAAAAGTGCAAGAAGAGTAAATCGTCTCATTGTTTGTGGTTTGCTTTGGGCGTTTCCTCTGTGATCAGTATTAGATTCCGATGCACTATTGCGCTTTTACTCTATCCCTTGGACCTTCACAGAGACGATAAAACACAGAAATTGCGTCGGGATTTAAAACAAACGGCAAAATGCCGACTTATGTATTAGGTAAGTATATCTTCTCATTGTTTGAGGTTTTGCTTTGAGCGTTTCCTGGGAGATCAGTATTAGATTCCGATGCACTACTGCAGCTTTACTCTATCCCTTGGAACTTCACATTGACGATGAAACACAGAAATTGCGTCGGGAATTAATACAGAAAGAACAATGCCGACTTAAGTACAAGAAGAGTAAATCCTCTCATTGTTTGTGGTATGCTTTGAGCATTTTCTGGGAGATCAGTATTAGATTCCGATGCACCACTGCAGCTTTACTCTATCCCATGGACCTTCACATTGACGATGAATCACAGAAATTGCGTCGGGATATAATGCAAAAGGCACAATGCCGACGTAAGTACAATAAGAATAAATCTTCTCATTGTCTGTGGTTTGCTTTGAGCGTTTTCTGGGAGATCAGTATTAGATTCCGATGCACCAGTGCAGCTTTACTCTATCCTTTGGATCTTCAGATTGACGATGAAACACAGAAATACCGTCGGCATTCAAAACAAAAGGCACAATGCCGACACAAGTACAAGATGAGTAAATCTTCTCATTGTTTGAGGTTTGCTTTAAGCGTTTCCTGTTAGATCAGTATTAGACTCCGATGCAATACTGCAGCTTTACTGTGTCCCTTGGACCTCCACATTGCCGATGAAACACAGAAATTGCGTCGGGATTTAAAACAAAAGGGAAAGTGCCGACTTATGTATTAGATGGGTATATCTTCTCATTGTTTGTGGTTTGCTTTGAGTGTTTCCTGGGAGATCAGTATTTGATTCCGATGCACTACTGCAGCTTTACTCTATCCATTGGAACTTCACATTGACGATGAAACACAGAAATTGCGTCGGAATTTAATACAAAAGACACAATGCCGACTTAAGTACAAGGAGAGTAAATACTCTCATTGTTTGTAGTTTGCTTTGGGCGTTTCCTGGGAGATCAGTAATAGATTCCGATGCACTACTACAGCTTTACTCTATCCCTTGGACGTTCCCATTGACGATGAAACGACGAAATTGCGTCGGGATTTAATACAAAAGGCAGAATGCCGACTTAAGTACAAGAAGAGTAACTTTTCTCATTAATTGTGGTTTGCTTTTAGCATTTCCTTGGAGATCAGTATTAGATTCCGAAGCACCACTGCAGCATTAGTCTATCTCATGGACCTTCACATTGACGATAAAGCACAGAAATTGCGTCGGTATTTAATACATAAGGCACAATAACGACATAAGTACCAGAAGAGTTAATTTTCAAATTGTTTGTGGTTTGCTATGAGCGTTTCCTGGGAAATCAGTATTAGACTCCGATGCACTACTGCAGCTTTACTCTATCCTTTGGATCTTCAGATTGACGATGAAACACAGAAATAGCGTAAGGATTCAAAACGAAAGGCACAATGCCGACTCAAGCAGAAGAAGAGTAAATCTTCTCATTGTTTGAGGTTTGTTTTGAGCGTTTCCTCGTAGATCAGTATTTGTCTCCGATGCAATACTGCAAATTTACTCAATCTCTTGGACCTTCACATTGACGATGAAACACAGATATTGCGTCGGAATTTAATACAAATGGCACAATACCGACTTAAGTACAAGAAGAGTATATCTTCTCATTGTTTGTGGTTTGCTTTGAGCGTTTCCTGGGAGACCAGTAATAGATTCCGATGAACTACTGCAGCTTTACTCTATCCCTTGGAACTTCACATTGACGATGATACACAGAAATTGCGTCGGGATTTAATACATAAGGCACAATAACGACATCAGTACCAGAAGAGTTAATCTTCTCATTGTTTGTGGTTTGCTTTTAGCGTTTCCTGGGAGATCAGTATTAGATTCCGATACACTACTGCAGGTTTACTCTATCATTTGGACCTTCACATTGACGATGAAACACAGATATTGCGTCGGGATTAATTACAAAAGCACAATGACAACCTAAGTACAAGAAGAGTAAATCGTCTCATTGTTTATGGTTTGCTTTGAGCGTTTCATCTGGGATCACTATTAAATTCCGAATCACTATTGCGCCTTTACTCTAACCCTTGGACCTTCACAGTGACGATGAAACACAGAAATTGCATCGGGATTTACTACAAAAGGCACAATGTCGACTTAAGTACAAGAAAGGTAAATATTCTTTTTGTTTGTGGTTTGCTTTGAGCGTTTCCTGGGAGATCAGTTTTATATTCCGATGCACTACTGCAGCTTTACCCTATCCCTTGGACCTTCACATTGACGATCAAGCACAGATATTTCGTCGGTTTCAATACAAAAGGCACAATGCCGACTTTAGTACAAAAAGAGTAAATCTTCTTTTGTTTGTGGTTTGCTTTGAGCGTTTCCTGGGAGATCAGTATTAGATTGCGATGCACTACTGCAGCTTTACTGTATACCTTGGACCTTCACATTGACGATGAAACACAGAAATTGCGTCGGGATTTAATACAAAAGGCACAATGCCGACTTAAGTTCAAGAAGAGAAAATTTTCTTATTGTTTGTGATTGGCCTTGAGCGTTTCTGTCAGATCAGTATTAGATTCCGATGCACCACTGCAGCTTTACTATGTCCCTTGGATCGTCCGATTGACGATGAAACACAGAAATTGCGTCGGGATTCAAAACATAGGGCACAATGCCAACCAAGTGGAAGAAGAGTGAATATTCTCAATGTTTGAGATTTGCTTCGAGCGTTTCCTGTTAGATCAGTATTAGACTCCGATGCAATACTGCAGCTTTACAGTATCCCTTGGACCTTCACATTGACGATGAAACAATGAAATTGCGTCGGGATTTAATACAAAAGGCACAATGCCGACTTAAGTACAAGAAGAGAAAAATCTTCTCATTGTTTGTGATTGGCTTGAGCGTTTTCTGTGAGATCAGTATTAGATTCCGATGCATCACTGCAGCTTTACTCCATCCCTTGGATCGTCAGATTGACGATGAAACACAGAAATTGCGTCGGGATTCAAAACAAAGGGCACAATGCCGACTCAAGTAGAAGAAGAGTGAATATTCCGAATGTTTGAGATTTGCTTTGAGCGTTTCCTGTTACATCAGTATTAGACTCCGATGCAATACTGCAGCTTTACTCTATCCCTTAGACCTTCACATTGACGATGAAAGACAGAAATTGCGTCGGGATTTAATACAAAAGGCACAATGCCGACTTAAGTACAAGAAGAGTATATCCTCTCATTGTTTGTGGTTTCCTTTGAGCGTTTCCTGGGAGATCAGAATTAGATTCCGACAAACTACTGCAGCTTTACTCTATCCCTAGGAGTCTCACGTTGACGATAAAACACAGAGTTTGCGCGGCATTTAATCCAAAAGGCAGAATGCCGAATTAAGTTCAAAAGGAGAAAATCTTCTCATTGTTTGTGGTTTGCTTTGAGCGTTCCCTGGGAGATCAGTATTAGCTTCCGATGCACTACTGCAGCTTTACTCAATCCCTTGGAACTGCACATTGACGATGAAACACAGAAATTGCGTTGGGATTTAATAAAAAATGCACAATGCCCACTTAAGTACAAGTAGATTTAATATCCTCATTGTTCGTGGTTTGCTTTGAGCGTTTCCTGGGAGATCAGTAATAGATTCCGATGCAGTACTGCAGCTTTACTCAATCCCTTGGACCTTCACATTGACGATAAAACACAGAAATTTCGTCGGGATTTAATACAAAATGCACAATGTCGACTTAAGTACAAGAAGAGTAAATGTTGTTTCTTTTGTGGTTTGGTTTGAGCGTTTCCTGGGAGATCAGTATTAGATCCTGATGCACTACAGCAGCTTAACTGTATCCGTTGGAACTTCACATTGACTATGAAACACAGAAATTTCGTCGGGATTTAATACAAAGGGTACAATGCTGACTTAGGAACAAGAGGAGTAAATCTTCTCATTGTTTGTGGTTTGCTTTGAGCGCTTCCTGGGAGATCAGTATTAGATTCCGATGCACTACTGCGGCTTTACTCTATCCCTTGAACCTTCACATTGTCGATGAAACACAGAAATTGCGTCGGGATTTAATACTAAAGGCACAATGCCGACTTAAGTACAAGAAGAGTAAATCTTCACATTGTTTGTGGTTTGCTTTGAGGGTTTCCTGGGAGATCAGTATTAGATTCCGACACACTACTGCAGCCTTACTCTATCATTTGGACCTTCACATTGACGATGAAACACAGATACTTCGTCGGTATTAATTACAAAAGGCACAATGCCGACTTCAGTACAAGAAGAATAAATCTTCTCATTGTTTGTGGTTTGCTTTGAGCGTTTCCTGTGGGATCAGTATTAGATTCCGATGCACTACTGCAGCTTCACTCTATCCGTTTTACCCTCTCATTGACGATGACGCACAGATATTTCGGTGGTATTTAATACAAAAAGCACAATGCCTACTTAAGTACAAGAAGAGTAAATCTTCTCATTGTTTGTGGGTTGCTTTGTGCGTTTCCTGGGAGATCAGTATTCGATTCCGATACACTACTGCAGCGTTACTCTATCCTTTGGACCTTCACATTGACGAAGAAACACAGAGATTGCGTCGGGATTTAAAACAAAATGCACAATGTCGACTTAAGTACAAGAAGAGTAAATGTTGTTTCTTTTGTGGTTTGCTTTGAGCGTTTCCTGTGAGATCAGTATTAGATTCCGATGGACTACAGCAGCTTTACCCTATCCCTTGGACCTTCACATTGCCGATGAAAGAGAGAAATTGCGTTGGGATTTAAAACAAAAGGCCGAATGCCCACTTATGTATTAGATTAGTATATCTTCTCATTGTTTGTGGTTTGCTTTGAGCGGTTCCTGGTACATCAGTATTAGAATCCGATGCACTTTTGCAGCTTCACTCTATCCCTTGGAACTTTACACTGACGATGAGACTCAGAAATTGCGTCGGGATTTAATACAAGAGGCACAATGCCGACTGAAGTACAAGAAGAGTAAATCTTCGCATTGTTTGTGGTTTGTTTTAAGCGTTTCCTAGGAGATCAGTATTAGTTTCGGATGCACTAGTGCAGCTTTACTCTATCCCTTGGACCTTCACATTGACGATGAAACACAGAGATTGAGTCGGGATTTGATATAAAAGGCAAAATGCCGAATTAAGTACTAGAAGAGTAAATCTTCTCGTAGTTGGTGGATTGCTTTGAGAGTTTCCTGGGAGATCTGGATTAGATTCCGATGCGCTACTGCAGCTTTACTCTATCCCTAGGACCATCACATTGACGATGAAACACAGAGATTGGTCGGGAGATAATACAAAAGGCACAATGCCGACTTAAGTTCAAGAAGAGTAAACTTTGTCACTGTTTCTGGTTTGCTTTGAGCGTTTTCAGGGAGATCAGTACTAGATACCAGTGCACTACTGCAGCTTTAATCTATCCCTTGGACCTTCACATTGACGATGTAACACAGAAATATGAGTCGGGATTTAACGCAAAAGGCACAAGCAGGACTGATGTACAAATAGAGTCATATCTTCTCATTGTTTGAGGTTTGCGTTGAGCGTTTCCTGGGAGATCAGCATTAGATACCGATGCACTACCGCAGCTATACTCAATCCGTTGAACCTTCACATTGACGATGAATCTCAGAAATTGCGTCGGGATTTAATACAAAAGGCACAATGCCAACTTAAGGACAAGAAGAGTAAATCTTCTAATAGTTTGTGGTTTGCTTTTAGCGTTTCCTGGGGGATCAGTATTAGATTCCGATGCAATACTGGAGCATTACTCTATCTCTTGGACCATCGCATTGACGAAAAAACATAGAAATTGCGTCGGGATTAAACACAAAAGGCACAATACCGACTTAAGTACAAGAAGAGTAAATCTTCTGTTTGTCTGTGGTTTGCTTTGAGTGTTCCTTGGGAGATCAGTATTAGATTCCGATGCACTACTGCAGCTTTACTCTATCCTTTGGACCTTCACATTCACGATGAAAGACAGAAATTGCGTCGGGATTTAATACAAAATGCACAGTGTCGACTTAAGTACACGAAGAATAAATATCCTTTTTGATTGTGGTTGTCTTTGAGCGTTTTCTGGGAGATCAGTATTAGATTCCGATGCACTACTGCAGCTTTACTCTATCGCTTGGACCTTCACATTGACGATAAACACAGAAATTTCGTCGGGATCTAACATAAAATGCACAATGCCGACTTAAGTACAAGAAGAGTAAATCTTCTCATTGTTCGTGGTTTGCTTTGAGCGTATCCTGGAAGATCAGTATTTGATTCCGATGCACTACTGCAGCTTAACTCTATCCCTTTGACCTTCACATTGACGATGAAACACAGAAATTGCGTCGGGATTTAAAACAGAAGGCACAATGCTGTCTTAAGTACAAGAAGAGTAAATCTTCTCATTGTTTGTGGTTTGCTTTGAGCGTTTCCTGGGAGATCGGTACTAGATTCCGATGCAGTACTGCAGCTCTCCTCTATCCCTTGGATCTTCACATTGACGATGAAACACAGAAATTGCATCGGGATGTAATATAAAAGGCTCAATGCCGACTTAAGTACAAGAAGAGTTAATCTTCTCATTGATTGTAGTTTGCTTTGAGTGTTTCCAGGGAGATGAGTATTAGATTCCGATGCACTACTGCAGCTTTACTCTATCCCTTGGACCTTCACATTGACGACGAAAGACAGAAATTGCGTCGGGATTTAATACAAAAGGCACAATGACGACTTATGTACAAGAAGAGTAAATCTTCTCATTGTTTGTGGTTTGCTTTGAGCGTTTCCTGGGAGATTATTAGTTTACGATGCACTACTGCAGCTTTACTCTATCCCCTGGACCCTCACACTGACAATGAAACACATAAATTGCGTCGGGATTTAATACGAAAAGCACAATGGCGCTTTAAGTACAAAAAGTGTCAATCTTCTCATTGTTTGTGGTTTGCGTTGAGCGTTTCCTGGGAGATCAGTACTAGATTCCAGTGCAGTACTGCAGCTTTACTCTATCCTTTGGACCTTCACATTGACGATGAAACCCAGAAATTGCGTCGGGAATTAACGCAAAGGGCACAATGCCGACTTAAGTAGAAGAGGACTAAATCTTCTCATTGTTTGTGGTTGGGTTTGGGCGTTTCCTGGGGCATCAGTATTATATTCCGATGCACTACTGCAGCTTTACTCTATCCGTTTGACCTTCTCCTTAACTATGAAACAGAGAAATTGCGTCGGGATTTAATACAAAATGCACAATGCCGACTTAAGTACAAGAAGAGTAAATCTTCCCATTGTTTGAGGTTTCCTTTGAAGGTTTCCTGGGAGATCAGTACTAGATTACAAAGCACTACTGCAGCTTTACTCTATCCCTAGGACCTTCCCATTGACGATGAAACACAGAAATGGCGTCGGGATTTAATACAAAAGGCACAATGCCGACTTAAGTACAAGAAGAGTTAATCTTCTCATTGTTTGTGGTTTGCTTTTAGCGTTTCCTGGGGGATCAGTATTAGATTCCGATGCAATACTGCAGCATTACTTTATCTCTTGGACCATCGCATTGACGAAAAAACATAGAAATTGCGTCGGGATTAAACACAAAAGGCACAATACCGACTTAAGTACAAGAAGAGTAAATCTTCTGTTTGTCTGTGGTTTGCTTTGAGTGTTCCTTGGGAGATCAGTATTAGATTCCGATGCACTACTGCAGCTTTACTCTATCCCTTGGACTTTCACATTGACGATGAAACACAGAAATTGCGTCGGGATTTAATACAAAAGGCACAATCCGACTTAAGTGTAAGAAGAGTAAATCTACTCATTGTTTCTGGTGTGCTTTGAGCGTTTCCTGAGAGATCAGTATTAGATTCCGATGCACTACTGCATGATTACTCTAACCCTTGGACTTTCACATTGACGATGGAACACAGAAATAGCTTCGGGATTCAAAAAAAATTGTTTGTGGTTTGTTTGAGTGTTTCCTGGGAGATCAGTAACATTCCGATGCACTACTGCAGCTTTACTCTATCCCTTGGACTTCCACATTGACGATGAAACACAGATATTGCGTCGGGATTTAATACAAATGGCACAATGCCGACTTAAGTACTAGAAGAGTAAATCTTCCCATTGTTTGTGGTTTGCTTTTAAGCATTTCCTGTGGGATCAGTATTCATTTGCGATGCACTACTGCAGCATTACTCTATCCCTTGGACCTTCACATTGACGATGAAACACCGAAATTGCATCGGGATTTAATACAAAAGGCACAATGTCGTCTTAAGTACAAGAACAGTAAATAAACTTTTGTTAGTGGTTTGCTTTGAGCATTACCTGGGTGATCAGTATTAGGTTCTGATGCACTACTGCAGCTTTACTCTATCCCTTGGAGCTTCACATTGACGATGAAATACAGAAATTGCGTCGGGATTTATTATATAAGGCACAATGCCGACTCAAGTACAAGAATAGTCAAACTTTACATTGGTCGTGGTTTGCTTTGAGCAATTCCTGGGAGATCAGTATTAGATTCCGATGCCCTACTGCAGCTTTACTCTATTCCTAGGACCTTCACATTGAGGATGAAACACAGAGTTTGTGTCGGGATTTAATAAAAAAGGCACAATGCCGCCCTAGGTTCAAGAAGAGTAAATCTTCTCATTTTTTCTGGTTTGCTTGGAGCGTTTCCTGGGAGATCAGTATTAGATTCCGATGCACTACTGCAGCTTTACTCTAGCCCTTGGACCTTCACATTGACGATGAAACGCAGAATTTGCGTCGGGATTTAATACAAAATGCACAATGACGACTTAAGTACAAAAAGAGTATATCTTCTCATTGTTTGCGGTTTCCTTTGAGCGTTTCCTGGGAGATCAGAATTACATTCCGATGCCCAACTGAAGGCTTACTCTATCTCTTGGACCTTCACGTTGGCGATGAAACACAGAGATTGCGTCGGGATTTAAAACAAAAGGCACAATGCCGACTCAAGTACAAGTGGAGTAAATCCTCTCATAGTCTGTGGTTTGCTTTAAGCGTCTCCCGGGAGATCAGTATTAGATTCCGATGCACTACTGCAGCTTTACTCTATCCCTTGGACCTTCACATTGACGATGAAACACAGAAATTGCGTCTTGATTTAATACAAGAGGCACAATGTGGACTTCAGTACAGCAACAGTAAATATTCTTTATGATTGTGGTTTGCTTTGAGCGTTTCCTGTGGGATCAGTATTCGATGCCGATGCACTACTGCAGCATTACTCTATCCCTTGGATGTCCACATTGACGATGAAACACAGAAATTGCGTCGGGATTTAATACAAAAGGCACAATGTCGTCTTAAGTACAAGAACAGTAAATATTCTTTATGTTTGTGGTTTGCTTTGAGCGGTTCCTGGGAGATCAGTATTAGATTCCGATGCATTGCTGCAGCTTTACTCTATCCCTTGGAACTCCACATTGACGACGAAACACAGAAATTGCGTCGGGATTTAATACAAAAGGCACAATGACGACTTATGTACAAGAAGAGTAAATCTTCTCATTGTTTGTGGTTTGCTTTGAGCGTTTCCTGGGAGATTATTAGTTTACGATGCACTACTGCAGCTTTACCCTATCCCCTGGACCCTCACACTGACAATGAAACACATAAATTGCGTCGGGATTTAATACGAAAAGCACAATGGCGACTTAAGTACAAAAAGTGTCAATCTTCTCATTGTTTGTGGTTTGCGTTGAGCGTTTCCTGGGAGATCAGTACTAGATTCCAGTGCAGTACTGCAGCTTTACTCTATCCTTTGGACCTTCAGATTGACGATGAAACCCAGAAATTGCGTCGGGAATTAACGCAAAGGGCACAATGCCGACTTAAGTAGAAGAGGACTAAACCTTCTCATTGTTTGTGGTTGGGTTTGGGCGTTTCCTGGGACATCAGTATTATATTCCGATGCACTACTGCAGCTTTACTCTATCCGTTTGACCTTCTCCTTAACTATGAAACAGAGAAATTGCGTCGGGATTTAATACAAAATGCACAATGCCGACTTAAGTACAAGAAGAGTAAATCTTCTCATTGTTTGTGGTTTCCTTTGAGCGCTCCCTGAGAGATCAGTACTAGATTCCGAATCACTAATGCAGCTTTACTCTACCCCATGGACTTTCACTTTGACGATGAAAGACAGAAATTGCGTCGGGATTTAATACAAAAGGCACAATGTCGACTTAAGTACACGAAGAGTAGATATTCTTTTTGTTTGTGGTTTGCATTGAGCGTTTTCCGGGAGATCAGTATTAGATTCCGATGCACTACTACAGCTTTACTCTATGCCTTGGCAATTCACATTGACGATGAAACACAGTAATTGCGTCGGGATATAAAACAAAAGTCACAATGCCGACTTAAATACAAGAAGAGTATATCTTCTTAGGCTGCGTTCACACTGCCGGCCGGGCCGAGCCGATCCTGGCCGGGCCGCCGCCCGCTTCGATATCAAACACATGGTTCTGAATTGCTGTGTTCACACTGGCGTCCGGTCCGCGCCGACACGGTGTGAGCCTCCCGGAGCCGAGCCGACGTCATTCCGAGTGTTTAATATTGCCGCCGCGAGCCGACCGCAGGCGCGAGCCTGTGGCGCAGCACTACAGCTTCTGCAGTACACGCATCACACGTCTCCCTTCTGCTTTCTTCACAATTGTGACTGCACACGTCTATTATTTTAAGATGTTACCTCACATTTCACAATCAGTGAGGAAAAATTACGTTTATTATGATGATACATGCGAAATTACTTTTATTTCATTTATTTCATCTACCGTATTTACATGCATTTACAACAATAGCTTGCCAGCAATCGCGGCATTGCCGCCACTGAATAGTTCGCATTTACTTGTAAACGGAGACAGATATGAGTGTCACTGAGGGACGGAACTGTGTCCCTACCAGATGATAATGCATAGTAAAGTCATGCTGTGGCAGTTCCTTATCAGTGGAGATAAAACCACTGAGTCAAAGGGCATTATCTCAAAACTCTTCGCCTATCAATCTGTCTATCTTACAAGGTAATGAAAAGAATTCTGTGAGGTCATCAGTGGCACCACATGATGAACCATCACCACTGCCA
Organism: Schistocerca piceifrons; assembly: GCF_021461385.2. Lineage (NCBI taxonomy): Eukaryota > Metazoa > Arthropoda > Insecta > Orthoptera > Acrididae > Schistocerca > Schistocerca piceifrons. Next base: position 955,790,463 of record NC_060149.1, on the reverse strand, counting down.
AGCGCTGCATCATGAAGAAAAAAGAAGAAAAAAGTTGGAAAATTCTGAAGGAGTATTTCTGCGATTCTTCGTTGAAGGCACAGCAAGACATTACCCAAATTGACGAAGCTAATTACTTCCCAATGATTCTCTGGAGTCCCATAAACTCTCTTCCCCTCAGAGGTTAGCGTTTGTGAAATTTAAAATACAAAAGCATGACTACAATTAATTGCAGGTAGTGAATGCTGTACAAAGTTCTACTGCAAACCAAAAAGTGTCTACTAACGAATCTTACCTTATCGTTATGCACAATTTTTCTTCTGCTGTTATACTTCTGCGAAAATTTGTGTTCTGTTTAGAAATTTTGTCTTGAATGTTCTGCAGCACATACTGCAACGTATTATGATTCATTCTGTAATTTTAATAAAATTTTTCAGGATAGTTTTTAAGTTCTTCATATAAAGAAAAAAACTCTCCTAAATGTCTGTCGCTATTCATAGGATGAATCCATAACCTCATAGTTCTTCTGTACTTCAAAACTCGACGAGTTACTGCAGAGTCAAAACAATACCAATAAAAGAGTGAAGACATTGTTCTACACGACAGCACAGACTAGCTAAAGGCGAGCAACTGTTGACTGCAGCTGCGTTTTCTACTGACTTGCTTGTCAGCTGTCGAAGGGTGGAGATCTTTTTAAATTTATTTATTTGGCCTCCCGCCAGCCATTTAGCCAAAGAGTGGGGATTACCTTGACAGTGCAGCGCAGCCCGCCAAAGAAGAAAAAAAAAAACAATGAAGAACAATGAAACGCACATCTGTGCCGATCTACAGTAGTTTCATTAACTCTCCATTATTTTTTCTGTCAAAGTAGACAACGAGACTACAGAATTGCGCTTCAGTTATCTTTTAGTTCGAAATACGAAATGTACATCATACTAATTGTCGGATGTTGATGACAAATAATTGTTTGTCTTTTGTGATGCAACGTGTGGCCAATTATAAAACCATAGCAGATGAATTGTCCAGTAGCCGAGGGAAAAATTTTTATACACTTGGATTTAGCTAGAGAATGAGACCATTAAAATAATAAGAGGGACCGGCACTAGGTCTGCGCTGATCACTAGTAATTAGATTTTTTCTGTGCTGCATTATATGACTACACTAAACCAAGCTGTAACCGCGCGAACTCCGTGGCTTGCGGACGCGGCACTGACGCCACTGAATAGCTCGCATTACTTGAGACCAGAGACAGATATCAGTATCATTATCATTTCAAAAACTTTTTGGTACTTTTAGCTACATTTCATTCCCAACAATGTATGGTCTAAAACGGATCTAACAGTAAGCTACCCGCTACATAACTTTTTCACTACAAGATTTGTAAATCAAGTGCACAACGTTGACAAATAGCATCATTTCACAATGACTGTTAAGAAATATGGAAAGATAAATGATTCAATACGAAGCTAAGATGTTGCACTACCACGTGTTCAAAAATCAGATTCTTTAGCCACATACTTTCTTCAAAATCGGTTGGGAAGCGTTACGAAACTAAGAAATCACGCGAAACGAAAAGTAGACTTTTTCTTTTTTCACGACGTAAGTAACGCTTTTAAGGAAAAAATAAGTTCATACAATGATGTGGCGAAGTCTTATATACCGCTAAGAATTTTTAAAACATGAAAATCGGAGAAGTGGATTTTTTCCCATTTCGCCGTCCCGGCTCGGCGCGGCGCGGAATGTGAATGCACTACTCGTCGGCCTAAGCTGGCTAGGCACGAGCCCAGCCAGTACGCGTCAGCCCAGCTCGGCCTGGCCGGCAGTGTGAACGCAGTTTTATTGTTTGTTGTTTGCTTTGAGCGTTTCCTTGGACATCAGTATTAGATTCCGATGCACTACTGCAGCTTTACTCAATCCCTTGGACCTTCACATTGACGATCAAACACAGAATTAGCGTCGGGATTTAATACAAAAGGCACAATGCCGACATTAGTACAAGAAGAGTAATTCTTCTCATTTATTGTGGTTTGCTTTGAGCGTTTCCTGGAAGATCAGTATTAGTTTCCGATGCACTACTGCAGCGTTACTCTATCCCTTGGACCTTCACATTGACGATGAAACACAGAAATTGCGTCGGGATTTAATACAAAAGGCACAATGCTGACTTAAGTACAAGAAGAGTAAATCTTCTCATTGTTCGTGGTATGCCTCGAGGGTCTCCTGGGAGATCAGTACTAGATTCCGATGCGCTACTGCAGCTTTACCCTATACCTTGGACGTTCACATTGACGATGGAACACAGAAATTGCGTCGGGATTTTATACAAAAGGCACAATGTCGACTTAAGTACAAGAAGAGTAAATATTTTTTTGTTTGTGGTTTACATTGAGCGTTTCCTGGGAGTTTAGTATTAGACTCGGATGCACTAGTACAGCTTTACTCTATTTTTTGGACATTCGAAATTACGATGAAACACAGAGATTGAGTCGGAATTAAAAAAAAAAGGCAAAATGCCGAATTAAGTACTGGAAGAGTAAATCTTCTCATTGTTCGTGGTTTGCTTTGAGCGTTTCCTGGGAGATCAGCATTAGACTCCGATGCACTACTGCAGCTTTACTCTATCCCTTGGACTTAACATTGACGATGAAACACAGATATTGCGTCGGGATTTAATACAAAAGGTACAATGCCGACTTAAATACAAAAAGTGTCAATCATCTCATTGTTTGTGGTTTGCTTTGAGCGTTTCCTGGGAGATCAGTATTAGATTCCGATGCACTACTGCAGCTTTACTCTATCCCTTGGACCTTCACATTGACGATGAAACACAGAGATTGAGTCGGGATTTAATAAAAAAGGCAAAATGCCGAATTAAGTACTAGAAGAGTGAATATTCTCATTGCACGTGGTTTGATTTGAGCGTTTCCTGGGAGATGAGTATTAGATTACGATGCACTACTGCACCTTTTCTCTATTACTTTTACCCTCACAATGAAGATGAAAGACAGAAATTGCGTCGGGATTTAGTACAAAAGGTACAATGCTGACTTAAGTAGAAAAAGTGTCAATCATCTCATTGTTTGTGGTTTGCTTTGAGCGTTTCCTGGGAGATCAGTATTAGATTCCGATGCATTACTGCAGCTTTACTCTATCCCTAGGACTTCACATTGACGTTCAAACACAGAATTTGCGTCGGAGTGTAATACAAAAGACACAATGCCGACTGAAGTACAAGAAGAGTAAATCTCCTCATAGTTTGTGGTTTGCTTTGATCGTTTCCTGGGAGATCAGTGTTAGATTCCGATGCACTACTGCAGCTTTACTCTATCCCTTGTACCTTCCCATTGACGATGAAACTCAGAAATTGCGTCGGGATTTAACACAAAAGGCACTATGCCGACTTAAGTACAAGAAGAGACAATTCTTCTCATTGTTTTTGGTTTGCATTGAGCGTTTCCTGGAGGATCAGTATTAGTTTCCGGTGCACTACTGCAGCGTTATTATATCCCTTGGACCTTCACATTGACGAAGAAACACAGAAATTGCGTCGCGGTTTAATACAAAAGGCACAATGCGGACTTACGTAGAAGTACAGTAAATATTCTCATTGAATGTGGTTTGATTTGAGGGTTTCCTGGGAGATCAGAATTAGATTCCGATGCACTACTGCAGCTTTACTCTATCCCTTGGACCTTCACATTGACGATGAAACACAGAAATTGCGTCGGGATTTATACTAAAGGCACATTGTCGACTTAGGTACAAGAAGAGTAAATATTATTTTGATTGTGCTTTACTTTGAGCGTTTCCTGTGAGATCAGTATTAGACTCGGATGCACTAGTGCAGCTTTCCTCTATCCTTTGGACCTTCACAATGACGATTAAACACAGAGATAGAGTCGGGATTTAATATAAAAGGCAAAATGCCGAATTAAGTACTAGAAGAGTAAATCTTCTCGTTGTTTGTGTATTGCTTTGAGCGTTACCTAGGAGATCAGTATTAGATTCCGATGCACTACTGCAGCGTTACTCTATCCCTTGGACCTTCACAGTGACGATGAAACACAGAAATTGCTTCCGGATTCAATACAAAAGACACAATGCCAACTTAAGTGCAAGAAGAGTAAATCTCCTATTAGTTTGTGGTTTGCTTTTAGCGTTTCCTGGGGGATCAGTATTAGATTCCGATGCACTACTGCAGCATTACTCTATCCCTTGGACCTTCACATTGACGAAGAAACATAGAAATTGCGTCGGGATATAATACAAAAGGCACAATGCCGACTTAAGTACAAGAAGAGTAAATCTTCTCATTGTTTTTGGTTTGGTCTGGGCGTTTGCTGGGACATCAGTATTAGATTCCGATGCACTTCTGCAGCTTCACTCTATCCCTTGGACCTTTTCCTTGACGATGAAACAGAGAAACTGCGTAGGGATTTAATACAAAATGCACATTGTTGACTGAAGTACAAGATGAGTAAATCTTCTCATTGTTTGTGTTTTCCTTTGAGCGCTTCGTGGGAGATCAGTACTAGAATCCGAAGCACTACTGCGGCTTTACTCTATTCCTAGGACCTTCACATTGTCGAACAAACACAGAAATGGCGTCGGGATTTAATACAAAAGGCACAATGCCGACTTAAGTACAAGAAGACTAAATCTTCTCATTGTTTCTGGTTTGGTTTGGGCGTTTCCTGGGACATCAGTATTAGATTCCGATGCACTACTGCAGCTTTACTCTATGCGATGGTCCTTCTCCTTCACGATGAAACAGAGAAATTGCGTCGGGATTTAATACAAAATGCACAATGCCGACTTAAGTACAAGAAGAGTAAATCTTCTCATTGTTTGTGGTTTCCTTTGAAGGTTTCCCGGGAGATCAGTACTAGATTCCGAAGCACTACTGCAGTTTTACTCTATCACTAGGACCTTCACATTGACGATGAAACACATAAAAGGCGTCGGGATTTCATACAAAAGGCACAATGCCGACTTAAGTACAAGAAGAGTATATCTTCTCATTGTTTGTGGTTTCCTTTGAGCGTGTTCTGGGAGATCAGTATTAGATTCCGATGCACTACAGCATCCTTACTCTATTCCTTGGACCCTCACCTTGACGATGAAACACAGTAATTGCGTCGTTATTATATACAAAAGGCACAATGCCGACTTAAGTACAAGAAGAGTAAATCCTCTCATTGATTGTGGTTTCCTTTGAGCGTCTCCTGGGAGATCAGTACTACATTCCGAAGCACTACTGCGGCTTTGCTCTATCCCTAGGACCTTCACATTGACGATGAAAAACAGAAATGGCGTCGGGATTTAATACAAAAGGCACAATGCCAACTTAAGTAGAAGAAGAGTAAATCCTCTCATTGTTTGTGGTTTGCGTTGAGCGTTCCCTGGGAGATCAGTATTAGATTACGATGCACTACCGCAGCTTTACTCTATCCCTTCGACTTTTACATTGACGATGAAACACAGAAATTGTATCGGAATTTAATACAAAAGGTACAATGCCGACTTAAGTACAAGAAGAGTAAATCTTCTCATTGTTTGTGGTTTCCTTTTAGCGTTTCCTTTGAGATCAGTATCTGATTCCGATGCACTACTGCAGCTTTACTCTTTCCCTTGGACCTTCACATTGACGATGAAACACAGCAATATGCGTCGGAATTTAATACAAAAGGCACAAGGCCGACTGAAATGCAAAAGGAGTCAACCTTCTCATTGTTTGTGGTTTGCTTTGAGCGTTTCCTGGGAGATCAGCATTAGATTCCGATACACTACTGCAGCTATACTCTATCCATTGAACCTTCACGTAGACGATGAAGCTCAGAAATTGCGTCGGTATTTAATACAAAAGACACAATGCCGACTTAAGTAGAAGAAGAGGAAATCTTCTCATTGTTTGTGGTTAGATTAGGGCGTTTCCTGTGAGATCAGTATTAGATTCCGATGCACCACTGCAGCTTTACTCATTCCCTTGCGTCTTCACATTGACGATGAACCAAAGACATTGCGTCGGGATTTAACCCAAAAGTCACAATGCAGACTGAAGTGCAAGTAGAGTAAATCTTCTCATTGTTTGTGGTTTGCTTTGAACGTTTCCTGGGACAACAGTACTAGATTCCTATGCACTACTGCAGCTTTACTCTATACCTTGGACGTTCACATTGACGATGAAACACAGAAATTGCGTCGGGATTTAATACAAAAGGCACAATGCCGGCTTAAGTACAGGAAGAGTAAATGTTCACATTGTCTGTGGTTTGCTTTGAGCGTTTCCTGGGAGATCAGTATTAGATTGCGTTGCACTACTGCAGTTTTAGTGTATCCCTTGGATGTTCACATTGACGATGAAACACAGATATTGCGTCGGGATTTAATACAAATGGCACAATGCAGACTTAAGTACAAGAAGAGTTAATCTTCTCATTATTCGTGGTTTGCTTTGAGCGTTTCCTGGGAGATCAGTACTAGATTTAGATGCACTACTGTAGCTTAACTCTACCCCTTGGACTTTCACATTGACGATGACACTCAGAAATTGCGTCGGGATTTAATACAAAAGGCACAATGCCGACTTAAGTACAAACAGAAAAAATATCCTTTCTGTTTGTGTTTTGCTTTGAGCCTTTCCTGGGATATCAGTATATGATTCCGATGCACTACTGCTGGTTTACTCTATCCCTTGGACCTTCAGATTGACGATGAAACACAGAAATTACTTCGGGATTTTAAACAAAAGGCACAACGCCGACTTAAGTGCATGAAGAGTATATCCTGTCATTGTTTGTGGTTTGCTTTGAGCGTTTCCTGGGAGATCAGTATTAGATTCCGATGCACTACTGCAGCCTTACTCTATCCCGTGGACCTTCACATTGACGATGAAACATATATATGGCGTCGGGATATAATACAAAAGGCACAATGCCGACTTAAGTACAAGAAGAGTAATCCTCTCATTGTTTGTGGTTTGCTTTGAGCGTTTCCTGGGACCTCAATACTAGATTCCGATGCACTACTACTGCTTTACTCTGCCCCTTGGTCCCTCACATTGACGATGAAACACAGAAACTGCGTCGGGATTTAATACGAAGGGCACAATGCCGACTTAAATACAAGAAGAGTAAATCTTCTCATTGTTTTGTGGTTTGCTCTGAGCGTTTCCTGGGTGATCAGTACTAAATTCCATTATACTACTGCTGCTTTACTCTATCCCGTGGACCTTCACATTGCCGATGAAACACTGAAATTGCGTCGGGATTTAATACAAATGGCACAATGCAGATTTAAGTACAATAAGGTTAAATCTTCTCATTGTTTGTGGTTAGCTTTGAGCGTTTCCTGGGGGATCAGTATTAGATTCCGATGCACTTCTGCAGCTTCATTCTATCCCTTGGACCTTCACATTGACGATGAAATGCAGAAATTGCGTCGGTATTTAATACAAAAGGCACAATGCCGCCTTAAGTAAAAAAGAGCAAATCTTCTCATTGTTTGTTGTTTGCTTTGAGCGTTTCCTGGGAGATCAGTATTAGGTTGCGAAACACTACTGCACCTTTACTCTATCCCTTGGACACTCACATTGACGATGAAACACACAAATTGCGTCTGGATTTAATACAAAAGGCACAATGGCGACATACGTAAAGTAAGGTTAAATCTTCCAATTGTTTGTGGTTAGCTTTGAGCGTGCCCTGGGAAATCAGTATTAGATTCCGATGCACTACTGCGGCTTTACTCTATCCCTTGGTCCTTCACATTGACGATGAAGCACAGAAATTGCTTCGGAATTCAATACAAAAGACACAGTGCCGACTTAAGTACAAGACGAGTAATCTTCTCATTGTTTGTGGTTTGCTTTGAGCGTTTCCTGGGACCTCAGTATTAGATTGCGATACACTACTGCACCTATACTCTATCCCTAGAACCTTCACATTGACGATGAAACACAGAAATTGCGTCGGAATTTAATACAAAAGACACAGTGCCGACTTAAGTGCAAGAGGAGTAATCTTCTCACTGTTTGTGGTTGGCTTTGAGCGTTTCCTGGGACATCAGTACTAGACTCCGATGCACTACTGCAGCTTTACTCTATCCCTTGGACTCTCACATTGACGATGAAACACAGAAATTGCGTCGGGATTTTATACAAAAGGCACAATGCCGATTTAAGTACAATAAGGTTAAATCTCCTCATTGTTTGCGGTTTGCTTTGGGCGTTTCCTGGGAGATCAGTATTAAATTCCGATACACTTCTGCAGCTTTACTCTATCCCTTGGACCTTCACATTGACGAATAAACACAGAAATTGCGTCGGGATATAATACAAAAGGTACAATACCGACTTAAGTACAAGAAGAGTAAATCTTCTCATTGTTCATGGTTTGCTTTAAACGTTTCCTGGGAGATCAGCTTTAGATTCCGATGCACTACTGGAGCTTTACTCTATCCCTAGAACCTTCACATTGACGATGAAACTCAGAAATTGCGTCGGGATTTAATACAAAAGGCACAATGCCGACTTAAGTACAAGAAGAGTAAATCTTCTCATTATTTGTGGTTTGTCTTGAGCCGTTTCCTGGGTGATCAGTACAAGATTCCGATGCACTACTCCATCTTTACTCTACCCCGTGAAACTTCACATTGATGATGAATTTCAGAAATTGCGTCGGGATTTAATACAAAAGGTACAATGCCGACTTAAGTACAAGAAGAGTAAATCTTCTCATTTTTTGTGGTTTGCTTTGAGGCTTCCTGGGAGATCAGTGTTCGTTTCCGATGCATTACTGCGGCTTTACTCCATCCCTTGGACCTTCAAATTGACGATGAAACACAGAAAGTGCGTCAGGACTTAAAGCAAAAGGCACAATGCCGACTTAGGTACAAGAACATTAATCATGTCGTTGTTTGGGGTATGCTTTGAGGGTTTCCTGGTAGATCAGTATTAGATTCCGATGCACTACTGCAGCTTTGCTCTATCGCGTCGACCTTCACATTGACGATGAAACACAGATATTGAGTCGGGTGGTAATACAAAAGGCGCAATGCCGACTTAAGTACAAGAAGAGCATATCTTTTCATTGTTTGTGGTTTGCTTTGAGCGTTTCCTGGGAGAACAGTATTAGATTCCGATGCACTACAACAGCTTTACTCTATCCCTTGGACTTTCACATTGACGATGAAACGCAGAAATTGCGTCGGGATTTAATACAAAAGGCACAATGCCGCCTTAAGTACAAAAAGAGTAAATCTTCTCATTGTTTGTTGTTTGCTTTGAGCGTTTCCTGGGAGATCAATGTTAGATTCCGATGCACTACTGCAGCTCTACATTATCCCTTGGACCATCAGATTGACGATGAAACACAGAATTGCGTCGGGATTTAAAACAAAACTCGCAATGGCGACTTCAGTAGAAGAAGAGTAAATCTTCTCATTGTTTGTGGTTTGCTCTGAGCGTTTCCTGGGAGATCGGTATTAGATTCCGATGCACTACTGCAGCTTTACTCTTTCCCTTGGACATTCACATTGACGATGAAACACAGAAATTGCGACGGGATTTAAAACAAAAGGCACTATGCCGACTAAAGTACAAAAAGAGTAAATCTTCTCATTGTTTGTAGTATGCTTTGAGCGTTTCCTGAGAGTTCGGTACTAGATTCATTGCACTACTGCAGCTTTACTCTATCCCTTGGACCTTCACATTGACGATGAAACACAGATATATGCGTCAGGATTTAATACAAAAGGCACAAGGACGACTGAAGTACTAAAAGGGTCAATCTTCCCATTGTCTGTGGTTTGGTTTGAGCGTTTCCTGGGACATCAGTGCAAGATTCAAATGCACTACGGCAGCTTTACTCTATCCCTTGGACCTTCACATTGACGGTGAAACACAGAAATTGCGTCGGGATTTAATACAAAAGGCACAATGCCGACTTAAGTACAATGAGGTGAAATCTTCTCATTGTTTGTGGTTTGCTTTGAGCGTTTCCTGGGAGATCAGTATTAGATTCCGAAGCACTACTGCAGCTTCATTGTATCCCTAGGACATTCACATGAAGATCAAACACAGAAATTGCGTTGCGATTTAACCTAAAAGGCACAATGCCGACATAAGTACAAGAATAGTAAATTTTCTCATTGTGCGTGGTTTATTTGAGCGTTTCTTGGGAGATCAGTATTAGATTCCGATGCACGACTGCTGCTTTACTCTATATCTTGGACCTTCACATTGACGATGAAACACAGAGATTGCGTCGGGATTTAATACAAAAGGCACAAAGCAGACTTATGTTCAAGAAGCGTATATCTTTTCATTGTTTGTGGTTTGCTTTGAGCGTTTCCTGGGAGATCAGTATTAGATTCCGATGTACTACTGCAGCTCTAATCTATCCTTTGGACCTTCACATTGACGATGGAAGATAGAAATTGCGTCGGGATTTAATACAAAAGGCACAATGCCGACATAAGTATAAGAAGAGTAATTCTTTTCATTGTTTGTGGTTTGCTTTAAGCGTTTCCTGTGAGATCAGTATTAGTTTCCGATGCACTACTGCAGCATTACTCTATCCCTGTGACCTTCGCATTGACGATGAAACACAGAACTTGCGTCGGGATTTAATACAGAAGGCTCAAATCTGACTAAATTAGAAGAAGCGTAAATCCTCTCATTGTTTTTGGTTTGCTTTGAGCGTTTCCTGGGAGATCAGTATTAGATTCCGATACACTACTGCTCCTTTACTCTATCCCATGGACCTTCACATTGACGATGAAACACAGAAATTGCGTCGGTATTTAATATAAAAGGCACAATGCCGACTTAAGTACAAGAAGAATAAATCTTCTCATTGTTCGTGGTTTGCTTTGCGCGTTTCCTCGGAGATCAGTATTAGATTCCGATGCACTACTGCAGCTTTACTCTATCCCTTGGACCTTCACATTGAGGATGAAACACAGCAATTGCGTCAGGATTTAATACAAAAGGCACAATGCCGACTTAAGTATAGGAAAAGAAAATATTCTCTTTCTTTGTGGTTTGCTTTGAGCGTTTCCTGGCAGATCAGTATTGGATTCCGAAGCAGATTTTGTGTCGGGATTAAATACAAAAGGCACAATGAAGACTTAAGTACAAAAAGAGTAAATCTTCTCATATTTTCTGGTTTGCTTTGAGAGTTTCCTGGGAGATCAGTATCAGATTCCGATGCACTACTGCAGCTTTACTCTATCCCATCGACGTTCAGATTGGCGATGAAACACAGAAATTGCATCGGGATTTAATACAAAAGGCACAATGCCGACTTAAGTACAAAAAGAGTAAATCTTCTCATTGTTAGTTGTTTGCTTTGAGCGTTTCCTGGGACATCAGTATTAGATTGCGATACACTACTGCACCTATACTCTATCCCTAGAACCTTCACATTGACGATGAAACACAGAAATTGCGTCGGAATTTTATACAAAAGACACAGTGCGGACTCAAGTACAAGAGGAGTAATCTTCTCACTGTTTGTGGTTGGCTTTGAGCGTTTCATGTGAGATCAGTATTAGATTCCGATGCACTACTGCAGGTTTACTCTATCGCTTGGACCTTCACATTGACGATGAAACACAGAAATTGCGTCGGAATTTAAAACAAAAGGCACAATGCCGACTTAAGTACATGAAGAGTAAATCTTCTCATTGTTTTGTGGTTTGCTCTGATCGTTTCCTGGGAGATCAGTATTAGATTCCGATGCACTTCTGCAGTTTTACTCTAACACATGGACTTTCACAATGACGATGAAACGAAGATATTGCGTCGGGATTTAATAAAAATGGCACAATGCCGACTTAAGTACAAGAAGAGTAAATCTTCTCATTTTTTGTGGTTTGCTCTGAGCGTTTCCTGGGAGATCAGTACTAGTTTCCATTGCACTTCTGCAACATTACTCTATCCCTTGGACCTTCACATTGACGATGAAACACAGAAATTGCGACGGGATTTAGCCAAAAAAGCAAAACGCCGAATTAAGTACTAGAAGAGTAAATCGTCTCATTGTTTGTTGTTTGATTTGAGCGTTTCCTGGGATATCACCATTTGATTCCGATGCACTACTGCAGCTTTACTCTATCCCTTGAACCTTCACATTGACGATGAAACACAGATATTGTGTCGGGATTTAATACAATAGGCAGAATGCCGACTTAAGTACAAGAAGAATAATTCCTCTCATTGTTTGTGGTTTGCTTTAAGCGTTTCCTGTGAGATCAGTATTAGTTTCCGATGCATTACTGCAGCATTACTCTATCTCTGTGACCTTCGCATTGACGATGAAACACAGAACTTGCGTCGGGATTTAATACAAAAGGCACAATGCCGCCTTAAGTACAAAAAGAGTCAATCTTCTCATTTTTGTGGTTTGCTTTGAGAGTTTCCTGAGAGATCAGTATTAGATTCCGATGCACTACTGCAGCTTTACTGTATCCCTTGAACCTTAACATTGACGATGACACTCAGAAATTGCGTCGGGATTTAATACAAAGGGCACAATGCCGACTTAAGTACAAGAAGAGTAATTCTTCTCATTGTTTGTGGTTTGCTTTAAGCGTTTCCTGTGAGATCAGTATTAGTTTCCGATGCACTACTGCAGCATTACTCTATCTCTGTGACCTTCGCATTGACGATGAAACACAGAACTTGCGTCGGGATTTAATACAGAAGGCTCAAATCTGACAAAAGTAGAAGAAGCGTAAATCCTCTCATTGTTTTTGGTTTGCTTTGAGCGTTTCCTGGGAGATCAGTATTAGATTCCGATACACTACTGCTCCTTTACTCTATCCCATGGACCTTCACATTGACGATGAAACACATAAATTGCGTCGGTAATTAATATAAAAGGCACAATGCCGACTTAAGTACATGAAGAGTAAATCTTCTCATTGTTCGTCGTTTGCTTTGCGCGTTTCCTGGGAGATCAGTATTAGATTCCGATGCACTACTGCAGCTTTACTCTATCCCTTGGACCTTCAGATTGACGATGTAACACAGAAATTGCGTCGGGATTTCAAACAAAACGCACAACGGCGACTTAAGTACAAGAAGAGTAAATCTTCTCATTGTTAGCTGATTGCTTTGAGCGTTTCCTGAGAGATCAGTATTAGATTCAGATGAAGTATTGCAGCTTTACTCTATCCCTTGAACCTTCACATTGACGGTGAAACTCAGGAACTGCGTCGGGATTTATTGCCAAAGGCACAATGCCGACTTAAGTACAAGAATAGTAATTCTTCTCATTGTTTGTGGTTTGCTTTAAGCGTTTCCTGGGAGATCAGTATTAGATTCCGATGAACTACTTCAGCTTTACTCTATCCCTTGGACCTTCACATTGACGACGAAACACAGCAATTGCGTCGGGATTTAATACAAAAGGCACAATGTCGACTTAAGTACAAGTCGAGTAAGTATTCTTTTTGTTTGTGGTTTGCTTTGAGCGTTTCCTGGGAGATCAGTATAAGATTCCGATGCACTACTGCATCTTCACTCTATCCCCCGGACCTTCACATTGACGATGAAACTCAGATATTCCGTCAGGATTTCATATAAAAGGCACAACGCCGACTTACGTACTACAAGAGTAAATCTTCTTATTGTTTGTGGTTAATTTTGAGCGTTTCCTGGGAGATCAGCGTTAGATTCCGATGCACTACAGCAGCTTTTCTCTATCCCTTGAACCTTCACATCGACGATGAAACTCAGAAATTGCGTCAGGATTTAACACAAAAGGCACAATGTCGACTTAAGTAAAGGAAAAGAAAAAATTCTCTTTTTTTGTGGTTTGCTTTGAGCGTTTCCTGGGAGATCAGTATGAGATTCCGATGCAGATTTTGTGTCGGGATTAAATACAAAAGGCACAATGAAGACTTAAGTACACAAAGAGTAAATCTTCTCATATTTTCTGGTTTGCTTTGAGAGTTTCCTGGGAGATCAGTATGAGATTCCGATGCACTACTGCAGCTTTACTCTATCCCTTCGACGTTCAGATTGGCGATGAAACACAGAAATTGCGTTGGGATTTAATACAAAAGGCACAATGCCGACGTAGGTACAAGAAGAGTAAATCTTCTAATTGTTTGTGGTTTGCTTTGAGCGTTTCTTGGGAGTTCAGTGTTAGAATCCGATGCACTACTGCAGCTTTACTCTATCCCTTGGACCCCCACATTGACGATGAAACACAGAAATTGCGTCGGGATTTAATACAAATGGGAAAATGCTGACTTAAGTACAAGGAGAGTATACCATCTCATTGTTTGTGGTTTGCTTTGAGCGTTTCCTGGGAAATCAGTACTAGATTCCGATTCACTACTGCAGCTTTACTCTATCCCTTGGACCTTCACTTTGACGATGAAACCCAGAAATTGCGTTGGGATTTAATACAAAGGGCACAATTCCGACTTAAGAACAAAAAGAGTAAATCTTCTCAATGTTTGTGATTTGTTTGCGCGTTTCCTGGGAGATCAGTAATAGATTCCGATGCACTACTGCAGCTTTACTTTATCCCTTGGACCTTCCGATTGAAGATGAAACAGAGAAATTGCGTCGGGATTTAAAACAAGAAGCACAATGCCGACTTCGGTACAAGAAGGGTATACCTACTCATTGTTTGTGGTTTGCTTTGTGCGTTACCTGGGAGATCAGTATTGGATTCCGATGCTCTACTGCGGCTTTACATAATCCCTTGGACGTTCAGATTGACGATGAAACACAGAAATTGTGTCAGAATTTAGAACAAAAGGCACAATGCAGACTTAAGTACAAGGAGAGTATACCTTCTCATTGTTTGTGGTGTGCTTTGAGCGTTTCCTGGGTGATCAGTATTATATGCCGATGCACTACTGCAGTTTTACTCTATCGCTTGGAACTTCACATTGACAATGAGACACAGAAATTGCGTCGGAATTTAATACAAAAGGCACAATGAAGACTTAAGTACAAGAAGAGTAAATCTTCTCATTTTTTGTGGACTGCTATGAGCGTTTCCTGGGAGATCAGTACAAGATTCCATTGTACTCCTGCGCTTTACTCTATCCCTTGGACCTTAACATTGACGATGAAACACAGAAATTACGCCGGATATAGTACAAAAGGCACAATGCCGACTTAAAAACAAGAAGAGTAAATCTACTCATTGTTTCTGGTTTGCTTTGAGCGTTTCCTGGGAGATCAGTTTTAGATTCCGATGTACTACTGCAGCTTTACTCTATCCATTGGACCTTGACATTGAAGATGAAACACAGAAATTGCGTCGGGATTTAACCCAAAGGGCACAATGCCGACTTAAGTACAAGAGAAGTAAATCTTCTCATTGTTTGTGCTTTGGTTTTAGCGTTTCCTGAGACATCAGTACTAGATTCCAAAGCACTACTGCAGCTTTACTCTATCCCCTATACCCTCACATTGACGATGAAACACAGAAATTGCGTCGGGATTTAATACAAAAGGCACAATGCCGACTTAAGTACAATCAGGTTAAATCTACTCATTGTTTGTGGTTTGCTTTGGGCGTTTCCTGGGAGATCAATACTAGATTCCATTGCACTACTGCAGCTTTACTCTATCCCTTGGACCTTAACATTGACGATGAAACACAGATATTACGCCGGGATTTAATACAAAAGGCACAATGCCGACTTAAAAACAAGTAGAGTAAATCTACTCATTGTTTCTGGTTTGCTTTGACCGTTTCCTGGGAGATCAGTACTAGATTCCGATGCACTACTGCAGCTTAACTCTATCCATTGGACCTTGACATTGAAGATGAAACACAGAAATTGCGTCGGGATTTAACCCAAAGGGCACAATGCCGACTTAAGTACAAGAAGAGTAAATCTTCTCATTTTTTGTGGTTTGCTCTGAGCGTTTCCTGGGAGATCAGTACTAGTTTCCATTGCACTTCTGCAACATTAATCTATCCCTTGGACCTTCACATTGACGATGAAACACAGAAATATGAGTCGGGATTTAATGAAAAAGGCACAAGGCAGACTGAAGTACAAATAGAGTCAATCTCCTGATTGACTGGGGTTGGCTTTGACCGTATCCTGGGATATCAGCATTAAATTCCGATGCACTACTGCAGCTATACTCTATCCCCTGAACCTTCACATTGACGATGAAAATCAGAAATTGCGCCGGGATTTAATACAAAAGATACAATGCCGACTTAAGTACAAGAAGAGTAAATCTTCTCATTGTTTATGGTTTGCTTTGGGCGTTTCCTGGGAGATCAGTATTAGATTCCGATGCACTACAGCAGCATTGCTCTATCCCTTGGACCTTCACATTGAGCATGAAACTCAGAAATTGCGTCGGGATGTAATACAAAAGGCACAATACCGACTTAAGTACAAGAAGAGTAAATGTTCTCTTTGTTTGTGGTTTGCTTTGAGCGTTTCCTGGGAGAACGGTATTCGATTCCGATGCACTACTGGAGCTTTACTCTATCCCTTGGACCTTCACATTGACGATGAAACACAGAAATTGCGTCGGGATTTAGCCAAAAAAGCAAAATGCCGAATTAAGTACTAGAAGAGTAAATCGTCTCATTGTTTGTGGTTTGATTTGAGCGTTTCCTGGGATATCACCATTTGATTCCGATGCACTACTGCAGCTTTACTCTATCCCTTGAACTTTCAAATTGACGATGAAACACAGATATTGTGTCGGGATTTAATACAATAGGCACAATGACGACTTAAGTACAAGAAGAGTAAATCTTCTCATTGTTTCTGGTTTGCTTTGAGCGTTTCCTGGGAGATCAGTATTAGATTCCGATGCACTACTGCAGCTTTCCTCTATCCCTTGGACCTTCACATTGACGATGAAACGCAGAAATTGCGTCGGGATGTAACCCGAAAGGTAAAATGCCGACTTCATTACAAGAAGAGTAACTCTTCTCATTGTTTGTGGTTTGCTTTGGGCGTTTCCTTGGAGATCAGTATAAGATTCCGATGCATACTGCAGCATTACTCTATCCCTTGGACCTTCACATTGTCGATGAAACACAGATATTGTGTCGGGATTTAATACAATAGGCACAATGCCGACTTAAGTACAAGAAGAGTAAATCTTCTCATTGTTTCTGGTTTGCTTTGAGCGTTTCCTGGGAGATCAGTACTAGAATCCGATGCACTACTGCAGCTTAACTCTATCCATTGGACCTTGACATTGAAGATGAAACACAGAAATTGGGTCGGGATTTAACCCAAAAAGGCTCAATGCCGATTTAAGTACAAGAAGAGAAAATCTTCTCATTGTTTGTGGTTTGCTTTGAGCGTTTCCTGGGACATCAGTACTAGAATCCGATGCACTACTGCAGCTTTACTCTATCCCTTGGACCCTCACATTGACGATGAAACACAGAAATTGCGTTGGGATTTAATACAAAAGGCACAATGCCGACTTAAGTACAAGAAGAGTAAAACTTCTCATTGTTTGTGGTTTGCTCTGAGTGTTTCCTGGGAGATCAGTATTAGATTCCGATGCACTACTGCTGATTTACTTTATCACTTGGACCAACACATTGACGATGAAACACAGAAATTGCGACGCGATTTAATATAAAATGAACAATGCCGAATTAAGTACAAGAATAGCAAATCTTATCTTTGTTCGTGGTATGTTTGAGCGCTTCCTGGGAGATCAGTATTAGATTCCGATGCACTACTGCGGCTTTACTCTATCAATTGGATCTTCAGATTGACGATGAAACACAGAAATTGTGGCGCGATTTAAGACAAAAGGCACAATGCCGACTTAAGTCCATGAAGGGTATATCTTCTCACTGTTAGCGGTTTATTTGAGCGTTTCCTGGGAAATCAGTATTAGATTCCGATGCACTACTGCAGCTTTACTCTATCCCTTGGACCTTCACATTGACGATGAAACACAGAAATTGGGTTGGGACTTAATACAAAATGCACAATGCCATCTTAAGTACAAGAAGAGTAAATCCACTCATTGTTTGTGGGTTGCCTTGTGCGTTACCTGGGAGATCAGTATTGGATTCCGATGCTCTACTGCGGCTTTACATAATCCCTTGGACGTTCAGATTGACGATGAAACACAGAAATTGCGTCGGAATTTAGAACAAAAGGCACAATGCAGACTTAAGTACAAGGAGAGTATACCTTCTCGTTGTTTGTGGTGTGCTTTGAGCGTTTCCTGGGAGATCAGTATTATATTCCGATGCACTACTGCAGTTTTACTCTATCCCATGGACCTTCACACTGACAATGAGACACAGAAATTGCGTCGGAATTTAACTCAAAGGGCACAATGAAGACTTAAGTACAAGAAGAGTAAATCTTTTCATTGTTTGTGAATTGCTATGAGCGTCTCCTGGGAGATCAGTACAAGATTCCATTGCACTCCTGCGCTTTACTCTATCCCTTGGACCTTAACATTGACGATGAAACACAGAAATTACGCCGGGGTTTAATACAAAAGGCACAATGCCGACTTAAAAACAAGAAGAGTAAATCTACTCATTGTTTCTGGTTTGCTTTGAGCGTTTCCTGGGAGATCAGTATTAGATTCCGATGTACTACTGCAGCTTTACTCTATCCAATGGACCTTGACATTGAAGATGAAACACAGAAATTGCGTCGGGATTTAACCCAAAGGGCACAATGCCGACTTAAGTACAAGAAGAGTAAATCTACTCATTCTTTGTGCTTTGTTTTAGCGTTTCCTGAGACATCAGTTCTAGATTCCAAAGCACTACTGCAACTTTACTCTATGCCTTATACCCTCACATTATCGATGAAACACAGAAATTGCGTCGGGATTTAATACAAAAGGCACAATGGCGACTTAAGTACAATCAGGTTAATTCTTCTTCTTGTTTGTGGTAGGCTTTGGGCGTTTCCTGGGAGATCAGTATTAGATTCCTATGCACTTCTGCAGTTTTACTCTAACACATGGACTTTCACAATGACGATGAAACACAGATATTGCGTCGGGATTTAATAAAAATGGCACAAAGCAGACTGAAGTACAAATAGAGTCAATCTCCTCATTGCCTGGGGTTTGCTTTGAGCGTTTCCAGGGAGATCAGCATTAAATTCCGATGTACTACTGCAGCTATACTCTATCCCTTGAACCTTCACATTGACGATGAAACTCAGAAATTGCGCCGGGATTTAATACAAAAGGCACAATGCCGACTTAAGTACAAGAAGAGTAAATCTTCTCATTGATTATGGTTTGCTTTGGGCGTTTCCTGGGAGATCAGTATTAGATTCCGATGCACTACTGCAGCATTACTCTATCCATTGGACCTTCACATTGAGCATGAAACACAGAAATTGCGTCGGGATGTAATACAAAAGCCACAATACCGACTTAAGTACAAGAAGACTAAATGTTCTCTTTGTTTGTGGTTTGCTTTGAGCGTTTCCTGGGAGAACAGTATTAGATTCCGATGCACTGCTGCAGTTTTACTCTAACACACGGACTTTCACAACGACGATGAAACACAGATATTGCTTCGGGATTTAATAAAAATGGCACAATGCCGACTTAAGTACAAGAAGAGTAAATCTTCTCATTTTTTGTGGTTTGCTCTGAGCGTTTCCAGGGAGATCAGTACAAGACTCCATTGCACTCCTGCGCTTGACACTATCCCTTGGACCTTAACATTGACGATGAAACACAGAAATTACGCCGGGATTTAATACAAAAGGCACAATGCCGACTTAAAAACAAGAAGAGTAAATCTACTCATTGTTTCTGGTTTGCTTTGAGCGTTTCCTGAGACATCAGTACTAGATTCCAAAGCACTACTGCAGCTTTACTCTCTCCCCTATACCTTCACATTGACGATGAAACACAGAAATTGCGTCGGGATTTAATACAAAAGGCACAATGCCGACTTAAGTACAATCAGGTTAAATCTACTTATTGTTTGTGGTTTGCTTTGTGCGTTACGGGGGAGATCAGTATTGGATTCCGATGCTCTACTGCGGCTTTACATAATCCCTTGGACGTTCAGATTGACGATGAAACACAGAAATTGCGTCGGAATTTAGAACAAAAGGCACAATGCAGACTTAAGTACAAGGAGAGTATACCTTCTCATTGTTTGTGGTGTGCTTTGAGCGTTTCCTGGAAGATCAGTATTATATTCCGATGCAATACTGCAGTTTTACTCTATCCCATGGACCTTCACATTGACAATGAGACACAGAAATTGTGTCGGAATTTAGTACAAAAGGCACAATGAAGACTTAAGTACAAGAAGAGAAAATCTTCTCATTGTTTGTGGATAGCAATGAGCGTCTCCTGGGAGATCAGTACAAGATTCCATTGCACTCCTGCAACATTACTCTATCCCTTGGACCTTCACATTGACAATGAAACACAGAAATTGCGCCGGGACTTAATACAAAAGGCACAATGCCGACTTAAGTACAAAAAGACTAAATGTTCTCTTTGTTTGTGGTTTGCTTTGAGCGTTTCCTGGGAGAACAGTATTCGATTCCGATGCACTACTGCAGCTTTACTCTAACCCTTGGACCTTCACATTGACGATGAAACACAGAAATTGCGACGGGATTTAGCCAAAAAGGCAAAATGCCGAATTAAGTACTAGAATAGTAAATCATCTCATTGTTTGTGGTTTGGTTTGAGCGTTTCCTGAGACATCAGTACTAGATTACAAAGCACTACTGCAGCTTTACTCTATCCCTTATACCCTCACATTGACGATGAAACACAGAAATTGCGTCGGGATTTAATACAAAAGGCACAATGCCGACTTAAGTACAATCAGGTTAAATCTTCTCATTGTTTGTGGTTTGCTTTGGGCGTTTCCTGGGAGGTCAGTATTAGATTCCGATGCACTTCTGCAGTTTTACTCTAACACATGGACTTTCACAATGGCGATGAAACACAGATATTGCGTCGGGATTTAATAAAAATGGCACAATGCCGACTTAAGTATAAGAAGAGTAAATCTTCTCATTTTTTGTGGTTTGCTCTGAGCGTTTCCTGGGAGATCAGTACTAGATTCCATTGCACTTCTGCAACATTACTCTATCCCTTGGACCTTCACATTGACAATGAAACACAGAAATTGCGCCGGGACTTAATACAAAAGGCACAATGCCGACTTAAGTACAAGAAGAGTCATTCTTCTCATTATTTATGGTTTGCTTTGGGTGTTTCCTGGGAGATCAGTATTAGATTCCGATGCACTACTGCAGCATTACTCTATCCCTTGGACCTTCACATTGAGCATGAAACACAGAAATTGCGTCGGGATGTAATACAAAAGGCACAATACCGACTTAAGTACAAAAAGACTAAATGTTCTCTTTGTTTGTGGTTTGCTTTGAGCGTTTCCTGGGAGAACAGTATTCGATTCCGATGCACTACTGCAGCTTTACTCTAACCCTTGGACCTTCACATTGACGATGAAACACAGAAATTGCGACGGGATTTAGCCAAAAAGGCAAAATGCCGAATTAAGTACTAGAATAGTAAATCATCTCATTGTTTGTGGTTTGGTTTGAGCGTTTCCTGGGATATCACCATTTGATTTCGATGCAGTACTGCAGCTTTACTCTATCCCTTGAACCTTCACATTGACGATGAAACGCAGAAATTGCGTCGGGATGTAACCCAAAAGGTAAAATGCCGACTTAAGTACAGGAAGAGTAACTCTTCTCATTGATTGTGGTTTGCTTTGGGCGTTTCCTGGGAGATCAGTATTAGATTCCGATGCATACTGCAGCATTACACTATCCCTTGGACCTTCACATTGTCGATGAAACACAGAAATTGTGTCGGGATTTAATACTAAAGGCACAATGCCGACTTCAGTACAAGAAGAGTAATTCTTCTCATTGTTTCTCGTTTGCTTTGAGCGTTTTCTGGGAGTTCAGTATTATATTCCGATGCACTACTGCAGCTTTACTCTATCCCTTGAACTTTCACATTGACGATAAAACACAGAAATTGGGTCGGAATTTAACCCAAAAAGGCACAATGCCGAGTTAAGTACAAGAAGAGTAAATATTCTCATTGTTTGTGGTTTGATTTGAGCGTTTCCTGGGACATCAGTACTAGAATCCGTTGCACTACTGCAGCTTTACTCTATCACTTGGACCATCACATTGACGATGAGACACAGAAATTGCGTCGCGATTTAATATAAAATGAACAATGCCGAATTAAGTACAAGAATAGCAAATCTTATCATTGTTCGTGGTATGTTTGAGCGCTTCCTGGGAGATCAGTATTAGATTCCGATGCACTACTGCAGCTTCACTCTATCAATTGGATCTTCAGATTGACGATGAAACACAGAAATTGCGTCGGAATTTAGAACAAAAGGCACAATGCAGACCTAGGTACAAGAATAGTAAATCTTCTCATTGTTCGTGGTTTGCTTTGACGTTTCCTGGGAGATCAGTATTAGATTCCGATGCACTACTGCAGGTTTACTCCATCCCTCGGACCTTCACATTGACGAAGCAACATAGAAATTACGTCGGAATTTAATACAAAAGACACAATGCCGACATAAGTACAAGAAGAGTAAATCTTCTCATTATTTGTGGATTGCTATGAGCGTCTCCTGGGAGATCAGTACAAGATTCCATTGCACTCCTGCGCTTTACTCTATCCCTTGGACCTTAACATTGACGATGAAACACAGAAATTACGCCGGGATTTAATACAAAAGGCACAATGTCGACTTAAGTACAATCAGGTTAAATCTTCTCATTGCTTGTGGTTTGCTTTGGGCGTTTCCTGGGAGATCAGTATTAGATTCCGATGCACTTCTGCACTTTTACTCTAACACATGGACTTTCACAATGACGATGAAACACAGATATTGCGTCGGGATTTAATAAAAATGGCACAATGCCGACTTAAGTACAAGAAGTGTAAATCTTCTCATTTTTTGTGGTTTGCTCTGAGCGTTTCCTGGGAGATCAGTACTAGATTCCATTGCACATCTGCAACATTACTCTATCCCTTGGACCTTCACATTGACGATGAAACACAGAAATATGAGTCGGGATTTAAGAAAAAGGCACAAGGCAGACTGAAGTACAAATAGAGTCAATCTCCTCATTGTCTGGGGTTTGCTTTGAGCGTTTCCTGGGAGACCAGCATTAAATTCCGATGCACTACTGCAGCTATACTCTATCCCTTGAACCTTCACATTGACGAATAAACTCAGAAATCGCGCCGGGATTTAATACAAAAGGCACAATGCCGACTTAAGTACAAGAAGAGTAAATCTTCTCATTGTTTATGGTTTGCTTTGGGCGTTTCCTGGGAGATCAGTACAAGATTCCATTGCACTCCTGCGCTTTACTCTATCCCTTGCACCTTAACATTGACGATGAAACACAGAAATTACGCCGGGATTTATTACAAAAGGCACAATGCCGTCTTAATAACAAGAAGAGTAAATCTACTCATTGTTTCTGGTTTGCTTTGAGCGTTTCCTGGGAGATCAGTATTAGATTCCGATGCACTACTGCAGCTTTACTCTATCCATTGGACCTTGACATTGAAGATGAAACACAGAAATTGCGTCGGGATTTAACCCAAAGGGCACAATGCCGACTTAAGTACAAGAAGAGTAAATCTTCTCATTGTTTGTGCTTTGGTTTTAGCGTTTCCTGAGACATCAGTACTAGATTCCAAAGCACTACTGCAGATTTACTTTATCCCCTATACCCTCACATTGACGATGAAACACAGAAATTGCGTCGGGATTTAATACAAAAGGCACAGTGCCGACTTAAGTACAATCAGGTTAAATCTACTCATTGTTTGTGGTTTGCTTTGGGCGTTTCCTGGGAGATCAGCACTAGATTCCATTGCACTACTGCAGTTTTACTCTATCCCTTGGACCTAAACATTGACGATGAAACACAGAAATTACGCCGGGATTTAATACAAAAGGCACAATGCCGACTTAAAAACAAGAAGATTAAATCTACTCATTGTTCCTGGTTTGCTTTGACCGTTTCCTGGGAGATCAGTACTAGATTCCGATGCACTACTGCAGCTTAATTCTATCCATTGGACCTTGACATTGAAGATGAAACACAGAAATTGCGTCGGGATTTAACCCAAAGGGCACAATGCCGACCTAAGTACAAGAAGAGGAAATCTCTTCATTGTTTGCGCTTTGGTTTTAGCGTTTCCTGAGACATCAGTACTAGACTCCAAAGCACTACTGCAGCTTTGCTCTATCCGTTATACCCTCACATTGACGATGAAATACAGAAATTGCGTCGGGATTTAATACAAAAGGCACAATGCCGACTTAAGTACAATCAGGTTAAATCTTCTCATTGTTTGTGGTTTGCTTTGGGCGTTTCCTGGGAGATCAGTATTAGATTCCGATGCACTTCTGCAGTTTTACTCTAACACATCGACTTTCACAATGACGATGAAACGAAGATATTGCGTCGGAATTTAATAAAAATTTCACAATGCCGACTTAAGTACAAGAAGAGTAAAACTTCTCATTGTTTGTGGTTTACTCTGAGCGTTTCCTGGGAGATCAGTATTAGATTCCGATGCACTACTGCTGATTTACTCTATCACTTGGACCACCACATTGACGATGAAACACAGAAATTGCGTCGCGATTTAATATAAAATGAACAATGCCGAATTAAGTACAAGAAGAGTAAATCCACTCATTGTTTGTGGGTTGCCTTGTGCGTTATCTGGGAGATCAGTATTGGATTCCGATGCTCTACTGCGGCTTTACATAATCCCTTGGACGTTCAGATTGACCATGAAACACAGAAATTGCGTCGGAATTTAGAACAAAAGGCACAATGCAGACTTAAGTACAAGGAGAGTATACCTTCTCATTGTTTGTGGTGTGCTTTGAGTGTCTCCTGGGAGATCAGTATTAGATTCCGATGCACTACTGCAGTTTTACTCTATCCCATGGACCTTCACATTGACAATGAGACACAGAAATTACGTCGGAATTTAATACAAAAGTCACAATGAAGACTTAAGTACAAGAAGAGTAAATCTTCTCATTGTTTTTGGATTGCTATGAGCGTCTCCTGGGAGATCACTACAAGATTCCATTGCACTCCTGCGCTTTACTCTATCCCTTGGACCTCAACATTGAAGTTGAAACACAGAAATTACGCCGGGATTTAATACAAAAGGCACAATGCCGACTTAAATACAAGAAGAGTAAATCTACTCATTGTTTCTGGTTTGCTTTGAGCGTTTCCTGGGAGATCAGTATTAGACTCCGATGCACTTCTGCAGTTTTACTCTAATACATGGACTTTCACAATGACGATGAAACACAGATATTGCGTCGGGATTTAATCAAAATGGCACAATGCCGACTTAAGGACAAGAAGAGTAAATCTTCTCATTTTTTGTGGTTTGTATGAGCGTTTCCTGGGAGATCAGTACTAGATTCCATTGCACTAATGAAAAAGGCACATGGCAGACTGAAGTACAAATAGAGTCAATCTCCTCATTGTCTGGGGTTTGCTTTGAGCGTTTCCTGGGAGATCAGCATTAAATTCCGATGCACTACTGCAGCTATACTCTATCCTTTGAACCTTCACATTGACGATGAAACTCAGAAATTGCGCCGGGATTTAATACAAAAGGCACAATGCCGACTTAAGTACAAGAAGAGTAAATCTTCTCATTGTTTATGGTTTGCTTTGGGCGTTTCCTGGGAGATCAGTATTAGATTCCGATGCACTACTGCAGCATTACTCTATCCCTTGGACCTTCACATTGAGCATGAAACACATACATTGCGTCGGGATGTAATACAAAAGGCACAATACCGACTTAAGTACAAGAAGACTAAATGTTCTCTTTGTTTGTGGTTTGCTTTGAACGTTTCCTGGGAGAACAGTATTCGATTCCGATGCACTACTGCAGCTTTACTCTATCCCTTGGACCTTCACATTGATGATGAAACACAGAAATTGCGCGGGATTTAGCCAAAAAGGCAAAATGCCGAATGAAGTACTAGAAGAGTAAATCATCTCATTGTTTGTGGTTTTGTTTGAGCGTTTCCTGGGATATCACCATTTGAGTCCGATGGACTACTGCAGCTTTACTCTATCCCTTGAACTTTCACATTGATGATGAAACACAGATATTGTGTTGGGATTTAATACAAAAGGCACAATGCCAACTTAAGTACAAGAAGAGTAAATCTTCTCATTGTTTCTGGTTTGCTTTGAGCGTTTCCTGGGAGATCAGTATCAGATTCCGATGCACTACTGCAGCTTTCCTCTATCCCTTGGACCTTCACATTGACGATGAAACGCAGAAATTGCGTCGGGATGTAACCCAAAAGGTAAAATGCCGACTTAAGTACAAGAAGAGTAACTCTTCTCATTGTCTGTGGTTTGCTTTGGGCGTTTCCTGGGAGATCAGTATAAGATTCCGATGCATACTGCAGCATTAGCCTATCCCTTGGACCTTCACATTGATGATAAAACACAGAAATTGGGTCGGGATTTAACCCAAAAAGGCTCAATGCCGATTTAAGTACAAGAAGAGAAAATCTTCTCATTGTTTGTGGTTTGCGTTGAGCGTTTCCTGGGACATCAGTACTAAAATCCATTGCACTACTGCAGCTTTACTCTATCCCTTGGACCCTCAAATTGACGATGAAACACAGAAATTGCGTTGGGATTTAATACAAAAGGCACAATGCCGACTTAAGTACAAGAAGAGTAAAACTTCTCATTGTTTGTGGTTTGCTCTGAGCGTTTCCTGGGAGATCAGTATTAGATTCCGATGCACTACTGCTGATTTACTCTATCACTTGGACCACCACATTGACGATGAAACACAGAAATTGCGTCGGGATTTAATACAAAAGGCACAATGCCGACTTAAGTACAATCAGGCTAAATCTTCTCATTGTTTGTGGTTTGCTTTGGGCGTTTCCTGGGAGATCAGTATTAGATTCCGATGCACTTCTGCAGTTTTACTCTAACACATGGACTTTCACAATGACGATGAAACACAGATATTGCGTCGGGATTTAATAAAAATGGCACAATGCCGACTTAAGGACAACAAGAGTAAATCTTCTCATTTTTTGTGGTTTGCTCTGAGCGTTTCCTGGGAGATCAGTACTAGATTCCATTGCACTTCTGCAACATTACTCTATCCCTTGGACCTTCACATTGACGATGAAACACAGAAATATGAGTCGGGATTTAATGAAAAAAGCACAAGGCAGACTGAAGTACAAATAGAGTCAATCTCCACATTGTCTGGGGTTTGCTTTGAGCGTATCCTGGGAGATCAGCATTAAATTCCGATGCACTACTGCAGCTATACTCTATCCCTTGAACCTTCGCATTGACGATGAAACTCAGAAATTGCGCCGGGATTTAATACAAAAGGCACAATGCCGACATAAGTACAAGAAGAGTAAATCTTCTCATTGATTATGGTTTGCTTTGGGCGTTTCCTGGGAGATCAGTATTAGATTGCGATGCACTACTGCAGCATTACTCTATCCCTTGGACCTTCACATTGAGCATGAAACACAGACATTGCGTCGGGATGTAATATAAAAGGCACAATATCGACTTAAGTACAAGAAGACTAAATGTTCTCCATGTTTGTGGTTTGATTTGAGCGTTTTTTGGGAGAACAGTATTCGATTCCGATGCACTACTGCAGCTTTACTCTAACCCTTGGACCTTCACATTGACGATGAAACACAGAAATTGAGACGGGATTTAGCTAAAAAGGCAAAATGCCGAATTAAGTACTAGAAGAGTAAATCATCTCATTGTTTGTGGTTTTGTTTGAGCGTTTCCTGGGATATCACCATTTGATTCCGATGGACTACTGCAGCTTTACTCTATCCCTTGAACCTTCACATTGACGATGAAACACAGATATTGTGTCGGGATTTAATACAAAAGGCACAGTGCCAACTTAAGTACAAGAAGAGTAAATCTTCTCATTGTTTCTAGTTTGCTTTGAGCGTTTCCTGCCCAAAAGGTAAAATGCCGACTTAAGTACAAGAAGAGTAACTCTTCTCATTGTTTGTGGCTTGCTTTGGGCGTTTCCTGGGAGATCAGTATTAGATTCCGATGCATACTGCAACTATACCCTGTCCCTTGGACCTTCACATTGTCGATGAAACAAAGAAATTGTGTCGGGATTTAATACTAAAGGCACTATGCCGACTTAAGTACAAGAAGAGTAATTCTTCTCATTGTTTCTGGTTTGCTTTGAGCGTTTCCTGGGAGTTCAGTATTATATTCCGATGCACTACTGCAGCTTTACTCTATCCCTTGGACCTTCACATTGACGATAAAACACAGAAATTGGGTCGGAATTTAACCCAAAAAGGCACAATGCCTAGTTAAGTACAAGAAGAGTAAATCTTCTCATTGTTTGTGGTTTGCTTTGAGCGTTTCTTGAGACATCAGTACTAGAATCCGATGCACTACTGCAGCTTTACTCTATCCCTTGGACCCTCACATTGACGATGAAACACAGAAATGGCGTTGGGATTTAATACAAAAGGCACAATGCCGACTTAAGTACAAGAATAGCAAATCTTCTCATTGTTTGTGGTTTGCTCTGAGCGTTTCCTGGAAGATCAGTATTAGATTCCGATGCACTACTGCAGCTTCACTCTATCAATTGGATCTTCAGATTGACGATGAAACACAGAAATTGTGGCGTGATTTAAGACAAAAGGCACAATGAAGACTTATGTCCATGAAGAGTATATTTTCTCACTGTTAGTCGTTTATTTGAGCGTTTCCTGGGAAATTAGTATTAGATTCCGATGCACTACTGCACCTTTACTCTATCCCTTGGACCTTCACATTGACGATGAAACACAGAAATTGGGTCGGGACTTAATACAAAATGCACAATGCCAGCTTAAGTACAAGAAGAGTAAATCTACTCATTGTTTGTGGTTTGCCTTGTGCGTTTCCTCGGAGATCAGTATTGGATTCCGATGCTCTACTGCGGCTTTACATAATCCCTTGGACGTTCAGATTGCCGATGAAACACAGAAATTGCGTCGGAATTTAGAACAATAGGCAAAATGCAGACCTAGGTACAAGAATAGTAAATCTTCTCATTGTTCGTGGTTTGCTTTGATCGTTTTCTGGGAGATCAGTATTAGATTCCGATGCACTACTGCAGCTTTACTTTATCCCTTGGACCTTCCGATTGAAGATGAAACACAGAAATTGCATTGGGATTTAAAACAAGAAGCACAATGCCGACTTAAGTACAAGAAGGGTATACCTACTCATTGTTTGTAGTTTGCTATGACGTTTCCTGGGAGATCAGTATTAGATTCCGATGCACTACTGCAGGTTTACTCTATTCCTCGGACCTTCACATTGACGAAGCAACACAGAAATTGCATCGCGATTTAATATAAAAGGCACAATGCCGACTTAAGTACAATCAGGTTAAATCTTCTCATTGTTTGTGGTTTGCTTTGGGCGTTTCCTGGGAGATCTGTATTAGATTCCGATGCACTTCTGCAGTTTTACTCTAACACATGGACTTTCACAATGACGATGAAACACAGAGATAGCGTCGGGATTTATTACAAAAGGTACAACGTAGACTTAAGTTGAAGAAGAGTAAATTTTCTCATTGTTTCTGATTGGCTTTGAGCGTTTCCTAGGAGATCAGTATTAGATCCAGATGCACTACTGCAGTTTTACTCTATCCCTTGGACTTTTAGATTGACTATGAAACACTGAAATTGCGTCGGGATTTATAACAAAAGGCACAGTGCCGCCTTAAGTACAAGAAGACTAAATCTTCTCAATGTTTGTGGTTTGCTTTGAGCGTTTCCTGGAAGTTCAGTGTTAGAATCCGATGCACTGCTGCATCTTTACTCCATCCCTTGGACCCACACATTGACGATGAAACACATAAATTGCGTTGGGATTTAACACAGAATGCACAATGCCGACTTAAGTACAAGAAGAGTAAATCTTCTCATTGTTTGTGGTTTGTTTTGAGTGTTACCTGGGAGATCAGTTTTGGATTCCGATGCACTACTGCAGCATTACATAATCCTTGGACCTTCAGATTGACGGTTGAAACACAGAAATTGCGTCGGAATTTAAAACGAAAGGCACAATGCCAACTTAAGTACATGAAGAGTATATCATCTTTTTGTTTGTGGTTTGCTTTGAGCGATTCCTGGGAAATCAGGATTATATTCCGATGCACGACTGCAGCTTTACTCTATCCCTTGGAGCTTCACATTTGCGATGAACCACAGAAATTGCGTCCGGATTCTTTATAAAAGGCACAATGCCGACTTAAGTACAAGAATAGTGAATCTTCTCATAGTTCGTGGTTTCCTTTGAGCGTTTTCTGGGAGATGAGTGTTAGATTCCAATGCACTACTGCAGCTTTACTCAATCCTTACAACCTTCACATTGATGATGAAACACAGAGATAGCGTCGGGAATTAATACAAAAGACACAATGCCGACTTAAGTAAAAGAAGAGTAAATCATTTCACTGTTTGTGGTTTGTTTTGAGCGTTTCCTAGGAGTTCAGTTTAGATTCCGATGCACTACTGCAGCTTTTCTCTATCCCTTGGACCTTCACATGGTCGATGAAACGCAGAAATTGCGTCGGGATTTAATACAAAAGGCACAATGCCGACTTAAGTACTAACATAGTGAATCTTCTCATTGTTTGTGGTTTGATTTGAGCGTTTCCTGGGAGATCGGTATTAGTTTCCGATGCACTACTGCAGCTTTACTCTATCACTTGGACCTTCAGATTGACGATGAAACACAGTCATTGCGTCGGGATGTATTACAAAAGGCACAATGCCGGCTTAAGTACAAGAAGAGTAAATCTTCTCATTGTTTGTGGTTTGCTTTGAGCAAGTCCTGGGAGATCAGTATTAGATTCGATGCACTACTGCAGCTTTACCCTATCCCTTGGACCTTCACATTGACGATGAAACACAGAAATTGCGTCGGAATTTAATACAAAAGACACAATGCCGACTTAAGTACAAGAAGAATAATCTTCTCATTGATTGTGGTTTGCTTTGAGCGTTACATGGGCGATCAGTATTAGATTCCGGTGCACTACTGCAGCTTTACACTATCCCTTGGACCTTCACACAGACGATGAAACACAGAAATTTGGTCGGGACTTAATACAATATGCACAATGCCAACTTAAGTACAAGAAGAGTAAATCTACTCATTGTTTGTGGTTTGCTTTGTGCGTTACCTGGGAGATCACTATTGGATTCCGATGCTCTACTGCGGCTTTACATAATCCCTTGGACGTTCAGATTGACGATGAAACACAGATACTGCGTCGGAATTTAGAACAAAAGGCACAATGCAGATTTAGGTAAAAGAATAGTAAATTTTCTCGTTTTTCGTGGTTTGCTTTGATCGTTTTCTGGGAGATCAGTATTAGATTCCGATGCACTACTGCAGCTTTACTCTATCCCTAGGACCTTTACATTGACGATGAAACACAGAGATTGCGTCGGGAATTAATACAAAAGTCACAATGTGTAACGCCGGCATGTATATACTCCTATTTCCATCTATTGTACTATTATTTTTTTTCCTTGTTTTGTTACCTCAAGATATGACATTTCTGTCTCTTTATATATTGTAATTGTTTTACTGTTTGTATATATATATTTATGCACTCATGTCGATGTATAATTGGTTTGTTTCGTAAATATTATTTGTATTTTTACGCTGGGTCTTGCCTAGGGAAAACTGCTATCGAACGATTACGTCGATAGGTCGTGTGACGAATCAAAGTGTGTAGGATCTTTGGTAGTGTTAACTCTGCCGCGTGGAGCGCGGGCGGGGCAGTGAGGGTCTGGCGGGAGTAGCGAGTGGAGCAGGTGTTGTGTGACGCTCCCGCGAGTTGCCGCGCTTTCGGGGTTTGGCAGCATGTAATTGCGCTCGACTCGCGATGATAGTTTCTGACATGGTGTCGCGGACGGGAAGCATTAGCTGGCGCACATCAAGAGCCCGTTTCGCCTGGTGACCGTGTCGAGAAGAAGGCGCGCCAACATCCAGCTTCTGCAACAGCGACGGCCGACAATGAGTGACTGTCGCCACCTCCTCGATCGACGGCTTCGAACCTTCAATAAACCAACAAGGAAGACTGGAAGCACGTAAAGTTTCAGAACTGTATGGCAGACCTCAGCTTTTAATCTTGTTCCATTTTCGTAACTATAATTACAGCAACTTAGCATGAACGTTTGTTGCTCATTGTCCCAATTGCATCACCAAGCAGAGTCCCTTCCTTTTCCGAAATGAACCCGAGTGTCGTTGAAATTCAAACGCCAGCATTAAAGTAATATAGCTAACTCGTTTTCACTGCTTTAATTTCAAAGTTCAATTATGGCATTAATAGCTGGCTACAATATTCAGATTACACAAGCACGAATTAAGAGTGCGAGCTTTGTTACCGTATTTTAGCTTACCTGTGACTGCAGCTCAGCTTGGTACGTACTAAATTTTCCTATTGTTAATTGTTCAGAATCATTTAATTCAAGTTCAAAGTTAAATCTCTTCTTTCTAAATTGCGTAGATTCAAGTAGCTTTTGAAATGATTGTTGAGGTTGTCCAAGACTAACCGTATTTTACTGAATTTCGATGTGCTTCAGAAAGAAAGCTCACTATTAACTTCAGTCACTAAATTAACTTTCGATTTTCCGGTTTTAGTAATTCTTTTGCTAAATTAAGTCAGAGTGTAGAGAAATTTATTACTTCTGACAAACTTTCAGTTTTCACACTACACGTGTCAACCTACAGTTGCCACGCTTCTAGTGCTAATTATATGTGTAATAACCTTTCTTTTTCAGTTACTATAGTAATTGTCCTTAGGACTGGCGACCGTGATTTCCCCCAAATCTCAAATACCTAATTACCGCTACTTAATTGTTAACGTAACGGCTGCACATTTACCTTCTTTATTAACTTTACCCCTTTTCAAAATTAATTTCCACCAGTTTCATTAGCACATTTCCTTTCATTTAGATGTAACCCTTTCCTCCCTCTTTACCGACAGGTTAACTTCGGTGACGATTGCTTTTCCAAAACTCCCATTAGGTACACGCGGTTTCATTTTTCACTGTCATTAAGGTCGGTAAGTGAGGGGGGAGGTTACACGTGGCGACCTGGTGACAGGACAATCTTCAAATTTGAGGTTGTTCTGGACACGAATTTTGTATGGTGCAAATCTCGTAACAAAGTACTGGTTACGTACAGGCCGTTACGTCAGCGAGAATAAGTAGTGGGAGTAGTCCTAATTATGTTTGAGATTTGGCATTTATATTGAAAATTATTAAAATGAGTGAAGGCAACAATTGCCAAAATTTGGTAGACTTGGATACGGAACAATCGGTCGAACAGTGGGAAACGCGCACCGCGGTACCCATTGT
Source organism: Schistocerca piceifrons (assembly GCF_021461385.2). Taxonomy (NCBI): domain Eukaryota; kingdom Metazoa; phylum Arthropoda; class Insecta; order Orthoptera; family Acrididae; genus Schistocerca; species Schistocerca piceifrons. The sequence continues at coordinate 955,756,993 of NC_060149.1, read as the reverse complement.
TCAGGGGCAGGCGGCTAGCATGAAAGACGCGACCGCCGAAACGCAACAAAGAGCAGAAATGGAATTCCAAACTTTAGAAAATGTTTCGGAATCAGAAGTGAAAATCAAATCTGAATCCCTTGATGACGAATACGGGGGGACAATTAAAGAGGAAGCCGCTACGGAAGTAAAACCTGTAGTTTCCGGGAATTTAACTGATTTATTGAATGTTTTGATTAACGAAATCAAGAGTCAATCGGTCAAGCAAGAACATCAGGCTGCCAAGCAAGAAGCTCGGGCTGCTAAGCAAGAAGCTCAGTCTGAAAAATTTGAACGAATGCTAGACAATCAGAACAAAGCTATTAACATTGTTAACAACAATGTTGGAGTTGTTAACACAAAAGTTGATAAAATCAAAGAAGATATTGTTGTAATTAATACCGAAATCGGTAATCTTAAACAGGAAATGATAGGCGTTCAGGCGGAAATTGCGAGCATAAATACTCGTTTTTATTCCGAAATTAGCAGAATCGAGAAAAGTGTAGGGGAATCAGTTGCTCCGATCATCGAGAAAAAGGTGACGGAACAAATTCAATTAGTGAAAAAAGAGGACCAAAAGAAGGTGGAAACTTTAAAGGCTTTAGTATCCGAAGTAGATACCAAAGTGACGAAGCAGGCTAATACCTGCGAAGAGAAAAAAAGGGAAGTAGAAACGCTTGCGACAACCACTTGCCAAGTAATTACGAGAGTGTCGGAATTAGAAAAGAAACTTGACGAAAAACAGAGCTATGTGCCAATCTGTGCACATAGTTCGGAATTGTTGACGAAAGAGGAGCGGTTCGACCCCTTGAAAAAAGGCGGTGTACACGCGACGGAATTCATTAAGAATTGTGAAAGAGTTTTACCCAGATCATGGACTAATGAGAGAAAAATTAATGCGATTATTGATGTGTTGGCTGGTGATGCCAAGCGTTGGGGCCTAAACCTCAACATTACGAACCTGACTTTTGACGAGTTTAAAAATTTGTTTCTGGCTGAATACTGGTCAGAGCAAAAACAGCAAAGTGTCTGGCGCGAATTTGTCGTATCGAGGCCTTTCGATGCGAATTCGCGCGGCTCGATGAAGGAGTTTTGTGAGGGCTGGATCCGCAAGTTGGAATATTTGCGTGATCGCCGCACGGAATCCGAAATAGTCTGGGAACTCTACAAAAAGCTTCCAGATGATACAAAACGCTACGTAGGAAGCAATTACAGGACAATAAATGATTTCCTGGAAAGAGTGGAGGACGAGGACAATTGGCGCAATAATCGCGACAGTGGTAGAGGCCGTGGTAACAACAACGGGTACCACAGCAACCACAACAACGATAACCATGGGAATAATGCATACCGCAACCATGGCAGCTATAACAATAATGGTTCGGACCGTAATAACAATCGGTACAATGCAAATAATAACAGGAATAACGGAAACCAGTATCATACTAGCGTGATACGGGCTTCGCGCAATAGTAATAACGTCAGAGGATGTGATAAGCCGCCTCAGCAGCATCCGGAGAGCGTATCTGCTGGGACGAGACAGGGAAACCATTAGCCGCGCCGGTGAGGGGCCGACCGGGCGTGGAGAAATTTTGGCGGCCCAATAACAGTAGAAAACCGAGGTGTCGTCGTTATGGAAATTCCGTATGGAATAATCAACGGCGGGAGAGTGTGCCAGTATTAGGAGAAAGGAGTGCGCCCACAAGTAGTAGATCAGCTGTAGACACGGCAGTAGAAAATACATTCACTGTCAGTGAGAACAACTTAAGCAGTGTTCCGGAAATCGATTATAAAGTGGCAGCTGTAACACCCACAGTGGAACTGGAGATTGAGTTTAAGAATGATTCGCAAGTGTTGAAAGAAGATCAGATGTCGGATAAAACGTCCGTCATCGAGCGAGGGGATGCAGAGAGGGATGAGGTCTGGTTAAGGCAGTTCGGTCGCTTATACGACGAACTAAGAGATTATAGGGGCCTGTACGGGAGGAGTGTTTATAGGGAGCGCGGGCAGGATTTGCCGCGTCTCGTCCCACAGGAAGATAGTATTTGTGAAGTGATGGAAAGTTCTGGCCCTAACCGGCAGACTTTACCAGAAATAGTTGATGTTAATGGGGAGCACGAGCAAGATTCGTCGTGTTTCGTCCCGCAGGAGTTAGATGTTGAAGTAGTAACGGAAAGTTCTGGCCCTAACCGGCAGACCTTACCGAAAGTTTCAGTGGTAGAAGTAACCGACCCATCCGACGCAAACCTCCAGTTTAAACATTGCGAGAGTATTAAGGAGAAAGATTGCGAAAATTTTAGTGATAGCCGGACACGATTGGTAGAAAAGCACATAGATTTCAGCGTGTATGAGGTTAGAGCTGACGTTATGCGGTCAGACGGTAGCAGTGTGGGTTGCGCAGATCCAGAGGAAGTAATTTCAGATGCGACTGGGCACATTCCTCCAGGTAGATTGGCGGATGAGATTAATCTGACCAAAGTGGAATCAACGAAGGTGACGATTAATGAATTGATAGCAAAGCAACACTCACTAGTTGACGAGTTAGAGGAAAAGGTTTCGGTATTGGAGGCGAAGCTAGAGACTAAGCCTCAGGACAAACGTGTTGAAATTAAAACTGTATGTGAACAGAGGCTGAAAAAGCCGCCAGATAAGCCGGATTTAGGATCAAAGCCGGATGGTTTTTTATGGAATGACCTGGATATAGACGAGGATTTACTGTGGGAAAATAAAGAAACAGTCGAGGACAAGTGTAGACAGATAGTAGTGTCTGTTAATATGCACGACCTACAACTAAACGTGTTGATTGACACCGGTGCAGAATTGAGTGCTGTATCTGGGAAAATATTTGAGTTACTGAAAGACAGACCTGGCATCGTAGTTATGCCAGTAACAGGAGTGAAAATTATCGGTGCTACTGGGAAGGCCAGTAAACCGGTCACAAAACAGATTTTTGTCAACTTCGAGATATGTGGGGCACGATTTGAACAAGAGTTTGTCGTCGTGCCAGACTTAACTACGGAAGTAATTATCGGGTTAGATTGGCTGTTAAAGTACCGTGCAGTGATTAACTGCGAAAGCAAAACGTTGACATGTACGTCCCAAGATAAAACAATAGTAGTTAGTTTTGACGAGGCAGGAGACGGTGTGCATAGGCAATACCAGCCTATACACATTGTTAACTGGCCGAATGGTATTGACGTAGGTATGAATTTGAACTACTGTAATGTGAGGAATCTCGGCATTGACAATAGTGTAGAAAGTGAATTGGAAAGTATTGTAGACGGTGTGTCAAACGTAACACACGAACAAAGACGAGGCCTGTATGAAGTAATAATGAGGAATAAGAGTGTGTTTTCAGACAAACCGGGTCTTGTGGAAGGATATAAATGCAAGTTGCATGTAATTCCGCACGAACCATTCTTCGTGAGACCGTATGCTATACCGCTGTCCAAAAAGGAAGCAGTGCAACGGGAGATAGATAAGATGATCGAATGGGGAGTGATTGAAAGAAGTACAAGTCCATACAATAACGGTTTGGTCATTGTAGCAAAACGGGATGGTAGTGTGCGTATTGTGATTGACGCACGCACGTTGAATAGGGTCGTTCAACGTGAAACAGACAGACCAGAGAGTATGGAGGAGATTTTGCAACGTTTTCATGACGTTAAGTTCATGACTAGCCTCGATCTGACAGCTAGTTACTGGCAAATAGAACTCGAAGAAGAATCTAGGCCATACACCGCCTTCTTGTTTGCGGGCAGGTGTTATCAGTATAGAGTACTGCCGTTTGGACTTAATATATCTGTGTCCGTATTCATCAGGGCCCTAGATAAAGTGCTAGGACCGGCTTTGAGTTCAAGATTAACTGTATATGTTGACGACCTATTGTTGGCCAATGCCACTTGGCATGACCATTGTGACCTGTTAGATGAAGTTTTTAGAGCATTGCGCCGTGGCGGAATGACTCTAAAGCTAAAGAAATGCGAATTTGTGAAGCAGGAACTGAAATTTTTAGGGCATGTAATTACCACTGCTGGTATTACGAAAGACCCAGAGAAACTAGAGGCAATAAAGAATTGTCCTCCACCCAAGTCTAGGAAACAGTTAAAAAGTTTTCTAGGGCTCACAGGATTTTACCGTAAATTTGTAAAAGGACAAGTGTTTAATGATGAAAATTTGAATAACCTCTTGCGCAAAAATGTTCCGTTTGTGTGGACTGACGGGTGTCAGACCGCTTTCGAGAGATTAAAAGACGAGTTGTTAAGATCTAACATACTATTTCACCCTGATTTATCGCTACCCTTCCATCTGGGAACGGATTCGTCGAATTACGGGGTGGGGGTAGAACTGTTCCAAGAAGTTGGTAAAGGAGAGGATAAGGAACACCGGACGATAGCGTTCGCGAGTCGAACTTTATCAAAAAGTGAGCGAAACTACACGATTTCTGAGAAAGAGTGTCTCGCTATCGTGTGGGGATTCAAGAAGTTCAAGGGTTACCTATGGGACCGTAAGGTGATTATTCATACGGACCATAAGGCGCTCACTTATCTGAAGGATTGTAAACTACTTCACGAAAGACTGACTAGGTGGTCGCTGTATTTACAGCAATTTAACTATGACATCTGTTACGTAAAAGGGACCGACAATTGCGTAGCGGATGCGCTGTCGCGGTTGCCCGAGTCTAATCAAGGTCTATTGAAAGATGAGGCAGATGGAGTGGTCAAATTGTACTATTTTAAAGAAGTTGAGGGACGTAAATTAATAATGAACATTTGTAAGAATCTACGTCGTCATCAGAACGAGGATGGTTGTTTAAATATGGTGAAAACCCGATATGATGAAAAGAGTCCAGAAGGAGAGAAATTAAGGAAGTATTACAAGATATACGATCATATCTTGTACATACGTAAGGGTGAAGATAGTAATATTTGGCTGGTATGCTGGCCCAGCAAATACGTCACGGAAATAATAGACTACTACCATTTGGCGTATGGTCACTGTGGACCAAAGAAATGTACGGAAAAGCTGAGTGAAGTAGTGCATTTCAACAACATGTTAAAACGAGTTACTGACAGAGTGAAAACTTGCGATTTATGTCAGAAGGTGAAGGTTACCAACTGTACGAGTCGTGGTCCTATGCAAAGTATAAGGCCTAACGACACCTTTGAGTTACTGTGCGTGGACTTGTACGGACCTTTGCCCAAGTCATCAGGAAACTTTGCCTACATTTTAGTAGTGCTAGAAGCTTTTTCCAAGTTCATCAAACTATACCCGATTAGGAAAGCTACAGCCAAAGCGGTCTATAGCAAGCTGGTGAACGATTATTTTGTTCATATTGGTAAGCCCAAGGCGATTCTATCAGACAATGGGGCACAATTTACTTCTAAGTTGTGGAATGAAGGCTTGGAAAGTAATGGGGTCGAGGTGATCCATATTTCAGCTTATTGTCCGGCTGGGAATCCCGCTGAGAGGTATATGCGCGAGCTAGGCCGACTGTGCCGTACCTATTGCCATCACAACCATAGGGCATGGGGCAAATATGTAGCAGTATTTGAGAGAATTATGAACACCTTGAGACATGAATCGACGGGATTTTCTCCAGAGGAAATCCTGTTGGATGACAGAAGTAAAAGTTTAGTGGAAGAGATAATCAAATTCCCTCCACGGATTGACATTAGTATTGGTGTGAAAAAAGATCGTTTGCGAGAAGTAATGAAGCTTAAAGCCGATGCTCGCATACGTCGTCATGACGCTAAAGCGCGTTTTGCTAAGTTTGCGATCGGAGACTTAGTACTTGTAAAAGCTCATGAGAAATCGAGCGAGATAGACAATGAAATCTCTAAATTTAAGTTTGTTTATAATGGACCATATAAAGTCATTGGTATACCTCACACAAATGCTTATTGCTTAGAGTATCCAAGCTCTGGAAAGCTGTTAGGTATACGAAATATAATAGATTTGAAATTGTACCAACCTAGGATCGATTAATACCACACAATGGGTAATTTGTACAATATGTAAATATAGAGTGTAAGATTTAAGGTTTGCTAGATTGCCATGATTTTGACTGACCAAGAGGACATTAAAGAAGTTGTAATTAATAAGTAATTAATTTTGACTAAATAATTTAAGAGAAAGTGATTATTTATCAATTGAAAAATCCAAGCTGCTAGTTTAAGTTTTCAGCTGAGTCACAGTAGATTAAGCAATGTAAATATGATTTTGTAACTAGCTGTGAGATCCCATGAATATGTGTTTTACTAGTCATTGCCGATGTACTTAGACGCTGTTTTAAGTTTCAGGCTTGTACATGTGTGATGATGGACAGTGTTGAGTTATCCACTGTGATAATGTTAATGGACTCCTTGAGATTACTCGGGAGTGAGTTTTTCCCAAAGAATTCAGTGAAACGGACGTTCTGGAAGCGCCGTCACAAGGGCGAGTGAGATCAAGCGTGCCGCACACGCGGGCGCAACAATACTGGCGAGGCGAGCCGCTGTCGGCTCTTGTGCCGCTGTTGGCTCTTGGGCCGCTGTCGGCATTCTTTGTACTTGCGAGTACGGAAGGCGGAATTGTTTTTCTTCCTGGACAGCTGAAAGAATTCTACTGTCAATATTTATGTTTTTTTCGATCTGGTGTGTGTTATTTTCTTGTTTAGCGTTTAATGGACTCCCATGACGAGAATATTAATTATGAAAGGGTTATGTAAAAATGGGTATTCTATGTAATTAATTATTAATTTGCGTATTTTGATCTACCTGTTTTTATGACCATGTACTCTGATTAATTTTGTAAATAGTATTCCATTTCTTGATACTGTTGGGAATTTTGACAATTTTAGAATAGCTAAACCATTTTCTATATTTTCTATGAATTTTAATATGTTGTCGACCTGTTTTATTTTGTGCAAGGTGACAGAGTGGAATAAGATTAGGACTGTCTCCACTCAATCATTATGGTCTAAAAATTGATTTATGCTTAATTAGACGAATGCTAAATTTTGTTGATGTTTTGAGCATATGCATTTCCGCTGTTTCTTTTTTGGGACATTTTCTGAGTCTGTTTACGTTACACGAACATCCTCAGACAATGTGGGGCACGTGTAACGCCGGCATGTATATACTCCTATTTCCATCTATTGTACTATTATTTTTTTTCCTTGTTTTGTTACCTCAAGATATGACATTTCTGTCTCTTTATATATTGTAATTGTTTTACTGTTTGTATATATATATTTATGCACTCATGTCGATGTATAATTGGTTTGTTTCGTAAATATTATTTGTATTTTTACGCTGGGTCTTGCCTAGGGAAAACTGCTATCGAACGATTACGTCGATAGGTCGTGTGACGAATCAAAGTGTGTAGGATCTTTGGTAGTGTTAACTCTGCCGCGTGGAGCGCGGGCGGGGCAGTGAGGGTCTGGCGGGAGTAGCGAGTGGAGCAGGTGTTGTGTGACGCTCCCGCGAGTTGCCGCGCTTTCGGGGTTTGGCAGCATGTAATTGCGCTCGACTCGCGATGATAGTTTCTGACATGGTGTCGCGGACGGGAAGCATTAGCTGGCGCACATCAAGAGCCCGTTTCGCCTGGTGACCGTGTCGAGAAGAAGGCGCGCCAACATCCAGCTTCTGCAACAGCGACGGCCGACAATGAGTGACTGTCGCCACCTCCTCGATCGACGGCTTCGAACCTTCAATAAACCAACAAGGAAGACTGGAAGCACGTAAAGTTTCAGAACTGTATGGCAGACCTCAGCTTTTAATCTTGTTCCATTTTCGTAACTATAATTACAGCAACTTAGCATGAACGTTTGTTGCTCATTGTCCCAATTGCATCACCAAGCAGAGTCCCTTCCTTTTCCGAAATGAACCCGAGTGTCGTTGAAATTCAAACGCCAGCATTAAAGTAATATAGCTAACTCGTTTTCACTGCTTTAATTTCAAAGTTCAATTATGGCATTAATAGCTGGCTACAATATTCAGATTACACAAGCACGAATTAAGAGTGCGAGCTTTGTTACCGTATTTTAGCTTACCTGTGACTGCAGCTCAGCTTGGTACGTACTAAATTTTCCTATTGTTAATTGTTCAGAATCATTTAATTCAAGTTCAAAGTTAAATCTCTTCTTTCTAAATTGCGTAGATTCAAGTAGCTTTTGAAATGATTGTTGAGGTTGTCCAAGACTAACCGTATTTTACTGAATTTCGATGTGCTTCAGAAAGAAAGCTCACTATTAACTTCAGTCACTAAATTAACTTTCGATTTTCCGGTTTTAGTAATTCTTTTGCTAAATTAAGTCAGAGTGTAGAGAAATTTATTACTTCTGACAAACTTTCAGTTTTCACACTACACGTGTCAACCTACAGTTGCCACGCTTCTAGTGCTAATTATATGTGTAATAACCTTTCTTTTTCAGTTACTATAGTAATTGTCCTTAGGACTGGCGACCGTGATTTCCCCCAAATCTCAAATACCTAATTACCGCTACTTAATTGTTAACGTAACGGCTGCACATTTACCTTCTTTATTAACTTTACCCCTTTTCAAAATTAATTTCCACCAGTTTCATTAGCACATTTCCTTTCATTTAGATGTAACCCTTTCCTCCCTCTTTACCGACAGGTTAACTTCGGTGACGATTGCTTTTCCAAAACTCCCATTAGGTACACGCGGTTTCATTTTTCACTGTCATTAAGGCCGGTAAGTGAGGGGGGAGGTTACAAATGCCAACATAAGTTGAAGAAGAGTTAATCTTCTCATTGTTTGTGGTTTGCTTCGAGCGTTTCCTGGGAGATCAGTATTAGATTCCAATGCAATACTGCAGCCTTAATTTATCCCTTGGACCTTCCGATTGAAGATGAAACACAGTAATTGCGTTGGGATTTAACACAAAAGGCACAATGCCGAGTTAAGTACACGAAGAGTAAATCTTCTAATTGTTTGTGGTTTGCTTTGAGCGTTTCCTGGGAGATCAGTACTAGATTACGATGCACTACTGCAGCTTTACTCTAACCCTTGGACCTTCACATTGACGATGAAACACAGATATTCCGTCGGGATTTAATACAAAAGGCACAATGTCGACTTAAGGACAAGAAGAGTAAAAATTCTTTCGGTTTGTGGTTTGCTTTGAGTTTTCCTGGGAGATCAGTATTAGATTCCGATGCACTACTGCATCTTTAATCCATCCCTTGGACCTTCACATTGACGATGAAACACAGAAATTGCGTCGGGATTTAATATAAAAGGCACAATGCCGACTTAAGTACAAGATGTGTAGATCTTCTCTTTTTCGTTGTATGCTTTGAGCGTTTCCTGGGAGATCAGTAATAGATTCCGATCCACTATTGCAGCTTTACTCTATTCGTAGGACCTTCACATTGACGATGAAATACAGAAATTGCGTCGGGATTTAATACAATAGGCACAATGCCGACTTAAGTACAAGAAGACTAAATCTTCTCAATGTTTGTGGTTTGCTTTGAGCGTTTCCTGGGAGTTCAGTGTTAGAATCCGATGCACTACTGCAGCATTACTCTATCCCTCGGACCCTCACATTGACGATGAAACACAGAAATTGCGTCGGGATTTAACACAAAAGCCACAATTCCGACTTTAGTACAAGAAGAGTAAATCTTCTCATTGTTTGTGGTTTGTTTTGAGCGTTACCTGGGAGATCAGTTTTTTATTCCGATGCACTAGTGCAGCTTTACATAATCCCTTGGACCTTCAGATTGACGATGACACACAGAAATTGCGTCGGAATTTAAAACAAAATGCACAATGCCGACTTAAGTACATGTAGAGTATATCTTCTTTTTGTTTGTGGTTTGCTTTGAACGATTCCTGGGACATCATTATTAGATTCCGATGCACGACTGCAGCTTTACTCTATCCCTAGGAACTTCACGTTGCCGATGAACCACAGAAATTGCGTCGGGATTTTTTATAAAAGGCACAATGCAAACTTAAGTACAAGAATAGTAAATCTTCTCATAGTTCGTGGTTTCCTTTGAGCGTTTTCTGGGAGATGAGTGTTAGATTACAATGCACTACTGCAGCTTTACTCAATCCTTAGGACCTTTACATTGATGATGAAACACAGAGACAGCGTCGGGAATTCATACAAAAGACACAATGCCGACTTAAGTAAAAGAAGAGTAAATCATATCACTGTTTGTGGTTTGCTTTGAGCGTTTCCTAGGAGTTCATTATTAGATTCCGATGAACTACTGCAGCTTTTCTCTATCCCTTGGACCTTCACATGGTCGACGAAACGCAGAAATTGCGTCGGGATTTAATACAAAAGGCACAATGCCGTCTTAAGTACAAAAAGAGTGAATCTTCTCATTGTTTGTGGTTTGCTTTGAGCGTTTCCTAGGAGATCAGTACTAGATTCCGATGCACTACTGCAGCTTACGCTATCCCTTGGACATTCACATTGACAATGAAACCCGGAAATTGCCTCGGGATTTAATACAAAATGCACAATGCCGACTTAAGTACAAAAGGAGTCAATCTTATCTTTTTTTGTGGTTTGCTTTGAGCGTTTCCTGGGGGATCAATATTAGATTCCAATGCTCTACTGCAGCTTTACTCTATCCCTTGAACCTTCACATTGAAGATGAAACTCAGAAATTGTGTTTGGATTTAATACAAAGGCACTATGCCGACTTAAGTACAAGAAGAGTAAATCTTCTCATTGTTTGTGGTTTGCTCTGAGCGTGTCCTTGGAGATCAGTACTAGATTCCATTGCACTACTGCAGCTTTACTCTATCCCTTGGACCTTGACATTGACGATGAAACACAGAAATATGCGTCGGGATTTAATGAAAAAAGCACAAGGAAGGCTGAAGTACAAATAGTGTCAATCTCCTCATTTTTGTGGTTTGCTTTGAGCGTTTCCTGGGAGATCAGCATTAGATTCCGATGCACTACTGCAGCCATACTGTATCCCTTGAAACTTCACATTGACGATGAAACTCAGAAATTGCGTCGGGATTTAATACAAAAGGCACAATGACGACTTAAGTACAATCAGGTTAAATCTTCTCATTGTTTGTGGTTTGCTTTGGGCGTTTCCTGGGAGATCAGTATTAGATTCCGATGCACTTCTGCAGTTTTACTCTAACACATGGACTTTCACAATGACGATGAAACACAGATATTGCGTCGGGATTTAATAAAAATGGCACAATGCCGACTTAAGTACAAGAAGAGTAAATCTTCTCATTGATTATGGTTTGCTTTGGGTGTTTCCTGGGAGATCAGTATTAGATTCCGATGCACTACTGCAGCATTACTCTATCCCTTGGACCTTCACATTGAGCATGAAACACAGACATTGCGTCGGGATGTAATACAAAAGGCACAATACCGACTTAAGTACAAGAAGACTAAATGTTCTCTTTGTTTGTGGTTTGCTTTGAGCGTTTCCTGGGAGAACAGTATTCGATTCCGATGCACTACTGCAGCTTTACTCTAACCCTTGGACCTTCACATTGACGATGAAACACAGAAATTGCGGCGGGATTTAGCTAAAAAGGCAAAATGCCGAATTAAGTACTAGAAGTGTAAATCATCTCATTGTTTGTGGTTTTGTTTGAGCGTTTCCTGGGATATCACCATTTGATTCCGATGCACTACTGCAGCTTTACTCTATCCCTTGAACCTTCACATTGACGATGAAACACAGATATTGTGTCGGGATTTAATACAAAAGGCACAATGCCAACTTAAGTACAAGAAGAGTAAATCTTCTCATTGTTTCTGGTTTGCTTTGAGCGTTTCCTGGGAGATCAGTATTAGATTCCGATGCATACTGCAACATTACCCTGTCCCTTGGACCTTCACATTGTCGATGAAACACAGAAATTGTGTCGGGATTTAATACTAAAGGCACAATGCCGACTTAAGTACAAGAAGAGTAATTCTTCTCATTGTTTCTGGTTTGCTTTGAGCGTTTCCTGGGAGTTCGGTATTATATTCCGGTGCACTACTGCAGCTTTACTCTATCCCTTGGACCTTCACATTGATGATGAAACACAGAATTTGGGTCGGAATTTAACCCAAAAAGGCACAATGCCGAGTTAAGTACAAGAAGAGTAAATCTTCTCATTGTTTGTGGTTTGCTCTGAGCGTTTCCTGGAAGATCAGTATTAGATTCCGATGCACTACTGCAGCTTCACTCTATCAATTGGATCTTCAGATTGACGATGAAACACAGAAATTGTGGCGTGATTTAAGACAAAAGGCACAATGAAGACTTATGTCCATGAAGAGTATATCTTCTCACTGTTAGTCGTTTATTTGAGCGTTTCCTGGGAAATTAGTATTAGATTCCGATGCACTACTGCACCTTTACTCTATCCCTTGGACCTTCACATTGACGATGAAACACAGAAATTGGGTCGGGACTTAATACAAAATGCACAATGCCAACTTAAGTACAAGAAGAGTAAATCTACTCATTGTTTGTGGTTTGCCTTGTGCGTTACCTCGGAGATCAGTATTGGATTCCGATGCTCTACTGCGGCTTTACATAATCCCTTGGACGTTCAGATTGCCGATGAAACACAGAAATTGCGTCGGAATTTAGAACAAAAGGCACAATGCAGACCTAGGTACAAGAATAGTAAATCTTCTCATTGTTCGTGGTTTGCTTTGATCGTTTTGTGGGAGATCAGTATTAGATTCCGATGCACTACTGCAGCTTTACTCTATCCCTAGGACCTTTACATTGACGATGAAACACAGAGATTGCGTCGGGAATTAATGCAAATGTCACAATGCCAACATAAGATGAAGAAGAGTTAATCTTCTCATTGTTTGTGGTTTGCTTCGAGCGTTTCCTGGGAGCTCAGTATTAGATTCCGATGCACTACTGCAGCTTTACTTTATCCCTTGGACCTTCCGATTGAAGATGAAACACAGAAATTGCATTGGGATTTAAAACAAGAAGCACAATGCCCACTTAAGTACAAGAAGGGTATACCTACTCATTGTTTGTAGTTTGCTTTGACGTTTCGTGGGAGATCAGTATTAGATTCCGTAGTACTACTGCAGGTTTACTCTATTCCTCGGACCTTCACATTGACGAAGCAACACAGAAATTGCGTCGGAATTTAATACAAAAGACACAATGCCGACATAAGTACAAGAAGAGAAAATCTTCTGATTAATTGTGGTTTTCTTTTAGCGTTTCCTGGGAGATTAGTATCAGATTCTGTTGCACATCTGAAGCTTTACTCTATCCCTTGGACCTTCACATTGACGACGAAACACAGAAATTGCGTTGGGATTTAACACGAAAGGCACAATGACGAGTTAAGTACACGAAGAGTAAATCTTCTAATTGTTTGTGGTTTGCTTTGAGCGTTTCCTGGGAGATCAGTACTAGATTCCGATGCACTACTGCAGCTTTACTCCAACCCTTGGACCTTCACATTGACGATGAATCACAGATATTCCGTCGGGATTTAATACAAAAGGCACAATGTCGACTTAAGGACAAGAAGAGTAAATATTCTTTCGGTTTGTGGTTTGCTTTGAGCTTTTCCTGGGAGATCAGTATTAGATTCCGATGCACTATTGCATCTTTACTCCATCGCTTGGACCTTCACATTGACGATGAACCACAGAAATTGCGTCAGGATTTTTTATAAAAGGCACAATGCCGACTTAAGTACAAGAATAGTGAATCTTCTCATAGTTCGTGGTTTCCTTTGAGCGTTTTCTGGGAGATGAGTGTTAGATTCCAATGCACTACTGCAGCTTTACTCAATCCTTAGGACCTTCACATTGATGATGAAACACAGAGATAGCGTCGGGAATTAATACAAAAGACACAATGCCGACTTAAGTAAAAGAAGAGTAAATCATATCACTGTTTGTGGTTTGTTTTGAGATTTTCCTAGGAGTTCAGTTTAGATTCCGATGCACTACTGCAGCTTTTCTCTATCCCTTGGACCTTCACATGGTCGATGAAACGCAGAAATTGCGTCGGGATTTAATACTAAAGGCACAATGCCGACTTAAGTACTAAAAGAGTAAATCTTCTCATTGTTTGTGGTTTGTTTGAGCGTTTCCTGGGAGATCGGTATTAGTTTCCGATGCACTACTGCAGCTTTACTCTATCACTTGGACCTTCAGATTGACGATGAAACACAGTCATTGCGTCGGGATTTAATACAAAAGGCACAATGCCGGCTTAAGTACAAGAAGAGTAAATCTTCTCATTGTTTGTGGTTTGCTTTGAGCAATTCCTGGGAGATCAGTATTAGATTCGATGCACTACTGCAGCTTTACTCTATCCCTTGGACCTTCACATTGACGATGAAACACAGAAATTGCGTCGGAATTTAATACAAAAGACACAATGCCGACTTAAGTTCAAGAAGAATAATCTTCTCATTGTTTGTGGTTTGCTTTGAGCGTTACATGGGCGATCAGTATTAGATTCCGGTGCACTACTGCAGCTTTACTCTATCCCTTGGACCTTCACACAGACGATGAAACACAGAAATTGGGTCGGGACTTAATACAAAATGCACAATGCCAACTTAAGTACAAGAATAGTAAATTTTCTCATTTTTCGTGGTTTGCTTTGATCGTTTTCTGGGAGATCAGTATTAGATTCCGAAGCACTACTGCAGCTTTACTCTATCCCTAGGACCTTTACATTGACGATGAAACACAGAGATTGCGTCGGGAATTAATACAAAAGTCACAATGCCAACATAAGTTGAAGAAGAGTTAATCTTCTCATTGTTTGTGGTTTGCTTCAAGCGTTTCCTGGGAGATCAGTATTAGATTCCGATGCACTACTGCAGCCTTACTTTATCCCTTGGACCTTCCGATTGAAGATGAAACACAGAAATTGCGACGGGATTTAAAACAAGAAGCACAATGCCGACTTAAGTACAAGAAGGGTAAACCTACTCATTGCTTGTGGTTTGCTTTGACGTTTCCTGGGAGATCAGTATTAGATTCTGTTGCACTACTGAAGCTTTACTCTATCCCTTGGACCTTCACATTGACGATGAAACACAGAAATTGCGTTGGGATTTAACACAAAAGGCACAATGCCGAGTTAAGTACACGAAGAGTAAATCTTCTCATTGTTTGTGGTTTGCTTTGAGCGTTTCCTGGGAGATCAGTACTAGATTACGATGTACTACTGCAGCTTTACTCTAACCCTTGGACCTTCACATTGACGATGAAACACAGAAATTGCGTCGGGATTTAATATAAAAGGCACAATGCCGACTTAAGTACAAGATGTGTAGATCTTCTCTTTTTCGTTGTATGCTTTGAGCGTTTCCTGGGAGATCAGTAATAGATTCCGATCCACTATTGCAGCTTTACTCTATCCGTAGGACCTTCACATTGACGATGAAACACAGAAATTGCGTCGGGATTTAAACAATAGGCACAATGCCGACTTAAGTACAAGAAGAGTAAATCTTCTCATTGTTTGTGGTTTGTTTTGAGCGTTACCTGGCAGATCAGTTTTTTATTCCGATGCACTAGTGCAGCTTTACATAATCCCTTGGACCTTCAGATTGACGATGACACACAGAAGTTGCGTCGGGATATAAAACAAAAGGCACAATGCCGACTAAAGTACAAAAAGAGTAAATCTTCTCATTGTTTGTGGTTTTCTTTGAGCGTTTCCTGGTAGATCAGTATTAGATTACGATGCCGTACTGCCGCTTTGCTCTATCGCTTGGACCTTCACATTGACGATGAAACACGGAAATTGCGTAGGGATATAATACAAAAGGCACAATGCCGACTTCAGTACAAGAAGAGTATATCTCTTCATTGGTTGTGGTTTGCTTTGAGCGATCCTTGGGAGATCAGTACTAGATTCCGATGCACTACTGCAGCTTACGCTATCCCTTGGACATTCACATTGACGATGAAACCCGGAAATTGCCTCGGGATTTAATACAAAAGGCACAATGCCGACTTAAGTACAAAAGGAGTCAATCTTATCTTTTTTTGTGGTTTGCTTTGAGCGTTTCCTGGGGGATCAGTATTAGATTCCAATGCTCTACTGCAGCTTTACTCTATCCCTTGGACCTTTACATTGATGATGAAACACAACAATTGCTTCGGAATTTAATACAAAAGACACAATGCCGTCTTAAGTACAAGAAGAGTAATCTTCCCATTGCTTGTGGTTAGAATTGAGCGTTTCATGGGAGATCAGTATTAGATTCCAATGCACTACTGCAGCTTTACTCTATCCCTTGGACCTTCAGATTGACGATGGAACACAGAAATTGCGTCAGGTTTTAAAACAAAAGGCACAATGCCGTCTTAAGTACAATTAGGTTATATCTTCTCATTGTTTGTGGTTTGCTTTGAGCATTTCCTGGTAGATCAGTAATAGATTCCGATGCACTACCGGAGGTTTACTCTATCCCTTGGACCTTCACATTGACGTAGAAACACAGAAATATCGTCGGAATTTAATACAAAAGGCACAATGCCGGCATAAAAACAAGAAGAGTAAATCTTCTAATTGTTTGAGGTTTGCTTTGAGCGTTTTCTGGGATCAGTATTAGATTCCGATGCACTACTGCAGCTTTACTCTATCCCTTGGACCCTCACATTGACGATGAAACACAGAAATTGCATCGGGATTTAATACAAAAGGCACAATGCCGTCTTAAGTACAATTAGGTTATATGTTCTCATTGTTTGTGGTTTTCTTTGAGCGATTCCTGGGAGATCAGTATTAGATTCCGATGCACTTCTGCAGCTTTACTCTATTCTTTGGACCTTCACATTGACGATGAAACACAGAAATTGCGTCGGGGTTTAGCCCTAACGGCACAATGCCGACTTAAGTACTAGAGGAGTAAACCTTCTTATTGTTTGTGGTTTGATTTGAGAGTTTCCTGGGAGATCAGTATTAGATTCCGATGCACTACTGCAGCTTTACTCTATCCCTTGGACCTTCACATTGACGATGAAACACAGAAATTGCGTCGGGATTTAATACAAAATGAACAATGCCGACTTAAGTACAAGATGAGTAAATCTTCTCATTGTCTGTGGTTTGGTTTGAGCGCTATCTGGAACATCAGTACTTGATTCCGATGCACTACTGCAGGTTTACTCTATTCCTTGGACACCCACATTGACGATGAATCACAGATATTGCATCGGGATTTAATACAAAAGGCACAATGCCGACATAAGTATAATTAGGTTAAATCGTCTGATTGTTTGTGTCTTGCTTTGAGCGTTTCCTGGGAGATCAGTATTACATTCCGATGCACTTCTGCAGCTATTCTCTATCGCTTGGACCTTCACATTGACGATGAAACACAGATATTGCGTCGGGATTTAATACAAAATTCACAATGCAAACTAAAGTACAAGATGAGTAAATCTTCCCATTATTTGTGGTTTGCATTGACCGTTTCCTGGGAGATCAGCATTAGAATCCGTTGGACAACTGCAGCTTTTCTGTATCTCTTGAACCTTCACATTCACGATGATGCTCTGAAATTGCGTCGGGATTTAATACAAAAGACACAATGCCGGCTTAAGTACAAGAAGAGTAAATATACTGTTGTTTGTGGTTTGATTTGAGCGTTTCCTGGGAGATCAGTATTAGATTCCGATGCACTACTGCAGGTTTACTCTATCCCTTGGACCTTCAGATTGACGATGAAACACAGAAATTTCGTCGGAATTTAAAAGAAAATGCACAATGCGAACTTAAGTACAAGAAGAGTAAATATTCTTTTTGTTTGTGGAACCTTTGAGCGTTTCCTGGGAGATCAGTATTAGATTCCGATGCACTACTGCAGCTTCACTCTATCCCTTGGAACTTCACAATGACGATGAAAGACAGAAATTGCGTCGGGATTTTATATGAAAGGCACAATGCCGATTTAAGGAGAAGAAATGTAATTCTTCTCATTGTTCGTGGTTTGCTTTGAGCGTTTTCTGGGAGATCAGTATTAGATTCCGATGCACTACCGCGGCTGTACTCTATCCCTAGGACCTTCACATTGAGGATGAAACACAGAGAGTGCGTCGGGAATTAATACAAAAGGTACAAAGCCAACTTCAGTTGAAGAAGAGTTAATCTTCTCATTGTTTGTGGTTTGCTTTGAGCGCTTCTTGGGAGATCAGTATTAGATTCCGATGCACTACTGCAGGTTTACTCTATCTCTTGGACCTTCAGATTGACGATGAAACCCAGAAATTGCGTCGGGATTTAAAAGAAAAAGCATAATGCCGACTTAAGTACAAGAAGGGTATATCTTCTCATTGTTTGTGGTTTGTTTGAGCGTTTCCTGGTAGATCAGTATTAGATTCCGATGCACTACTGAAGGTATACTCTATCCCTTGGACCTTCACATTGACGAAGAAACACAGAAATTGCGTCGGAACTTAATACAAAAGACACAATGCCGACTTAAGTACAAGTAGAGTAAATTTTCTCAATGTTTGTTGTTTGCTTTGAGCGTTTCCTGGGAGATCAGTATTAGATTCCGATGCACTACTGCAGCTTTACTCTATCCTTTGACCTTCAGATTGATGATGAAACACAGCAATTACGTCGGGATTTAAAACAAAAGGAACAATGCCGAGTTAGGTACAAGAACAGTAAATCTTCTCATTGTTTGTGGTGTGCTTTGAGCGTTTCCTGGTAGATCACAATAGATTCCGATGCACTACTGCAGCTTTGCTCTATCGCTTGGACCTTCACATTGACGATGAAACACAGAAATTGCGTCGGGATTTTATATAATGGGCACAATGCCGACTTAAGTACAAGAATGGTAAATCATGTCATTGTTCGTGGTTTGCTTTGAGCGTTTTCTGGGAGATCAGCATAATATTCCGATACATTACTGCAACTTTACTCTATTACTAGGACCATCACATTGACGACGAAACACAGAATTTTCGTCGGGATTTAAAACAAAAGGCAGAATGCCGACCTAAGTACAAGAAAGGGTATATCTTCTTATTGTTTGTGGTTTGCTTTGAGCGTTTCGTGGTAGACCAGTTTTGGATTCCGGTGCACTACCGCAAGATTACTCTGTCCCTTGGACCTTCACTTTGACTAAGAAACACAGAAATTGCGTCGGAATTTAATACAAAAGACACAATGCCGACTTAAGTACAAAAAGAGTCAATCTTCTCTTTTTTTGTGGTTTGCTTTGAGCGGTTCCTGGGAGATCAGTATTAGATTCCGATGCACTACTGCAGCTTTACTCTGTCCCTTGGACCTTCACATTGACCGTGAAACACAGAAATTGCATCGTGATCGAATAAAAAAGGCACAATGCCGACTTAAGTACAAGAAGAGTGAATCTTCTAAGGGTTTGTACTTTGAGCGGCTCCTTGGGACACCAGTATTAAATTCCGATGCACCGGTGCTGGTTTACTGTATACCTTGGACCTTCACATTGACCATGAATCACAGAAATTGCATCGGCATTGAATACAAAAGGGACAAAGCCGACTTAAGTACAAGAAGAGTGAATCTTCTAAGAGTTTGTGCTTTGAGTGGCTCCTAAAAGACCAGTATTAGATTCCGATGCACCAGAGCAGGTTTAGTGTGTCACTTGGACCTTTACATTGACCATGAAACGCAGAAATTGCTTCGGGATTGAATACAAAAGGGACAATGCCGACTTATGTACAAGAAGAGTGAATCTTCTAAGATTTTGTGCTTTTAGCGGCTCCTGGGGGACCAGTATTAGATTCTGATGCGCCAGTGCAGGTTTACTGTAACCCTTGGACCTTCACATTGACCATGAATCACTGAAATTGCATCGGAATTGAATACAAAGGGGACAATGCCAACTTTAGTACAAGAACAGTGAATCGTCTAAGGGTTTGTGCTTTGAGCGGCTCTTCGAAGACCAGTATTAGATTCCAATGCACCAGTGCAGGTTTACTGTATCCCTTGGACATTCACATTGACCATGTAACACAGGTATTGTATCGGGATTGGATACAAAATGCACAATGGCGACATAAGAACAGTAAATCTTATAAGTGTTTGAGTTTTGAGAGGTTCCTGGCAGACCAGTATTAGATCCGATGCACCAGTGCGGGTTTACTGTAACCCTTGGACCTTCACAGTGACCATGAATCACAGAAATTGCATCGGGATTGAATTCAAAAGCGACAATGCCAACTTAAGTACAAGAAGAGTGAATCTTCTAAGAGTTTGTGCTTTGAGCGGCTCCTGGGAGACCAGTATTTAATTGCGATGCACCAGTGCAGGTTTATTGTATCCCTTGGACATTCATATTGCCCATGAAAAACAGAAATTGTATCGCGATGTGATATAAAATGCACAATGCCGACTTAAGTACAGGAACAGTGAATCTTCTAAGAGCTTAAGCTTTGAGAGGCTATTGGCAGACCAGTATTAGATTCCGATGCACCAGTGCAGGTTTACTGTATCCATTGGACCTTCAGATTGACCATGAAAAGAGGAAATTGCATAGGAATTGAATACAAAATGCACAATGCCGACTTACGTACAAGAAGAGTGAATCTTCTAAGAATTTGTGCTTTGAGCAGCTCCTGGGAGGCCTGTAATAGATTCCGAAGCGCCAGTGCACGTTTACTGTATCTTTTCGACCTTCACATTGACCATGTAACAAAGATATTGCATCGGGAATGAATACAAAAGGCACAATGCCGACTTAAGTACAAGAAGAGTGAACCCTCTACGAGTTTGTGCTTTGAGCGGCTCCTGGGAGACCAGTATGAGATTCCGATTCAATAGTGCAAGTTCACTGTATTCCTTGGCCTTTCACATTGACCATGAAACATAGAAATTGCATCGGGATTGAATACAAAAGGCACATTGCCGTCTTAAGTACAAGAAGAGTGAATCTTCTAAGAGTTTGGCCTTTGAGCGGCTCCTGGGAGACCAGTATTAGACTCCGATGCACCTGTGCAGGTCTACTGTATCCCTTGGACATTCACAGTGACCATGAAACACAGAAATTGCATCGGGATTGAATACAGAAGGGACAATGCCAACTTAAGTACAAGAAGAGTGAATTTTCTAAGAGTTTGAGCCTTGAGAAACTCCTGGTAGACCAGTATTAGATTCCGATGCACCGGTGAAGGTTTACTGTATCCCTTGGACCTTCACATTGACCATGAAACATAGAAATTGCATCGGGATTGAATACAAAAGGTAGAATGCTTTCTTAAGTACAAGACGAGTGAATCTTCTAAGAGTTTGAACTTTGAGCGGCTCCTGTTTGACCAGTATTAGATTCTGATGCACCAGTGCAGGTTTACTGTAACCCTTGGACCTTCACATTGCCCACGAATCACAGAAATTGCATCGGGATTGAATACAAAAGGGACAATGCCAACTTAAGTACAAGAAGAGTGAGTCTTCTAAGAGTTTGTGCTTAGAGCGGCTCCTGGGAGACCAGTATTGGATTCCGATGCACCAGTGCAGGTTTACTGTATCCCTTGGACATTCACATTGACCATGAAACACAGAAATTGTATCAGGATTGGATACAAAATGCACAATGCCGGCTTAAGTGCAAGAAGAGTGAATCTTCTAAGAGTTGGAGATTTGAGAGGCTCCTGGGACACTATTATTAGATTCCGATGCACCAGTGCAGGTTTACTGTATCCCTTAGACCTTTACATTGACCATGAAACAAAGAAATTGCATCGGGATTGAATACAAAATGCACAATGCCGACTTAAGTACAAGAAGAGTGAATCTTCTAAGAGTTTGTGCTTTGAGCGGCTCCTGGGAGACCTGTATTTTATTCCGATGCACCAGTGCTGGTTTAGTGTATCTCTTGGATCTTCACATTGACCATGAAACACAGAAATTGCATCGGGATTGAATACAAAAGTGACAGTGCCGACTTAAGTACAAAAAGAGTGAATTTTCTAAGAGTATGTGGTTTGAGCGACCCCTGGGAGACCAGTATTAGATTCCGATGTACCAGTGCAGGTTTACTGTATCCCTTGGACCTTCAGCTTGACCATGAAACACAGAAATTGCATCGGGATCGATTACAAAAGGCACAATGCCGACTTAAGTACAAGAAGAGTGGATCTCCTAAGAGTTTGTGCTTAGAGCAGCTCCTTGGGAACCAGTATTCGATTCCGATGCACCAGTGCAGGTTTACTGTATCCCTTGGACCTTCATATTGACCATGAAACATAGAAATTGAATCGGGATTGAATTAAAAGTGACAATGCCGACTTAAGTACAAGAAGAGTGTATCTTCTAAGAATTTGTGATTTGAGCGGCTCCTGGGTGACCAGTCATAGATTCCGATGCACCAGTGCAGGTTTACTGTATCCCTTGGACCTCCGGCGTGACCATGAAACACAGAAATTGCATCTGGATCGATTACAAAATGCACAATGCCGACATAAGTACAAGAAGACAGAATCTTCTAAGA
Source organism: Schistocerca piceifrons (assembly GCF_021461385.2). Classification (NCBI taxonomy): domain Eukaryota; kingdom Metazoa; phylum Arthropoda; class Insecta; order Orthoptera; family Acrididae; genus Schistocerca; species Schistocerca piceifrons. The sequence continues at coordinate 955,734,526 of NC_060149.1, read as the reverse complement.
GCTTGTGGTTTGAGCGGCTCCTGGGAGACCAGTATTAGATTCCGATGTACCAGTGCTCGTTTACTGTATCCATTGGACCTTCACATTGACCATGTACCACAGAAACTGCATCGGGATTGAATTGAAAGGGACAATGCCGACTTAAGTGCAAGAAGAGTAAATCTTCTACGAATTTGTGCTTTGAGAGGTTCCTGGGAGACCAGTCATAGATTCCGATGCAGCAGTGAAGGTTTACTGTATCCCTCGGACATTCAACTTGACCATGAAGCACAGAAATTACATCGGGATCGAATACAAAAGGCCGAATATCGACTTAAGTACAAGAAGAGTATTTTTCTAAGAGTTTGTGCTTTGAGCGGCTTCTTGGGACACCAGTATTAGATTCCAATGCACCAGTGCAGGTTTACTGTAACCCTTGGACCTTCACATTGACCATGAATCACAGAAATTGCATCGGGATTGAATACAAAAGGGCCAATGCCAATCTAAGTACAAGAAGAGTGAATCTTCTAAGAGTTTGTACCTTTGAGCGGCTCCTGAGAGACCAGTATTACATTCCGATGCACCAGTGCAGGTTTACTGTATCCCTTGGACATTCACATTGACTATGAAACACGGAAATTGTATCGGGATTGGATACAAAATGCACAATGCCGACTTAAGTACAAGAACAGTGAATCTTCTAAGAGATTGAGTTTTGAGAGGATCCTGGGAGCCCAGTATTAGATTCCGATGCACCAATTCAGGTTTACTGTATCCCTTGGACTTTCATATTGTCCATAAAACATAGAAATTGCATCGGGATTGAATACAAAAGGCACAATGCTTTCTTAAGTACAAGACGAGTGAATCTTCTAAGAGTTTGAACTTTGAGCGGTCCCTGGGTGACCAGTATTAGATTCTGATGCACCGGGGCAGGTTTACTGTAACCCTTGGACGTTCACATTGACCATGAATCACAGAAATTGCATCGGGATTGATTACAAAAGGGACAATGCCAACTTAAGTACAAGATGAGTGAGTCTTCTAAGAGTTTGTGTTTTGAGCGGCACCTGGGAGACCTATATTGGATTCCGATGCACCAGTGCAGGTTTACTGTATCCCTTTGACATTCACATTGACCAAGAAACACAGAAATTGTATCGGGATTGGATACAAAATGCACAATGCCGACTTAAGTACAAGAACAGTGAATCTTCTAAGAGTTTGAGTTTTTGGAGGCTCCTGGGAGCCCAGTATTAGATTCCGATGCAATAGTACAGGTTTACTGTATCCCTTTGACATTCACACTGACCAAGAAACACAGAAATTGTATCGGGATTGGATACAAAATGCACAATGCCAACTAAAGTACAAGAAGAGTGAATCTTCTAAGAGTTTGTGCTTTGAGCTGCTCCTGGGGTACCAGGATTAGATTCTGATGCACCAGTGCAGGTTTACTGTATCTCTTGGACCTTCATATTGACCATGAAACATAGAAATTGCATCGGGATTGAATACAAATGGCACAATTCTTTCTTAAGTACAAGACGAGTGAATCTTCTAAGAGTTTGAACTTTGAGCGGCTCCTAGGTGACCAGTATTAGATTCTGATGCACCAGTGCAGGTTTACCTTAACCCTTGGACCTTCACATTGACCATGAATCACTGAAATTGGATCGGGATTGAATACAAAAGGGACAATGCCAACTTAAGTACAAGAAGAGTGAGTCTTCTAAGAGTTTGTGCTTTGAGCGGCTCCTGGGAGACCAGTATTGGATTCCGATGCACTAGTACAGGTTTACTGTATCCCTTTGACATTCACATTGACCATGAAACACAGAAATTGTATCGGGATTGGATACAAAATGCACAATGCCAACTAAAGTACAAGAAGAGTGAATCTTCTAAGAGTTTGAACTTTGAGCGGCTCCTAGGTGACCAGTATTAGATTCTGATGCACCGGTGCAGGTTTACCTTAACCCTTGGACCTTCACATTGACCATGAATCACAGAAATTGGATCGGGATTGAATACAAAAGGGACAATGCCAACTTAAGTACAAGAAGAGTGAATCTTCTAAGAGTTTGTGCTTTGAGCGGCTCCTGGGAGACCAGTATTGGATTCATGTGCACGAGTGCAGGTTTGCTGTATCCCTTTGACATTCACATTGACCATGAAACACAGAAATTGTATCGGGATTGGATACAAAATGCACAATGCCGACTTAAGTACAAGAAGAGTGAATCTTCTAAGAGTTTGATTCTTGAGAAGCTCCTGGCAGACCAGTATTAGATTCCGATGCACCAGTGCAGGTTTACTGTGTCCCTTGGACCTTCACATTGACCATGAGACATAGAAATTGCATCGGAATTGAATACAAAATGCACAATGCTGTCTTAAGTACAAGACGAGTGAATCTTCAAAGTGTATGTGCTTTGAGCGGCTCCTGGGACACCAATATTAGATTCTGATACACCAGTGCAGGTTTACTGTAACCCTTGGACCTTCACATTGACCATGAATCACACAAATTGCATCGGGATTGAATACAAAACGGCCAATGCCAACCTAAGTACAAGAAAAGTGAATCTTCTAAGAGTTTGTACTTTTGAGCGGCTCCTGAGAGACCAGTATTACATTCCGATGCACCAGTGCAGGGTTACTGTATCCCTTGGCCATTCACATTGACCATGAAACACGGAAATTGTATCGGGATTGGATACAAAATGCACAATGCCGACTTAAGTACAAGAACAGTGAATCTTCAAAGAGTTTGAGTTTTGGGAGGCTCCTGGGAGCCCAGTATTAGATTCCGATGCCCCAGTGCAGGTTCACTGTATCCCTTGGACCTTCATATTGACCATGAAACATAGAAAGTGCATCGGGATTGAATATAAATGGCACAATGCTTTCCTAAGTACAAGACGAGTGAATCTACTAAGAGTTTGAAATTTGAGCGGCTCCTGGGTGACCAGTATTAGATTCTGATGCACCAGTGCAGGTTTACTGTAACTCTTGGACCTTCACATTGACCATGAATCACAGAAATTGCATCGGGATTGAATACAAAAGGGACAATGCCAACTTAAGTACAAGAAGAGTGAGTCTTCTAAGAGTTTGTGCTTTGAGGGGATCCTGGGGGACCAGTATTGGATTCCGATGCACCAGTGCTCGTTTACTGTATCCCTTGGACATTCACATTGACCATGAAACACAGAAATTGTATCGGGATTGGATACAAAATGCACAATGCCGGCTTAAGTGCAAGAAGAGTGAATCTTCTAAGAGTTAGAGATTTGAGAGGCTCCTCGCACACCGGTATTAGATTTCGATGCACCAGTGCAGGTTTACTGTTTCCCTTGGACCTTTACATTGACCATGAAACAAAGATATTGCATCAGGATTGAATAAAAAATGCACAATGCCGACTTAAGTACAAGAAGAGTGAATCTTCTAAGAGTTTGTGCTTTGAGCGGCTCCTGGGAGACCAGTATTTGATTCCGATGCACCAGTGCTGGTTCAGTGTATCACTTGGACCTTTACATTGACCATGAAACACAGAAATTGCACCGGGATTGATTACAAAAGGGACATCGCCGACTTAAGTACAAGAAAAGTGGATCTTCTAAGAGTTTGTGCTTTCAGCGGCTCCTTGGGACACCAGTATTAGATTCCGATGCACCACTGCATGTTTACTGTATCCCTTGGACCTTCACATTGACCATGAAGCACAGAAATTGCATCGGGATTGAATAGAAAAGGCACAATGCCGACATAAGTACAAGAAGAGTGAATTATCTAAGAGTTTGTTGTTTGAGCGGCTCCTTGGGACACCAGTATTAGATTCCGATGCACCAGTGCAGGTTTACTGTACCCCTTGGACCTTCACATCGACCATGAAGCACAGATATTGCATCGGGATTGAATACAAAAGGCATAATGCCGACTTAAGTACAAGAAGAGTGAATCTTCTAAGAATTTGTCTTTGAGCGGCTCCTGGGAGACCAGTCACAGATTCCGATGCACCAATGCAGGTTTACTGTATCCCTTGGACCTTCAGCGTGACCATCAACACAGAAATTGCATCGGGATCGATTACAAAATGCACAATGCCGACATAAGTACAAGAAGAGTGAATTTTCTAAGAGTTTGTGGTTTGAGCGGCTCCTGGGAGACCACTATTAGATTCCGATGTACCAGGGCTCGTTTACTGTATCCATTGGACCTTCACATTGACCATGAGTCACAGAAATTGCATCGGGATCGAATACAAAGACACAATGCCGACTTAAGTACATGAAGAGTGGGTCTTCTAAGAGTTAGTGCATTGAGCGGCTCCTTGGAGACCAGTATTAGATTTCGATGCACCAGTGGAGGTTTACTGTATCCCTTGGACCTTCAGCTTGACCATGAAACACAGAAATTGCATCGGGATCGATTACAAAAGGCACAGTGCCGACTTAAGTACAAGAAGAGTGGATGTACTAAGAGTTTGTGCTTTGAGCGGCTCCTTGGGACACCAGTATTAGATTCCGATGCACCAGTGCAGGTTTACTGTACCCCTTGGACCTTCACATTGACCATGAAGCACAGATACTGCATCGGGATAGAATACAAAAGGCACAATGGCAACTTAAGTACAAGAAGAGTGAATCTTCTAAGAGTTTGTGCTTTGAGAGGCTCCTTGGAGACCAGTAATAGATTCCGATGCACCAGTGCAGGTTTACTGTATCGCTTGGTCCTTCACATGACCATGAAACACAGATATTGCATCGGAATTAAATACAAAATGCACAATGCGGACTTAAGTACAAGAAGAGTGAATCTTCTAAGAGTTTGTTCTATGAGCGGCTCCTTGGAGACCAGTAGTAGATTCCGATGCACCAGTGCAGGTTTACTGTATCACTTGGACCTTTATATTGACCATGAAACACAGAAATGGCATCGGGATTGATTACAAAAGGGTTAACGCCTACATAAGTACAAGAAGAGTGAATCTCCGAAGTGTTTGTGCTCTGAGCGATTCCTGGGGGACCAGTATTAGATTCTGATGCACCAGTGCAGGTTTAGTGTAACCCTTGGGCCTTCATATTGACCATGAATCACAGAAATTGCATCGGAATTAAACACAAAAGGGACAATGCAAACTTAAGTACAAGAAGAGTGAATCTTCTAAGAGTTTCTGCTTTGAGCGGCTCCTTGGGACACCAGGATTAGATTCCGATGCACCACTGCAGGTTTACTGTATCCCTTGGACATTCACATTGACCATGAAGCACAGAAATTGAATCGGGATTGAATAGAAAACGCACAATGCCGACTAAAGTACAAGAACAGTGAATCTTCTAAGAGATTGAGTTTTGAGAGGCTCCTGGGAGCCCAGTATTAGATTCCGATGCACCAGTGCAGGTTTACTGTATCCCTTGGACCTTCATATTGACCATGAAACATAGAAATTGCATCGGGATTGAATACAAATGCACAATGCCTTCTTAAGTACAAGACGAGTGAATCTTCTAAGAGTTTGAACTTTCAGCGGCTCCTGGGTAACCTGTATTAGATTCTGATGCACCAGTACAGGTTTACTGTATCCCTTGGACCTTCACATTGACCATGAATCACAGAAATTGCAACGGGATGGAATACAAAAGGGACAATGCCAACTTAAGTACAAGAAGAGTGAATCTTCTAAGAAATTGTGCTTTGGGCGGCTCCTGGGAGACCAGTATTGGATTCTGATGCACCAGTGCAGGTTTACTGTATCCCTTGGACATTCACATTGACCATGAAACACAGAAATTCTATCGGGATTGGATACAAAACGCACAAAACCGGCTTAAGTGCAAGGAGAGTGAATCTTCTGATAGTTAGAGATTTGAGAGGCTCCTGGCACACCGGTATTAGATTCCGATGCACCAGTGCAGGTTTACTGTATCCCTTGGACCTTCATATTGACCATGAAACATAGAAATTGCATCGGAATTGAATTAAAAGGGACAATGCCGACTTAAGTACAAGAAGAGTGAATCTTCTAAGAAATTGTGCTTTGAGCGGCTCCTGGGAGACCAGTCAGAGATTCCGAAGCACCAGTGTATGTTTACTGTATCCCTTGGACCATCAGCTTGACCATGAATCACAGAAATTGCATCGGGATCGATTACAAAATGCACAATGCCGACATAAGTACAAGAAGAGTGAATCTTCTAAGTGTTTGTGGTTTGAGCGGCTCCTGGGATACCAGTATTATATTCCGACGTACCAGTGCTCGTTTACTGTATCTATTGGACCTTCACATTGACCATGAAACACAGAAATTGTATCGGGATTGGATACAAAACGCACAATGACGACTTAAGTATAAGAAGAGTGAATCTTCTAATAGTTTGTGCTTTGAGCGGCTCCTGGGGGACCAGGATTAGATTCTGATGCACCAGTGCAAGTTTACTGTAACCCTTGGACCTTCACATTGACCATGAATCACAGAAATTGCATCGGGATTGAATACAAAAGGGACAGTGCCAACTTAAGTACAAGAAGAGTGAATCTTCTAAGTGTTTGTGCTTTGAGCGGCTCCTGGGAGACCAGAATTGGATTCCGTTGCACCAGTGCAGGTTTACTGTATCCCTTTGACATTCTCATTGACCATGAAACACAGAAATTGTATCGGGATTGGATACAAAATGCACAATGCCGACTTAAGTACAAGACGAGAGAATCTTCTAAGAGTTTGAGTCTTGAGAATCTCCTGGCAGACCAGTATTAGATTCCGATGCACCAGTGCAGGTTTACTGTATCCCTTGGACCTTTACATTGACCATGAAACATAGAAATTGCATCGGGATTAAATACAAAAGGCACAATGTCGTCTTAAGTACAAGACGAGTGAATCTTCAAAGAGTATGTGTTTTGAGCGGCTCCTGGGACAGCAGTATTAGATTCTGATACACCAGTGCAGGTTTACTGTAACCCTTGGACCTTCACATTGAAAATGAATCACAGAAATTGCATCGGGATTGAATACAAAAGGGCCAATGCCAACCTAAGTACAAGAAGAGTGAATCTTCTAAGAGTATGTGCTTTGAGCGGCTCCTGGGACACCAGTATTAGATTCCGATGCACCAGTGCAGGTCTACTGTATCGCTTGGACCTTCATATTGACCATGAAACATAGAAATTGCATCGCGATTGAATACAAAAGGCACAATGCTTTCTTAAGTACAAGACGAGTGAATCTTCTAAGAGTTTGAACTCTGAGCGGCTGCTGGGTGACCAGTATTAGATTCTGATGCACCAGTGCAGGTTTACTGTAACCCTAGGATCTTCAGATTGACCATGAATCACAGAAATCGCATCGGGATTGAATACAAAAGGGACAATGCCAACTTAAGTACAAGAAGAGTGAGTCTTCTAAGTGTTTGTGCTTTGAGAGGCACCTGGGAGACCAGTATTGGATTCCGATGCACCAGTGCAGGTTTACTGTATCCCTTGGACATTCACATTGACCATGAAACACAGAAATTGTATCGGGATTGGATACAAAATGCACAATGCCGGCGTAAGTGCAAGAAGAGTGAATCTTCTAAGAGTTAGAGATTTGAGAGTCATCTGGCACACCGGTATTAGATTCCGATGCACCAGTGCAGGTTTACTGTATCCCTTGGACCTTTAGATTGACCATGAAACAAAGAAATTGCATCGGGATTGAATAGAAATTGCACAATGCCGACTTAAGTACAAGAAGAGGGAATCTTCTAAGAGTTTGTGCTTTGAGCGGCTCCTGGGAGACCAGTATTAGATTCCGATGTAAAAGTGCAAGTTTACTGTATCCCTAGGACCTTCAGCTTGACCATGAAACACAGAAATTGTATCGGGATCGGTTACAGAAATCACAATGCCGACTTAAGTACAAGAAGAGTGGATCTTCTAAGAGTTTGTGCTTTCAGCGGCTCCTTGGGATCCAGTATTAGATTCCGATGCACCAGTGCAGATTTACTGTATCCCTTGGACCTTCAGCTTCACCATGAAACACAGAAATTGCATCGGGATCGATTACAAAATGCACAATGAAGACTTAAGTACAAGAAGAGTGAATCTTCTAAGAGTTTATTCTATGATCGGCTCGTGGGAGACCAATAGTAGATTCCGATGCACCAGTGCAGGTATACTGTATCACTTGGACCTTTACATTGACCATGAAACACAGAAATTGCACCGGGATTGATTACAAAAGGGACAACGCCGACTTAAGTACAAGAAGAGTGGATCTTCTAAGAGTTTGTGCCTTGAGCGGCTCCTTGGGACACCAGTATTAGATTCCGATGCACCACTGCAGGTTTACTGTATCCCTTGGACCTTCACATTGACCATGAAGCACAGATTCTGAATCGGGATTGACTAGAAAACGCACAATGCCGACTTACGTACAAGAATAGTGAACCTTGTAAGTGTTTGTGATTTGAGCGGCTCCTTGGGACACCAGTATTAGATTCCGATGCACCAGTGCAGGTTAACTGTACCCCTTGGACCTTCACATCGGCCATGAAGCACAGATATTGCATCGGAATTGAATACAAAAAACACAATGCCGACTTAAGTACAAGAAGAGTGAATCTTCTAAGAATTTGTGCTTTGAGCGGCTCCTGGGAGACCAGTCATAGATTCCGATGCACCAGTGCAGGTTTACTGTATCCCTTGGACCTTCAGCGTGACCAGGAAACACAGAAATTGCATCGGGATCGATTACAAAATGCACAATGCCGACATAAGTACAAGAAGAGTGAATTTTCTGAGATTTTGTGGTTTGAGCGGCTCCTGGGAGACCAGTATTAGATTCCGATGTACCAGTGCTCGTTTACTGTATCCATTGGACCTTCACATTGACCATGTACCACAGAAACTGCATCGGGATAGAATATAAAAGGGACAATGCCGACTTAAGTATAAGAAGAGTGATTCTTCTAAGAATTTGTGTTTTGACCGGCTCCTTAGAGACCAGTAATAGATTTCGATGCACCAGTGCTTGTTTGCTGTATCCCTTGGACCTTCAGATTGACCATAAAACACAGAAATTGCATCTGGATCGATTACAAAAGGCACAATGCGTACTTAAGTACAAGAAGAGTGGATCTTCTAAGAGTTTGTGATTTGAGCGGCCACTTGGGACACCAGTATTAGATTCCGATGCACCAGTCCAGTATTAGTGTATCCCTTGGACCTTCACATTGACCATGAAGCACAGAAATTGCATCGGGATTGAATAGAAAAGGCACAATGCCTACTTAAGTAAAAAAGAGTGAATCTTCTATGTGTCTGTGCTCTGAGTGATTCCTGGGGGACCAGTATTTCATTCTGATGCACCAGTGCAGTTTTACAGTAACCCTTGGACAATCATATTGACCATGAATAACAGAAATTGCATTGGGATTGAATACAAAAGCTACAATGCCAACTTAAGTACAAGAAGAGTGAATCCTCTACGAGTTTGTGCTTTGAGCTGCTCTTGGGAGACCACTATGAGATTCCGATGCACCAGTGCAAGTTCACTGTATTATTTGGACCTTCTCATTGACCATGAAACATAGAAATTGGATCGGGATTGGATACAAAATGCACAATGCCGACTTAAGTACAACAACAGTGAATCTTCTAAGAGTTTGAGATTTGAGAGGCTCCCGGGAGCCCAGTATTAGATTCCGATGCACCAGTGCCGGTTTACTGTATCCCTTGGACCTTCATATTGACCATGAAACTTAGAAATTGCATCGGGATTGAATAAAAAATGCACAATGTCGTCTTAAGTACAAGATAAGTGAATCTTCAAAGAGTTTGAACTTTGAGCGGCTCCTGGGGGACCCGTATTAGTTTCTGATGCACCTGTGAAGGTTTACTGTAACTCTTGGACCTTCACATAAACCATGGATCACAGAAATTGCATCGGGATTGAATACAAAAGGGACAATGCCAACTTAAGTACAAGAAGAGTGAATCTTCCAAGAGTTTGTGTTTGAGCGGCTCCTGGGAGACCAGTATTGGATTCCGATGCACCAGAGCAGGTTTACTGTATCCCTTGGACATTCACATTGACCATGAAACAAAGCAATTGTATCGGGATTGGATACAAAATGCACAATGCCGACTTAAGTACAAGAACAGTGAATCTTCTGATAGTTAGAGATTTGAGAGGCTCCTGGCAGACCAGTATTAGATTCCGATGCACCAGTGCAAGTTTACTGTATCCCTTGGACCTTCACATTGACCATGAAACACAGAAATTGCATGGAGATTGAATACAAAAGGGACATTTCCGACTTAAGTACAAAAAGAGTGAAATATCTAAGAGTTTGTGGTTTGAGCGTCTCCTGGGAGACAAGTATTAGATTCCGATGTACCTGTGCTCGTTTACTGTATCCCTTGGACCATCACATTGACCATGAACCTCAGAAACTGCATCGGGATTGAATTAAAAGGGACAATGCCGACTTAAGTACAAGAAGAGTGAATCTTCTAAGAGTTTGTGCTTTGAGCGGCTCCTGGGAGACCAGTCATAGATTCCGATGCACCAGTGCAGGTTTACTGTATCCCTTGGACCTTCAGCTTGACCATGAAACACAGATATTGCATCGGGATCGATTACAAAATGCACAATGCCGACTTAAGTACAAGAAGAGTGAATCTTCTAGGAGTTTATTCTATGAGCGGCTCCTGGGAGACCAGTAGCAGAATCCGATGCACCAGTGCAGGTTTACTGTATCACTTGGACCTTTACATTGACCATGAAACACAGAAAATTACATCGGGATTGATTACAAAAGGGACAACGCCGACTTAAGTACAAGAAGAGTGAATCTTCTAAGTGTTTGTGTTCTGAGCGATTCCTGGGGCACCAGTATTAGATTCTGATGCACCATCGCAGGTTCACTGTAACACTTGGGCGTTCACATTGACCATGAATCACAGAAATTGCATCGGGATTGAACACAAAAGCGACAATGCCAACTTAAGTACAAGAAGAGTGAATCTTCTAAGAGTTTGTACTTTGAGCGGCTCCTGAGAGACCAGTATTGGATTCCGATGCACCTGTGCTGGTTTATTGTATCCCTTGAAGATTCAAATTGACCATGAAACACAGAAATTGTATCGGGATTGGATACAAAATGCACAATGTCGACTTAAGTACAAGAACAGTGCATCTTCTAAGAGTTTGAGTTTTGAGAGGCTCCTGGCATACCAGTATCAGATTCCGATGCACCAGTGCAGGTTTACTGTATCCCTTGGACCATCACATTGAACATGAAAAAAAGAAATTGCATCGCGGTTGTATACAAAACGCACAATGCCCACTTAAGTATAAGAAGAGTGAACCTTGTAAGAATTAGTGCTTTGACCGGATAGTGGGAGACCATTAATAGATTTCGATACACCAGTGCAGTTTTACTGTATCCCTTGGACTTTCCAATTGACCATAAAACACAGAAATTGCATCGGGAACGATTACAAAAGGCACAATGCCGACTTAAGTACAAGAAGAGTGGATCTTCTAAGAGTTTGTGCTTTGAGCGGCCCCTTGGGACACCAGTATTAGATTCCGATGCACCAGTGCAAATTTACTGTACCCCTTGGACATTCACATTGACCATGAAGCACAGATATTACATCGGGATTGAATACAAAAGGCACAATGTGGACATAAGTACAAGAAGAGTGAATTTTCTAAGAGTTTGTACTTTGAGCGGCTCCTTGGAGTCCAGTATTAGATTCCGATGCACCAGTTCAGGTTTACTGTATCGCTTCGACCTTCACATTGACCATGGAACACAGATATTGCATCGGGATTGAATACAAAATGCACAATGCCGACTTAAGTACAAGAAGAGTGAATCTTCTTAGAGTTTGTTCTATGTGCGGCTCCTGGGAGACCAGTAGTAGATTCCGATGCACCAGTGCAGGTTTACTGTATCACTTGGACCTTTACATTGACCATGAAACACAGAAATTGCATTGGGATTGATTACAAAAGGGTTAACGCCTGTACTGGATTCCGATGCACCAGTGCAGGTTTACTGTATCCCTTGGACATTCACATTGACCATGAAACATAAAAAATTGTATCGGGATTGGATACAAAATACACAATGCCGACTTAAGTACAAAAACAGTGAATCTCCAAAGTGTTTGAGATTTGTGACTCTCCTGGCAGACCACTATTAGATTCCGATGCACCAGTGCAGGTTTACAGTAACCCTTGGACCTTCACAGTGACCATGAATCACAGAAATTGCATCGGGATTGAATACAAAAGGGACAATGCCAACTGAAGTACAAGAAGAGTGATGCTTCTAAGAGTTTGTGCTTTGAGCGGCTCCTGGGAGACCAGTATTAGATTCCGATGCAACAGTGCAGGTTTACTGTATCCCTTGGACCGTCACATTGACCATGAAACACAGAAATTACATCGAGATTGAATACCTTTAGGACAATGCCGACTTAAGAACAAGATGAGTGAATCTTCTATGAGTTTGTGCTTTGAGCGGCCCCTGGGAGACCAGTATTAGATTCCGATGAACTAGCGCATGTTTACCGTAGCCCTTGGACCTTCACATTGACCATCAAAGACAGAAATTCATCGGGAATGAAATCAAAAGGGGCAATGCCGAGTTAAGTATAAGAACAGTGTATCTTCTAAGAGTTTGTGCTTTGAGCGATTCCTGGGAGACCAGTATTAGATTCCGCTGCACCAGTGCAGGCTTAGTGTATCGCATGGGACATCACATTGACCATGAAACACAGTTATTGCATCGGGATTGAATACATGTGGGACAATGTCGACTTAAGAACAAGATGAGTTAATCTACTAAGAGCTTGTGCTTTGAGCGGCTCCTTGGAGACCAGTATTAGATTCCGATGCACCAGTGCAGGTTTACTGTATCCCTTGGACCTTCACATTGACCATGAAACACAGAAATTGCATCGGGATTGAATACAAAAGGGACAATGCCAACTTAAGTACAAGAAGAGTGAATCGTCTAAGAGTTTGTGCTTTGAGCGGCACCTGGGAGACCTGTACTGGATTCCGATGCACCAGTGCAGGTTTACTGTATCCCTAGGACATTCACATTGACCATGAAACATAAAAAATTGTATCAGGATTGGATACAAAATACACAATGCCGACTTAAGTACAAAAACAGTGAATCTCCAGAGTGTTTGAGATTTGTGAGGCTCCTGGCAGACCACTATTAGATTCCGATGCACCAGTGCAGGTTTACAGTAACCCTTGGACCTTCACAGTGACCATGAATCACAGAAATTGCATCGGGATTGAATACAAAAGGGGCAATTCCAACTGAAGTACAAGAAGAGTGATGCTTCTAAGAGTTTGTGCTTTGAGCGGCTCCTGGGAGACCAGTATTAGATTCCGATGCAACAGTGCAGGTTTACTGTATCCCTTGGACCTTCACATTGACCATGGAACACAGAAATTACATCGAGATTGAATACCTTTAGGACAATGCCGACTTAAGGACAAGATGAGTGAATCTTCTATGAGTTTGTGCTTTGGGCGGCCCCTGGGAGACCAGTATTAGATTCCGATGAACTAGTGCAGGTTTACCGTATCCCTTGGACCTTCACATTGACCATGAAAGACAGAAATTCATCGGGAATGAAATCAAAGGAGGTAATGCCGAGTTGAGTACAAGAACAGTGTATCTTCTAAGAGTTTGTGCTTTGAGCGGTTCCTGGGAGACCAGTAATAGATTCCGCTGCACCAGTGCAGGCTTAGTGTATCGCATGGGACATCACATTGACCGTGAAACACAGTTATTGCATCGGGATTGAATACATGTGGGACAATGTCGACTTAAGGACAAGATGAGTTAATCTCCTAAGAGCTTGTGCTTCGAGCGGCTCCTTGGAGACCAGTATTAGATAACGATGCACCAGTGCAGGTTTACTGTATCCCTTGGACATTCACATTGACCATGAAACAAAATAATTGCATCGGGATTGAATACAAAGTGCACAATGCTGACTTAAGTACAAGTACAGTGAATCTACTAAGACCTAGAGCTTTGAGCGGAACCTGGCAGACCAATATTAGATTCCGATAAACCACTGCAGGTTTACTGTATCCTTTGGACCTTCACATTGACCATGAAACATAGAAATTGCATCGGGATTGAATACAAAAGGCACAATGCCGTCTTAAGTACAAGACGAGTTAATCTTCAAAGAGTTTGTGCTTTGAGCGGCTCCTGGGAGACCAGTATTAGATTCTGATGCACCAGTGCAGGTTTACTGTAACCCTTGGACCGTCACATTGACCATGAATCACAGAAATTGCATCGGGATTGAATACAAAAGGGACAATGCCAACCTAAGTACAAGAAGAATGAATCTTCTAAGAGTTTGTGATTTGAGCGGCTCTTGGGAGACCAGTAATGGATTCCGACGCACCAGAGCAGGTTTACCGTATCCCTTGGACCTTCACATTGACCTTGAAACAAAGATATTGAATCGGGATTGAATGCATAAGCGCAATGCCAACTTAAGTACAATAAGAGTGGTCTTCTACGAGTTTGTGTTTTGAGCGGCTCCTGGGAGACCTGTATTAGATTACGAGGCACCAGTGCTGGTTTGCTGTATCCCTTGGACCTTCACGTTGAACATAAAACAAAGAAATTGCATCGGGATTGAATACAAAAGGCACAATGCCGACTTAAGTACAAGAAGAGTGAGTCTTCTAAGAGTGTGTGCTTTGAGCGGCTCCTGGGAGACCAGTATTTGATTCCGATGCACGAGTGCTGGTTTAGTGTATCCCTTGGACCTTCACATTGACCGTGAAACACAGAAATTGCATCGGGATTGAATACAAAAGGGACAGTGCCGACTTAAGTACAAGAAGAGTGAGTTTTCTAAGAGTTTGTGATTTGAGCGGCTCCTGGGAGCCCAGTATTAGATTGCGATGCACCAGTGCAGGTTTACTGTATCCCTTGGACCTTCACATTGACCATGAAACAAAGAAATTGCCTCGGGATTGAATGCAAAAGCACAATGCCAACTTAAGTACTAGAAGAGTGAGTCTTCTACGAGTTTGTGCTTTGAGCGGCTCCTGGGAGACCTGTATTAGATTACGAGGCACCAGTGCAGGTTTACTGTATCCCTTGGACCTTCACGTTGACCATGAAACAAAGAAATTGCATAGGGATTAAATACAAAATGCACAATGCCGACTTAAGTACAAGATGAGTGAATCTTCTAAGAGTTTGTGCTTCGAGCGGCTCCTGGGAGACCAGTATTAGATTCCAATGCACCAGAGCCGGTTACCTGTATCCCTTGGACCTTCACATTGACCATGAAACACAGAACTTGCTTCGGGACTGAATACGAAATGCACAATGTCGACTTAAGTACAAGAAGAGTGAATTTTCTAAGAATTTGTGGTTTGAGCGGCTCCTGGGAGACCAGTATTAGATTCCGATGTACCAGTGCTCGTTTACTGTATCCATTGGACCTTCACATTGACCATATACCACAGAAACTGCATCGGGATTGAATTAAAAGGGACAATGCCGACTTAAATACAAGAAGAGTGAATCTTCTAAGAGTTTGTGCTTTGAGCGGCTCCTGGGAGACCAGTCATAGATTCCGATGCACCAGTGAAGGTTTACTGTATTTCTTGGACATTCACATTGACCATGAAACTCAGAAATTCTATCGGGATTGGATTCCAAATGCACAATGCCGATTTAAGTACAAGGACAGTGAATCTACTAAGAGTTTGAGTTTTGAGAAGCTCCTGGCTGACCAGTATTAGATTCCGATACACCACTGCAGGTTTACTGTATCATTTGGACCCTGACATTGACCATGAAACATAGAAATTGCATCAGGATTGAATGCAAAATGCACAATGCCGTCTTATGTACAAGACGAGTGAATCTTCAAAGAGTTTGTGCTTTGAGCGGCTCCTGGGAGACTAGTGCTAGATTCTGATGCACCAGTGCAGGTTTACTGTAACCCTTGGACCGTCACATTGACCATGAATCACGGATATTGCATCGGGATTGAATACAAAAGGGACAATGCCAACTTAAGTACAAGAAGATTGAATCTTCTAAGAGTTTGTGCTTTGAGCGGCTCCTGAGAGACCAGTATTGAATTCCGATCCACCACTGCAGGTTTACTGTATCCCATGGACACTCACATTGACCATGAAACACAATAATTGTATCGGGATTGGATACAAATTGCACAATGCCGACTTAAGTACAAGAACAGTGAATCTTGTACAAGTTTGAGCTTTGAGAGGCTCCTGGGGGCCCAGTATTAGATTCCGATGCACCAGTGCAGGTTTACTGTATACCTTGGACCTTCACATTGACCGTGAAACATAGAAATTGCATCAGGATTGAATACAAAAGGCACAATACCGTCTTAAGTATAAGAGGAGTGAATCTTCTAAGAGTTTGAACTTTGAGCGGGTCCTGGGAGAACAGTATTAGATTCTGATGCACCAGTGCAGGTTTACTGTACCCCTTGGACCTTCACATTGACCATGATTCACAGAAATTGCATCGGGATTGAATACAAAATGCACAATGCCGACGTAAGTACAAGAACAGTGAATCTTCTAAGAGTTAGAGATTTGAGAGGCTCCTGGCACACCAGTATTAGATTCCGATGCACCAGTGCAGGTTTACTGTATCCCTTGGACCTTTACATTGACCATGAAACAAAGAAATTGCATCGGGATTGAATACAAAATGCACAATGCCGACTTAAGTACAAGAAGAGTGAGTCTTCTAAGAGTGTGTGCTTTGAGCGGCTCCTGGGTGACCAGTATTTGAATCCGATGCACCAGTGCTGGTTTAGTGTATCCCTTGGACCTTCACATTGACCGTGAAACACAGAAATTGCATCGGGATTGAATGCAAAAGGGACAGTGCCGACTTAAGTACAAGAAGAGTGAGTTTTCTAAGAGTTTGTGATTTGAGCGGCTCCTGGGAGACCAGTATTAGATTCCGATGTACCAGTGCTCGATTACTGTATCCCTTGGACCATCACATTGACTATGAACCTCAGAAACTGCATCGGGAATGAATTAAAAGGGACAATGCCAACTTGAGTAAAAGTAGAGTGAATCTTCTAAGAATTTGTGTTTAGAGCGGCTCCTGGGAGACCAGTAATAGATTCCGATGGACCAGTGCAGGTTTACTGTATCCCTTGGGTCTTCACATTGACCGTGGAACATAGAAATTGCATCGGGATTGAATACAAAAGGCACAATGCCGTCTTAAGTACAAGAGGAGTGAAACTTCCAAGAGTTTGAACTTTGAGCGGCTCCTGCGGGACCAGTATTAGATTCTGATGCACCTGTGCAGGTTTACTGTAACCCTTGGACCTTCAGATAGACCATGGATCACAGAGATTGCATCGGGATAGAATACAAAAGGGACAATGCCAACTTACGTACAAAAAGAGTGAATCTTCCAAGATTTTGTGTTTGAGCGGCTCCTGGGAAACCAGTATTGGATTCCGATGCACCAGTGCAGGTTTACTGTATCCCTTGGACATTCACATTGACCATGAAACACAGAAATTGTATCGGGATTGAATACAAAAGGCACAATGAGTACTTAAGTACAATGAAAGTGAATCTTCTAAGATTTTGTGCTTTGGGCGGCTCCAGGGATACCAGTATTAGATTCCGATGCACCAGTGCAGTTTTACTGTATCTCTAGGACCTTCACATTGACCATGAAACACAGAAATTGCATGGAGATTGAATACACTTCGGACAATGCCGACTTAAGAACAAGATGAGTGAATCTTCTAAGAGTTTGTGCTTTGAGCGGCCCCTGGGAGACCAGTATTAGGTTCCGATGAACTAGTGCAGGTTTACCGTATCCCTTGGACCTTCACATTGACCATGAAAGACAGAAATTCATCGGGAATGAAATCAAAAGGGGCAATGCGGAGTTAAGTACAAGAACAGTGTATCCTCTAAGAGTTTGTGCTTTGAGCGGCTCCTGGGAGACCAGTATTAGATTCCGCTGCACCAGTGGAGGTTTACTGTAGCCCTTGGACTTTCAGCTTGACCATGAAACACAGAAATTGCATCGGGATCGATTACAAAAGGCACAATGCCGATTTAAGTGCAAGAAGAGTGGATCTTCTAGGAGTTTGTGCTTTGAGCGGCGCCTTGGGACACCAGTATTAGATTCAGATGCACCAGTCCAGGTTTAGTGTATCCCTTGGACCTTCACATTGACCATGAAGCACAGAAATTGCATCGGGATTGAATACAAAACGCACAATGCCGACTTAAGTACAAGAAGAGTGAATCTTCTAAGAGTTTGTGCTTGGACCTTCACATTGAACATGAAACAAAGAAATTGCATCGCGATTGAATACAAAACGCACAATGCCGACTTAAGTACTGGAACAGTGAATCTTCTAAGAGTTTGAGTTTTGAGAGGCTTCTGGCAGACCAGTATTAGATTCCGAAGCACCAGTGCAGGTTTACTATATCCCTTGGACCTTCACATTGAACATGAAACAAAGAAATTGCTTCGCGATTGAATACAAAACGCACAATGCCGACTTAAGTACAAGAAGAGTGAATCTTCTAAGAGTTTGTGCTTTGAGCGGCTCCTGGGAGACCAGTAATAGATTCCGATGCACCAGTGCAGGTTTACTGTATCCCTTGGACCTTCACATTGACCATGAAGGACAGAAATTTCATGGGGATTGAATACAAAAGGCACAATGCCGACTTAAATACAATGTTCGTCAGGATAGAAGTCAGGAGCGGAGGGCGTTGTAAAATGAAAATTAATTGAGTGGAATGGACCCGGTTTATTCTTGTAATGATGGTACAGTGGTGCCTACGTAGGGCTGAGCAGCCCCAAGAGGGGTTGCCGTCTGCTCATCAGAGAGGCAGAGGCTAGAGGAGCGACTACTCGGGGCCGAGGTCAGAAGCTAAGAGAGCGCGGAGCTGTTTCCAAGCCGCCCTCGCCGCTTCCGGCCGCGTCCCCACGTGATCACACGATTAGTCTCTGATTGGAGGATTGATTCCGCCAATGCGCCTTGCTAGTAGCGTGCCCCCGTCAGCGCAACCAACCCGTGGGACTTGAGTCTGACCGAGGAGCACGTGGCAGGAATGTGCCGACCATGGTCTTCCGGCCAGCACCTTCCACCACAGTATGCCCAAGCCGGCTACGGCCGAACATTATGCATTGAAAATTTATTTAAATAAAATTTTGTCGGCAATGATCCCTCTTGGGGGTCTCCTCCCTGCACATCCTTTCCCCTTCCGAAGAAGGCTCTCTGGATGAAAATGAATGAGCTTATTCTAATCGATTATTCCATTTAAGAAAATGTATGATCATTATGAAGGGTCCCATAACATAGTGATATTAATATGTGCAAATGTTACAAAGTGGCCTGAAGGGCCTGAAGGAAGGCTCTTGAATAACAAACTTGTGAAGTTGGTGCGACGGCAGTGGGGCGGCGCCATGCTGTGAATGTGATTCGGCGGTATCAGTGGTGGTGGGTACCCAGGCGATGATGAGGGGCACCGGAGCACAGCACACTGAAACACTCCACCCTCGTGGGGGTTAGAGAATGCTCCCAGGCCTAATAGTCACAAGGGGGTTTTTCCCCGTAATATTACTTTGAGTTCTTAAATCTAGGATTACAATGGTAATTGCCCAAGTGGGTGAATGAGAACATTACAAAATGACAAAAATGTAAAGAGAAAACAAAATGACTTACATGAGGGTTAAAACTCGACAGTTAAATTGTGATTCCATAGATTTTACATAGAAATACAAATCCATTACAAAATTAGTTCATTGACCTGACACCTAGACTACAACTTAATTCTAAGGGGGGGTAATGCCTGATCGCATGCACCAAAGTTGGCAGGTAGTTTCAGGTGTGATATTCATCCTCAGGTTGTGGGGGTGGTACTATTTCTCGGAAGGAAGTGAAACATTTGCAAAACCCTCTTTTACAGAGTATCCAGGATACTATAATCAGAATCATTACAATGATGATTACCGAACCAGCGCTGGGTAATACAACGGTGGTTAATCGCTTGGTTTGGTGCCAATCAGCAATATGTGAGGCCACTCGGTCCAGAGCAACTTGGTTGTGTTCCTGGGTAAGGAGATGATTGATCGATTGGAGTAGATCTGAATAATTGGTATTCGGTAAATTCTTCAGCTTCTCATGGTGATGGGTTTTAAAAGAGAGTTCAGGAAGGTATAAGGTAAATGTGGGAATGGTGACATGAAAGGTGGAGTGCAATTGAGCTGATATCCTCATAGAAGCAGCGTATACGTCACATCTTGAACTATTATACACTAGGCCACTATTATTCAGTGTTATCCGGTACGATTCAGTCTCTGACATTGAACGGTGGCACACCAGGGTGGCGGTGACAGTCTGTGGAACAGCGAACAGAAAACTGTTTCCAACAGGCTGAATTATTGGTTGACGAAGTGAGACTAGAACACGAGGACATGGAGGGGTAGTAGTTTCAGCTAAAAACAGTGACATCTCGCACTCAGTAGTGTTAGTGTGTAAAATTAGCGTGGAGCATAAGTAATGTGTTGTATGGAAGCAACTGGATAGTTCAGCGCGAGTGAGAGTGGCGTGAGTTTGTCGATCCCGACTAACTACTAAGAATTCTTGAGTCTGCCAAACAACATGGTGATGAAGGGTAGCCTAAGAGACCGGAAAAGTGTATATTTCATAGCACTCGTATTCGCAATTTGCGCACGTGATTGGCAACCTCATTCGCATCCGAATACCGTCAGAGTTACGGGTAAGTCGGACCTCCAACGCAGCATAGTAAAAGGGGAGGTTGCTTTCCCGCACAGCATAAAGCATTTGTTTAGGGGCCAAAATTTGCGACGACACATTGTGTAGCATGTGCAAGAAGGGCTCTGAGGGTAACAGATGTGGACTGAGCTTTCCTTGCAGTCCGAGTTGAATGGCCGAGTGTAACATGTGCACGTGTAACTGTGCTGTGTGTATATTAAATAAAAGAATCTGCGTGGTCTTCATAATGTCCAATGTGATAGATAGATTACGTAATCCCGAGCAAAGATGAGTCCACTCTTGGTTAAAGGATTGTTCAAGTGCACCATAGTGTCGTGTTAATCTGTCGGCTACAACTTGTATTTGTCTAGTTGTGGCTAACAGGTTATTCTCAAGATGTGTCAGGCGCACCTGTTGATGTACCATCACTTCGTGATTAACTTGTGTTTCCGAAAGCGCTTGCTGTGTGTCCAAATCCCAGCGCTTTGCGTCTGTTTCGTCAGGAGACCCAAAGACAGATTTTAATAATGTACCTCCAACGGGCAACCAGGCTCGTTTGAAACGAGGCAGTGGTACAGCATCCCTAATACTGTTCAATTGACTTCGAAGGGTTGAAATAATTCTAGTCACTTCCCACAAAGATCGGAGAAACTCATGTTCCTTCGTCTGCGTCAAGAAGGTTTCATATTTTGACAATTGCTGAGCTGTATCATATAAAGCACGGTCTTCCTCTTCTAATAATGTTAGGTTGACAT